>NC_081822.1:27700000-28026250 GCF_030704535.1 Vitis vinifera | reverse complement strand
ATTCAAATTTTTTGTTTTCCTTCCTCAAGAAATTTCAAAATTTATCTTCAAATGTGATTTACCAAAACACATCCTGCATATTTTCACATATTTTCCAATATAGTAGTTGAATCAATTTAATTTTCATATTAAATTATTATCTCTTTTTGTATATTTAAATAATGAGAATACAAGGGTAGTTGATAAGATTTTGTTATTTTAGATAACGGTTACGTATTTCATCAAATAACAAATTGTATTTGATATTTAATCTTAAATTATAAAAAGAAAATTGTAATATTTACATACATATGAGATGCATGTGATTATTTCTCATCAATGGGTTATGTTTACCTATTTGATAACTATTTTTTTTATCAATGGGTCATGTTTACCTATTTGACAAGTATTTTTTTTTTTTTTTTAATCTCATACACTTTATACATGTCATTTTATTAGTGGGGTCAAATGTGGGTAGGTACCCCAAAATAAATAATGGTCGGGTATCAAAGAACTACCCATTTTAAAGATATAAAGATTTATTGGACTAGTGTGGTATTTGATTCTGACCCGAGCTTTTGTTTATTCAGTCCCACAAGAGGTATTTGATGTTGCAAGTCCATCCCTCATATTCATTAGATCATTGTAGACAATATCTACTAGAATGAATTGCCTTTGTCTATTCGACCTCTCAAGAGGTATTTGACCTTGCAAGCCTGACTCATTGGACTATTATAAACAATATCTACATTGAACAATCTCACAAGTTCATTAGACCAAAACACACAATATTTATATATAAAGGGTATTTGTTTCATCTAGGCCAAAATAAACAATGTTTATATGGAAGGAATCGAATTATTGCAAGTTTGTCCTACAAAGGAGCCAATATGATGAGAAGTAAGGCAAGAAGCAACTAAGAAGAACACAAAACACCATGCAAGCTCATAGGATAATTTACAACTCATTGCTAACATAAGCAAATGGATTTACAAGTATGGGTAGTTTGGTGAAGTCAATTAACATCGAGGACATTGAATTTTTGAAATTTTTTAATAGATGTAAAAGTTTTCATTGGTATAGATGCATACCTAAGAATGACAATGAGGCTGATTTTTTTAGAAACCCATCTTGCCCTCATACCAACTTCAAGACAGGTTCGAATATGATTTTGTCCTGTCTCACCCCATTTAATAGAAATAAATGACACAAGATTGAAATGGAGGTGATCCTTCATAGACTTGAATTGTCATATGCGAATTCAATAAAGTACATGAAATGAAAGAATTTGTGGTAGGAGAGTGTACAATCCTTAGATGACAAGAAAAAAGAAAGTTGTTCAAAATGTACAGTCTTGTACACCTCTAGTACAATTAGTGTATTTTCCTTGTACAATTAGTGTAATAGCCTTGTACAATGGTATAAATTCCATACATATGCATTAATTATGTCCACATGAGTATGTAAACTATGTTCCCAATGGTTTGACATTTAAAATAATTAAAATAAATAACATATTATTTTATTTTATTTTATTTTCATTGCAAAATGTAATTAAAAATAAGACAAAGAAATTACTTAAAAACTATTATTTAAACCAAATTTATTTATTTATTTCCTTTTATTTTTGGAAATAAAGAAAAAAGAATAAATTTTTTTATTTAATCTTAAAAAATATTAATATAAAATATGTTAGAAAATATAAATAACCCCAAATTTATTTACTTATTTCATTTTATTTATTTAAATTAGAAAGTAATTTATATTAAAAGATTAAAATATGCACAATTAATCTATATATATATATATATAATGGAAAAAATAAAATGGATAATCAATGATGAAATTCAATTCTTTTTATTATTTTCATATAAAAAAAAAGCACTAAACAAGGTTTTCAATTTTTATTTTTAAAAATAGTTTTCAATTTTTACTTAAACATTTTTTCAAAAATAAAATATAAAAAATAAAAATCGTATTATCATATTTTTTTTAGAAAGTATTTTTTAAAATATTTTTTTAACATAATTTTTCTCTATTTATAATTTAAAATAGAAAATAATATTGATTTTCAATTATTTATAAAAAAAATAGTTTTGAAAAATAATAAAAAATCCAAATTGTTAAAATAGAATTATTCCGATTGTGTGAACAATAGTGCAATAAAGCCTAAAAAAGTTTATGTAAAAGATTAATAGATATTTTAGTCCATCACTATTTTATATCTTTAAAATCAATAAAAAGTGATCTACGCATCTTTGATGAATGTTGAGGTTCACCTCACCTCAAATCACAATTCTCCCTTATCCTTTACGGAATCCTTTTTCCTCTCAAGCAATCTATTTGGAGTAGTTGGATAATTGACCATTAATGTTTTCCCCTTTTTGTGTTATTAAAAGAAGACAAAAAGACTACTGCAAAATTCAAATACTTTTAAATGAACCATAAAAAATCATATCAATTTAATAATATGATTTGGACCTCAAATTCCTCCTAAATTGGCTTATTCCTCTAAAATTGGTTTATAATAATCACAAATGAGTGCCACGTAGACTTATTATATAATATGTCAATTTATCAAATTAATTACACAAAACACTTTGTAATAATGCAGAGTTCAGAATTTAAAGCCATTAAGCAGAATAAAATAATTGTTAAATACTTTATTTATTAAATTATTTTACTATATTGAACAAATATTAAATTCCAAACTTCCTTTGTAAAAACTGAGGTGGCCTGCCTAACTATGAATCACAGAAAGGGCCTCATAGTAACATGCTATTTAAGTATTGTTATAAGAGTGAGACTCTCCATCCATGATGACTCACAATTGGTTGGTTTGGTGGGAACCTTAAAAATCAGTTAATTTGTTTTTGACTTGTTATTAGATTTCGATCAATTTTCTAAATTAAATATTAATTATTCAATTTCGTTTGTCTTTTTATATATTATTATAACATTAGATTTTCTTATAAAATAATGAAAGTTGTTGAAAATATTTTTATAAATATTCTAGAAGATAGACTTGTAAAAATTATAATCAAGATATACATATCATACGAACAAATAAATTATAGATTGAATTTATTTTGAAAAATATTTTTTAAAATCTATAATTATTTTATTTTTATTATTATTAAATTATTTTTTGTTGAGAGAAAAGATAGTATGAGTCCCAATAGATGTTTAAAGTGATTCACAACATACAAGGAGTTGCTCGTATTCTATTTTCAACTTTTTAAAAATTATATTTTTGTGTTTTTTATGGAAAATTATGAAATACCAAATTAGTTTATCATCATGTCTTTTATAATCTCAATTCTCAAGTTTCAAAAAAATTGGGAAAAAACTTTGTCCCATTCATACGAAAACAATAACATCGGTTCTGCACTATTAATTGTATTAAGTAACATGAAAACAAGTGAGACTAATAATAAGGATTTTCTAAATAATGTTTACGAAAATAATTCTTAAAAAATAATTTTAAAATAACTCTTAAAAGTAGTTGACTTTCATGACCAATCTTGATAAGGGTACTATATAACTATATGCGAAGTCAAAGTTTTCATGTCTTAATTAACATTTCTTGAAATAATCTGTACCTAACCTGTAAGAAATTTATTATAAAATAACGTGTACGTAAACTGCTCATTGAAGTGGTCAAAGAACATTAAAAGCCAGCACACATTCAAATCACTTCCTATTATATTGAAACGTGGAGAGGAAGTATTGAATCCCGAGAGAATTATCATACTATATAATGAATCATATATATGAAAGAAACACATCAAAAGGAGTAAGAAAATTGAAGGAGTTCTGTTTAGGACAAGAGAAGACGCTTCTATTCCAAAGAAGATGTGGCTGATCATGAAGGTTTTCCTCTTGCAAATTTTAGTGTTTCAACTTTTTGGTGGTGACATCCATTGCCAAGCTTCAACCCGTCGGCATACTTTTGTGGTAAATATTTTATATGATTTTGGCCTTAATGACACCTTTTGATCATAATATTTAGGGAGCAATATGACTCTCATTTTCTATGGTAGGATCCCTTACCCTGGTGTCGTTGAGTCGTTCATGCATGGTATCAATTTCTAATTGGTTATACACTTGCATAAATGGATCCATGCAACTATTCATGCATGTAATATTTCTTTTGGGATGAGGTTGCATGGTTAACTTTTAATTGGTTGCAGGTGAGGGAAGCTTCATATACAAGACTTTGTAGCACCAAGGACATCTTAACAGTAAATGGACAATTTCCGGGACCAACTATACATGCTATGAAAGGAGAGACAATCATTGTCGACGTTTATAACAGGGGAAAAGAAAACATCACCATTCACTGGTAGGTCTTGAACATGTCTTAGAGAAAGAGCGGTGGCAACATGCCTACATGGCATACATTCTTTTATTTTTAAGATGGGGTTGCAATATATTGCTTTGCAAACAAAGTCAAATTTAAAACAATACTTTAGGGTTATTTGGTTCAGTTCCATTGAAATACAGTTGATGTTGCTTGTTACTATGATAATATGTTGTTGCATTCCATCTTTTGTTAGTTCGAAAATAAGTACTAGTTTTAACGTATAGTTATTGTTTTGTAGGCATGGGGTGAACATGCCTAGATATCCATGGACAGATGGTCCTGAGTATATCACACAATGCCCAATTCAGCCAGGGTCAAAGTTTAGTCAGAAGATCATCCTTTCCTCTGAGGAAGGCACTTTATGGTGGCATGCTCACAGTGATTGGACCCGAGCCACCGTTCATGGAGCTATAATCATCTATCCCAAGAATGGAACCAAGTATCCTTTTCACAAACCTAACGCGGAATCTCTCATCATATTAGGTATAAGTGTTGTTACTTTTAAATGTTAATTTACATATTATGAATTAACCCGTAAAACAAAATCTAAAATTATTGGAGTTGTTGAAATGCAGGACAATGGTGGAAGAGTGATGTGAATGCGGTTCGAGATGAAGTGCTTGCAGTCGGAGCTGATGGCAATGCCTCTAATTCTTTATTGATAAATGGACAACCTGGTGATCTACTTCCATGCTCAAAATCAAGTACAAATTAAGTTTAACTTCCCATTTTAAAATTGTACACTATTTCATTTTCTTGTATGTTGACCATATTACTTTTTCTTATTAACATTAACATATTTAAAGCTTAATGCTAAGAAAGAGGACTATAGCTATGAGGATGGTAGAGCCATGATTTAACACATGAGAAAAGGCTATTTATAATATAATTTTGAACTATGGAGCCAAATTTACACCCCTGATCAATCAATCACTTCATAATTGGTGGATCCTCATGGAAACTTTTCCTTTTTCTTTTGGCTAGTCATAAGTATACAACTTTCCCTTTCTAATTGCAGACACATTCAAGCTAACGGTGGATCATGGAAAGACCTATCTACTTCGCATAATCAATGCTGCCTTGCACGAGCCTCTCTTCTTCTCCATTGCCAAGCATAAAATGATAGTGGTTGGAACAGATGGTAGCTACACGAAACCATTGACACAAGATTATATCACAATATTTCCTGGCCAAACCTTCGATGTCTTACTAGAAGCTAACCAACGTTCGGATCACTATTACATGGCGGCTATAACTTATTCCGAAGCCCCAACAGGTCTTAATATTTATGATAACACAACCACCACAGCTATTGTACAATACAAGGGAAACTACACTCCATCTTCACCTCCCTTCTTGCCTCATTTACCTGCATACAATGACACAAATGCAACGCTTCAGGTCATGGCCAACCTCCGAAGCTTAGTAGATGCGGAACATCCTTGCAATGTCCCATTGAGCACGAGCACTAACCTGTTTTACACCGTTTCTTTAAACTCGTACCCATGCGTCAATGATTCATGTTTAGGGGCCAATGGGACGCGAACCGTCTCAAGTATAAACAACATAAGCTTCCATACCCCTACAATTGACATACTAGAAGCTTACTATTATAACATCACTGGTGTATATGGAGATAAATTTCCTAGCTTTCCACCACTAGTGTTCAATTTTACATATGATTATCTTCCATTAGTCTATCAATTGCCAAGCACCGGAACAGAAGTAAGGGTGCTCGAGTATAACTCCACAGTGGAGATTGTTTTTCAAGGGACAAACTTGGTTGGAGGGACAACCCACCCCATGCATCTCCATGGACAGAGTTTCTATGTTGTTGGATGGGGATTTGGGAATTTCGATGAAAATAGGGATCCTTTGCGCTACAATCTGGTGGATCCTCCCCATCAGAATACCATCTATGTTCCTAGGAATGGTTGGGCTACAATCAGATTCGAGGCATCCAACCCTGGTATGTTGCAAGCACTCATGTCCTTTATTAGAAAAAGAAAAAAAAACCCTTGAAACTGCCAACTTGCAGATCAAGGAAATAATTTTTCTTAATATTAAAATTAAGTTAGGTGTAATGTTGTGTATTTTCTCTATTGCAGGAGTGTGGTTCATGCACTGCCATATAGAACGCCATCTGAGTTGGGGCATGGAAACAGCGTTCATAGTGAAAAATGGTAAACACCCAGAAGCTCAAATGCTACCTCCTCCATCTGACATGCCGCCATGTTGAAGCTGCAAAGAAATAACATGTCAAAGATTTCATTGAATATTCGTGTTATTCAGCTTTCATGATTTATTTTCTGCTCATAAGAAGAATAATGTAAAGTCGTAGATATTGTCTAGTATTATTAACGTCAATTTCTTGGATTGTTAAAAGTCTATAAAGATAATGGAATTTGAATAATCTTTGAGATATGATATGGTGGAATTTTCCACGGAAGTCTTTGATTATGGAAAATAGAATTTGATGTTGTGTTCCTGTTTCAACCTTAATTAATTTCAATATGAACAGCTCATTAAATAGCTGAGTACAATGCCAAGAAGCCTCCCAATGCCATGTCCACAATAGTTAAAATAATTTGTATATAATTTATATTTTTACCTTCTATTTTAGTAACAATATCACAAAATCTACACCAAGATAAAGGAAAAGGAAAAAAAAAAATCACCGACCACAAATTGAGTTTAACCCCACACCAAAAGAACTCCAAATCTGTTTTTTAGTGATTTGATTACTTTTCAACTCCCATTTTTATTTTTTACTTTTTTTTATTTTACATTAAAGTAAACCCTTTCCTGCTTCTTTAAATTTAAAATAATAAAACAAATCACTGATTTTTGTAAATTAAAACATAGGACTTGATCATTTGAATTTATGGTATAGAGAAAAGCCACTTACCAATTAACTAAGTTGTTGCAACTGACCTAACTCTCCAATAAGTCAATAAATTAAGTTGGCAGGCAGGAAAGTTGTAAAGTCCAGTTGACATTTCAATGCTATTGAATTAAGAAATAAATTAATAAATTATTCATTGACCTTGTCTCATTTTCTTCCATCATTAGTAGCTGTGGCTAGAGTTGACGAAGCAGTCCATGACAATGTTAGAAGCGAAGAAAGGTGGAGAGAGGCCAAAATTTCACACTACCTATACCTAATAGATAGAGTTAAAGGAATAAATTTGGGCATGACCTAAAGTTGATGAAGCAGTGCATGACAATGTCAGAAGCGAAGATAGGTGGAGAGAGGCCAAAATTTTACGCTACCTATACCTAATAGATAGAGTTAAAGGAATAAATTTGGGCATGGCCTAATTATACTTTATAAACACTCAAAAATAATTGTAAAGAATTAAATCCCAAAAAATAAATAACAATAAATAAAATTTCATGAATTAAAAAATAAATTAATTGTGATTGAAATGTTTTTTATTTGTAATGTTTTTATCCATTTATAAATGATTTTAAAAAGAATCACATAGTATTTAAACGTAAATTTTAAAAAAAATTAAGAAATTTTTAAGTGTCTTTTTGGATTTTTAAAAGTGATTTTCAAATAAATTTAAATTTTATTTGGACTGACTTTTAAGAGTTAAAAATAAATAAAATAAAATTGAATAAAATTTTTTACACCTATTTAATTTTATTTTTTTTCAACTTATAACTTTTAAAAAATGTTTCATGTTGAAGTCATAAAAATGTTATTTCTTATAAGAATTTTATAATTCTATTTTTGTTTACATAAGGAGTTCTTTCATGTTTAATAAAACTTTTACAACATCAATATTACCCCTTAAAAATTATTACTTTAATTTTTATTTTTATTTTCCGTTAAAGCAAAAAATATGAAGCTATCCCGAATTTGACCTTACCATCCACCTAATTAATTTTTTTAAGAAAGTGTTTTTTTTTATATTTAGAAGGGCCTTTATTTATTTATTTTTAAATCATTCTCAAATGAAATTTATAAGAAAGAAAGAAAAAGTTTGCTCCTATATTAGAAAGAAATATAATTTTTAAAATGTGGATTGAAGTGATTATAGAACTTTGTTACATATTTAAAATTAGGATCTCCTAATTTCTCTCCTAATTTCTTATATCTCCAATCTTCAATATTCGTTCTTTATCTAAAATCTAATAGAAGGAATGGTTGTCCACTCATAATAGAGGACATGAAATATAATTTTGTTTTAGGTAACATCATTAGAATCAAAGAGTGAGGATCCAGATTTCTCCCGTGTATGGTATTTGACAGTGGTCCATATGAAATTTGTTTCTAGTCAAAGCATTTTTATTACCTAAAATTCTAGATGATGTTTGTTTTTTTGGTTCAATAGAAAAAGAAAAAAATATTTTATTTTTTTCTATTTAGTTAAAAATAACCTATTGATATCAACCAACATGACTAAATTGAATCTATTGATAACAAGTTCACTTCAGTTAATATCAACCGTAGAGATAGGATTAAAAAAAGAAAAAAACTAATATATATATATATATATATATATATATATATATATATATATATATATAAACTCTTCTAGCAAACCCAATGATTAAACATAAATAATGATATTTTTAATGCTTAAACTATATTCATATTTAATATTTGGTTTTAGTTTTACATTTTTACTTTATTTTATTATTAAGTCCCTATTTTTAGATTTAATATGTTTTTTTATAAATATTTTCTCTTAATTTTTACATATTTATATCAAATGTTGGAAGATGTCTTTCTATATAATTGGATACCATTTTATTTTATTTTTTTATTTTTGCATAATTACCATATATTCCCCACCCTATGATTGCCCCATGGTTGACACATCATCTAATAAGAGAGCTTAACATGTTCTAGCCATTTTCATGCTAAAGAGGGGTCGACACATTGCTGCACATGCCCAAAAAATCAATCAAAAGTTGACTTCTAGCCTTGACTAGCTGCCACCAGTTGTCCAACCTTAGCCCAAGGTTCATTCATCTTTCTTATCTTATGAATTGGTGTGAAGATAACTCTATATAAAGGGAGGAATGCTGATTGAAGAAGGGAGTAAAAATATGATGTGAAATAGAAATGTAGGAATAAAGAGGAAGAATATACAGTCTTGCTGTAATTCTTAATTTTTATTTATAAAGGTTGTTTTTAGTTTTCAAAAAATGTAAGGGAAAGGAAAAAAAATGTTGTGGAATATTATTTTCCTTAGTTTGAGTGACATGAAAAATATGATGGAAAAAAAAGAGGAAAATACTAAAGAAAATTTTGTAATATTTTCCCTACTACTTTCCTTAAAAATTAGTTAGGAAAATAGGAGAGAGAGAAGGAAAAGTTGGAGGAAATTTTACCAAGCTCACATTATCTTCTTCACCGAGTCTCCAATTCAGCTAACTTCCTCTTCACCAGTGGTGTACAATGGCTTCCCACCACCATCGACCCTTTCAACAGTCACCACCATTACTTCAACCACCTTCCAGTGCCTCTAAAAACCAACATTTTTTTGGTATACAAGTTCCCATGTATGAATTGCATTTTTCAAATCTAGTCAATGTGTTTGAATCCATGTCTCCGTATCAAGTATGGATTGAATTTCTCTCTCTTAACCTCACACCTTGATGTTTTATAGATGTAGGTCTTCTCTCAATGAACCCTATTTTATTTATTTATTTATTTATTTTTTCATTTTTGGAAATCTAAACACTTGAATTTTGTAGATATGGAAATTTTGATGCTACTCTTTGGAATTGGATTTGAGTGTTTCTCTTATGTTTGCATTTTTTAATTCTTGTGCTTCCATGTGATTTTAAATATAAGAATTTTAATTTATCATTTCATATTGCAATACTTAATAGCAACAATAAGGACAACATGTTTGAGGAATTACCCGGCCCATAAGAGAATTTAACACACCAATGAATCTATTGCTATAACCAAATAAAAATTAACTTAGAAAGCCAAAAAAAAAAAAGGGCATGCAAAACAACTATAATAATAGTGTTGTGGATTGGGTATGAGAAAATTATAGTAGAGGGAGCATTCTTGATGTGGTAAGTTTGCAATTGAATGGGATTTTCAACAAGGAGCAAGATGTCCTTCTGTGAGCCTTTTATCTTACCTTATTAGGATTTGTCTAATAGGTTGGGTTACCACCACTCTTAACTTATGTAATAGGCATAAGCCCCATCCCCCTCGATGTTTCTTCCACTAGTATTTTATTTAGTGGTTTGGTCAAATGATCAACCAAATTCAGCTCTGACCACACAAATTCTAGGGATATAACCCCTGTTTCAAGCAGCTATCGCACAATATTGTGCCTTAGGCGTATATGCCTGTTCATCCCATTAAATATTTTACTCTTAGCCTTAACAATTGCAATTTGGCTATCACAATGCATAGACACAGATGGGGTTGGTCTCATCCATAAAATGGATATCTGCTAAGAGGTTTCTAAGACACTCAAGCTCAGAACTTGGTTTTTCTAAGGTAATAAATCAACCTCCATAGTAGACCGAGTAATGCAAGTTTGCTTGGCATACTTCCAAGAAACTGCACTTCCACTAAGGATGAAAACATATTCCTTAGTGGATTTCATCTCATCTGAATTTGAGATCCAATTTGCATCACTGAATCCTTCAAGGACACTTGGAAATCCACTAAAGCACAAACCATAGTTAATGGTGCCTCTCAAATACTTAAGGACTCTACGAACAATAGTCCAATGGTCCTGATTAGGACTTTGGGTGTACCAACTCAATCTACCTACTGCATAAGCAATATCAGGTTTGGTATAGTTCATTAAGTACATTAGGTTACCTATGATTTGAGCATACTCTATTTGGGCAACACTATGTTCTCTATTTTTCTTCAGCTGTGAGTTGGGATCATAAGGAGTTGACATTGGTTTACAATCAAAATGTTCACACTTCCATAGGATCTTTTCCACATACTACTCTTAAGAAAGTTTAAGCCCATTAGGTGTTCTAGTTATTTTAATTCCTAGAATCGCCTTTGCCTTTCCTAGGTCTTTCATATCAAACTTAGAACCTAGGAATTTCTTGGTCTCCTACACAACCTCTAGGCTAGTTCTAAAGATCAACATGTCATCAACATAAAGACAAATGACTACACATGTGTTATCCTCATACTTGTTGTAGATACACTTATCGACATCATTAATGGAATATCCATTATTTATTAACACATGATCAAATTTGTTGTGCCACTGTTTGGGAGCTTGTTGTAACCCATATAGTGATTTAACCAACTTACATACCTTTTTCTTCTTCCTTGGAATTACACAACCCTCAAGTTGTTCTATATAAATTTCCTTTTCCAAATCTTCACTCAAGAATGCAGTCTTGACATCCATTTGGTGTATCACCAAATTTTGAATTAACATTGCATCAAAGGTTTTAAGACCTAGTTTTCGTTTTTTTTAGGTTGAGGGAGAAGAACTTTAGCTAAACACCCCCACACTTTTAGGTATGTTATATTAAGTGCATAATCCTTCCACAACTCATAAGTAGTTTTACCAATTTTCTTGTAAGGTTTTCTATTTTGAATATGACATGCGGATAGGATAGCTTCCCTCCACAAGTTCAAGGGTACTCCTGAACTTACCAACAATGTATTCATCATTTCTTTTAAGGTCCTATTTTTCCTTTCTGCTACTCCATTAGACTTAGGGGAATAAGGAGGAGTAGTTTCGTGAATGATCCTATGATCTTCATAAAAAGAATTAAAGGGGTTGGACTCATACTCTCCTCCCCTATCAGTTCTAAGCCTTTTAATTTTCTTACTTAGTTGATTTTCCACTTCATTTATGTACTTGATGAAAACATCTCTTGCTTCATCTTTGTTTCTCAAAAGATATACCCTTGTATACCTTGAGTAGTCATCTATGAAAGTTATGTAAAATCGTTTACCACCTCTAGTCATTGTATTTTTTTAGGTTTCCTAAGTCATTGTGTATTAAACTTAGTAGATTTGATTCTCTTTCAACTGATTTGCAAGATTTCTTTGTTGTTTTAGATTCTACACAAGATTCACATTTTCCATGGTTTTCTAGGGACAATTTAGGGATTAAACTCAATTCAACCATTTTCTTCATATATGAAAAGTTCACATGTCCTAGTCTACCATGCCAAATATCACAAGAATCAACTATGTAAGTAGAAGAAGAAGATGCATTATTATTGATAATATCATAAACATTCAACATAAATAAACCCTGATTGTAATAGTCATTTCCCACAAATGCATCATTTTTTGTTAAAACTATTTTATCAGAGTCAAACAAGATCCTTACTTCTGTTTTTTTTTTTCTTTTTTTTAATAGTTGGGTTTTGGACTTTGTTTGATGCATTGGGCTTGTTCCTAGAGCTTTGCTTTCTGGACCTATTGTTTTTGGGTTTGGATTTTTCTTCTACTACATTAGCCTTAGAAGACAATTCCTTAGCTTTCTCAACATTGTCCCTATTTCTGTTTTGTTCCTCAATCCTAATATGGATTATGACGTCCTCTAGGGACATTTATTTCCTTTTATGTATCATATCATTTTTGTAGTCTTTCCAAGACTTTTGAAAAGTCTCTACTAAATAACCAACCATAAAAGGTTCAGGTAATCTAATGTCTTCAATAGCTAAGTCATTAATCAACAAGTGGTAGTCATGGATTTGAGATGATACATCTCTATCCTCGGTCATTTGGAAATTTCTAAAATTCCCTATGCCATATTTTTTAGTTCCTGCATCTTCCAAAAAAATATATTTTTATTCATTGTATCCCAAATTTCTTTTGCAACTTTAAATTGACAATAAATATAAAAAATTTCATTAGAAAGGGTACTCAAAATAACATGTCTAACTTGTTTATTTCCAGTTTCCCAAGTTGGTAACAAATGAGAACCATCTTTTGGTTTTAGGTCAATCAAAATGTGTCTCAAGTTCACTACATCAATTGCAAAGAAAACCCTTTCCTACCATCTCTTAAAGAACATCTCATTAAAGGGATCAATTTTAGAGGTGTTAGGACGGGTGTGAACTAAAGAAGCTTCCATTTGGATGTACTTCAAAATTGTTGGATTTTAAGGGTATGAAACAAATGACTAGTCCAAAAGACACAAACAAAGACCATAATTAATGAGAAGAAAAACTTATCGGTCGAGGCATGACAAACACTATCCTTGAAATAGTTCTACCCTCCTCGAAGAAGAACTCGGTGCACTAGGGTACCAGTGGTCTACCTCCAGGATTCAATAGCCAGATCTCGCCTTGGGTGCACTTTGTAAGCGAGATGTGTACTACTCGAGTTTTGAAAAAATTCCTCCAGATAGATGTGTGAAGAAAAACTCTTTTAAAAACTCTCTGAAAAATTGTTATTTGTATATAGAGAATGAGGGGTGACCTGCTTTTATAGGTCACTAACACAATCCTAATGGGACTCTACTTGTAATCAGAACATGACTCAAAGTACAAGGGGATTCTACTTATAAGTGGAAGGGGAGTCTGGCACAATCCCAATAGGGCTCTTCCCAAAAATATAAGACTAATAGATTAAAATAAAATATAATAATTCCCAATAGGACTCTTCCCAAAATTAAAATAAAAATAAAAATTATTTACACTCTTCCTACATGAACCACTCTTGCAGTGTTGTTAGGATCCCGGATGGTTTGATCTACGTATTCAGCTTCATCAGGAATGGAGGAAGTATGACCCTGGATGGACCCTAAGGCACTAGAAAAAAGAGAGTAAAAAAGAAAGAATTTATAAGTGTCTTTTGAATTCAACAACAAAAACCGAAAGGTGGGCTGAAGGGAAAATGATACGTTCATTAATTCCAAGTAGTCAAAAAACTAAATATCTTGTATTAGATGTGCATGGGAATTGATGGGTAGTTTTACCTCTTCTTTTGCCCTTTTGAAGTCGATTACTTAAGCTTCGACTGGTTCAAATAGATGTCTAGAGCGAATATTCCAAGAAAAAACACCCAAGCGCCGAGGAAGTTCTTATTTGACCTTTGATTACGGCTTTCAAGGTCATGATTATGCTCAAGATGAAGTTCTGTGATCATCCATTGTCCATTTTCAAGTGTAACTTGGACATGGGCATTGCAACCTGTTCTTGTTTCTTTTCTCTGATACTTGCTTTTTGTCTGATTGGATTGGTTCTTGGCCCGAAAACCTTAGCATGAACAAAGAAATTAAAAAATCGTCTTTCAATGTTTTGCATTTGATAGCCTTTGTATCTTACCTTTTCTCATTTTAAAACCGATATTCTCAGCATAGTGGTGGCAAAATTTTTTAGCCTCCATCTCTGACATAAACACCATTCCTTTCAGTGGTATCTCATAATCAAGTTCAGGCTCTTCCTCACATAAATGAACAGGTGATTCAACCTCATCTGCATCATCGTCTCTTGACAGGAATTAATCAAACATGGAACTGCTATCTCTATCCCTATACTGCTTTCAAAAGAAAAAAGAAAAGGGAAATGATCGAGGGATGGAGAGATCAAGAAAAATATAAATCTCTTGCAGAAAAAATTTTATTCCTAGGATTCATTTTTGATTGATAGCTAACCGGATATGAATCTGTGTTGCAAGCCATATTAACTAATTAATTAGAGGTGCTCAAGCTGAGCTCAACTTGCTCTTTAGTTTTTCAAACCTAAATTGGGCTTAAATTATGCTTAATTTTGTTGGGTTAGATAGGAGTCAAACAAGTTTCATATTGAATTTCAATAGGGTTCCACTGAGCCCACCTCCAATGTCCTTTTTTCATATCATCTCATTTCTTCTGTATTTATGCCAAAATTTACATCATGAGTGATGCAAAATGCCAATAGGCTAGTGAGCAATAAATAGGAAGAAACTAATTATTTTATATATCATTTTCACTTTTTTTTCGTATCCTTCTCATATTTGTCGTATTCTCATCATAGCTTTTGTACCCTCCTCAAATTTATGTTTTTTTGTTTATTTTGAAATTTATTTAATATTATATCAATCTACTAGTTAAAAAAAATGCTATCAATATTTAACCAAATCATTTGCATACAAAAATTGAAATATCATTCTCTATTAACTATAAATTTAAAACTAACAATATAATAACAATAGAGTTATAAATTACAATTATTTTTTTACTAAATTTTTATTAATGCTTTAAAAAGGGAAAATTTAAATAATTACTTAATATAATTCCTTGATAATCATCTTATAAATGATTTTTTTTTTCAAAATTTTTTTTTCTATATATATAATATATTACAAACAATATAAATCTTTACCAAATATGTTGTAAAAAAAAAATATTTTAAATCATAATCTATGAGTTAGAACATTTTTTTTCCAAATATTTTTAAATATAATATAATTTAATTTTGGTTTTTTTTTTTTCAAATATTCCTTACATATATTTTAGTATCATAAAAAAATCAATCAACTTTTTTTTTTTTTTTTTTATCTTTACAATTAGATCTTCAATTTGCTAATGTCTTTATCACCAAAAAAATCTTCTAACTTTGTCATTCCCCTTTTGATTCTCAAGCCTTCTCTATTTAACTTTTCAATATTACAATTTATAATTTTAACTTGGTTATTAAGTAAATTAAATTTTATTTATCCCATTTGGAAAATAAATTCTTAAATACATGATGTATAAGATTATAACTCTTTAAAATTTACTTTAACTAATTGGTGACTTGTTTAATATATATTTTTTTTAATTGTGATACCTTTACATATATCCTCATTTTATTGATTGTAAAAAGAAGGTATAGTTAGAAAACTTTTCGATACTAAAGCAAACCACTAACGATAATTGTTCATCAACTTACAACATGGATACCCACAATTAATTTTCATGAAAAAGACTCTTTTACCATAAAATATTTTTTTAACCATAATAATTTTTAATGAGAAAAATTCTTTTACCAGGGAATACTTTTTTAACCACAAATTAATTTATGGTAAACACATATAGTCGTTGTGGTGGAAAGAGCTAGTCATACGTATTGAATTTTTAGGGCAGCATAAAGGCAACTTTATTTTAGCTTTTGGACTTTAGGGTGTCTCCTTTCAGAAAATCAGTCAATTTCCATTTAAGAAATTGCTTGACATCATTCTAGTGCAGCCCTCATTGTTATCTACATGTTCGACGAATCTTTAAATATTGGGAGAAAAGACTTGTGTTCTTTAGGTCAATGGAATGAAATTTCGTCCTCCATTCACCTACCAAGATTGAATCAATAATAATGTAAATTAAATTAATGTCATATAAATTGAATTTATAAATTTCACAAAAATTAAAATAAAAAATTGTTTTTACAAACAATTAAAATTATCAAAATGAGATTTTTGTTTTGTTTTTTTCTTTACAAAATAATTTATCAAATACTCTTATTTAAAAAAAATGCCAAAAACTTATTTTTTTTTAACTTAAAAATAAGTTTGAAAAAATAAAACCCAATAGAACTGAATTATTTTTTAAAAAAAAATTGTGGATTCATTTCCATAATTTCTCAACTGTAGTTCTACTTCTGGAAATAAACTCAACTGCCTTTTGCTTCAATTTGAAGTTTCAATTGAAAGCTTAGAAACCAAAATGACCCACAATCAAGTGCTTTCTAATTTCATTAAATGGAAGCTAAATACTTGTAATTTTTGTCATTTTTATAGTAGAACAGATTGACAAGCAAAGGATGCCACATGGAGTTTAATTTAATATCAACACTATAAATAAGATTTTCCAAGGTTTTCATGCTTGCTCATGAAGCAAAAGGTACAAAATATAATGGGCCATGTTGATTGAAATATAGGTAAATATTTGAAGTGGATAACAATACATTCTTATAAAAATATAAAAAAGACAAATGAGTGATTGACCTGTCATTGATCACCTAAAATGATATTAAATTATAATAAGGAAACCAGTCAATATATGAGTCTTTAAATATTAGCAGAAAACACTTGAATGCTTCTTAGGTCAATGGCACGAAATTTCGTCTTCCATTCTAACCTACCAAGATTAAATCTATAATAATGTAAATTAAATTAATCTCATATGAATTGAATTTACAATTTTTATAAATTTAAAATAAAAATTTGTTTTTACAAACAATTAAAATTGTCAATTTTGTTTTATTTTTTCTTTAAAAAATAATTTATAGAATACTCTTATTTTTTAAAAAGAAATGCCCGAAAAAGTGTTTTTTAAAACAAGTTCGAGAAAATAAAACCCAAGAGAACTGAATTTGTTTAAAAATTGGTTTTAAATTATAATTTGCAAATAAACTATAAGAAAACTAGATCATGGGTGGATAATGTATTTTGAAGAGAATAAAATTCAATTTTCATGAAATGGCAACAAGTTTTTGGTGAGGTTCTGAGTCATTCTTTTTGTTTTCTTTTTAAGCATCTAACTTAAACACTTATTTTAGGGCTAATTTTACTCGATCGAATCCTTGATATTTGATGTAAATACATTTAATCACCACATTTGATCAATGGTAGTTTCAAATTTTGTTCCTTAGCACTTTTGCAAATTTATTTCATTTATTTTTTAGGAGAATTTAGGATTAATGGATGGTATTTACAGGATGGGTAAATATCATTTTTTATTTATTTCCAAGTATTCGTTATTTTTTACACCTGATGATGAATCGGAAATCTTTTTTAAAGTTGTAATAAACATCTTATATGTCCTCTTGATTGCGAAAATTAATTAAGAGACTTCCAAATTCAGGATCTCCATATCCTACGTGCAAAAAGTGTTACAAACTGAATGTAAATTCATCTTTTTTTATTTAAAATAGAAAAAAACATACATTTTCTGAACCATTTCTCCAAATTGGTTCTCTGGAAGCGAGCAATGATGGCAGGGCAATACTCTTTCAAGACGATAAGTTTCGTGTTTGTATCTGTTGACTCACCAAAGGTCTCAGGCCTTACAACTATTTGCAGCTTGTTATCACATTTCTCTCTGTAGCTTGTTATCGAGGAGATTACTTCCACTATTTGCAAGAGTTTAAACCGGGAGCTCTTACATGTTGAAAAGAACCTCGTGGGCATGGATTGTCCTAGGGCGTCCTCTTCTTCTTCTTGTACTTCTATTGGTCCATGGGATTATGAAGTTTTCTTGAGCTTTAAGGGTAAAGATACCAGCCACAACTTCACGGATAATCTCTATGCAGCTTTATATCGGAAAGGGATTCATACCTTTAGAATCGATGATCTACGGGGAGAAGATATTGCACCAGGTCTTTTGTACGCTATTGAGAAGTCAAGGTTGGTTCTTGTAATTCTCTCGCACAACTATGCTCGTTCCAACTGGTGTTTGGACGAACTGGTGAGGATAATGGAGTGCAGGGAAGAAATGGGAAAAATAGTTTTTCCAATTTTCTATCATGTGGATCCTTCCCATGTGCGAAATCAGAAGGGCAGCTATGGAGAAGCATTCGCTTATCATGAAAGAAATGGGTTTGGCCACCAGACACAGAGGTGGAGGGCAGCTTTGAGGGAAGTGGGCAGTCTTTCTGGATGGCATGTACATGATTGGTCAGTACAGCATATGCATATTTTTTTATACATATATCTTCTGCGAGCATCTCTATAAAACAGAAATCTATTAGAGGGTCTAATAGGCGTATGCCTCTTATCCTAAAAAATCAAAATCTTATGTCATGTGGCAGTTAGTTCTTCCCAATTAAGAGACCATTTAATTTACAAATCTAGGACCTTTTACATCCTATCAGTAAAGCAATCTAGAGTTATTACATGATGATTTTCTCATCAGAGAACCAATTTGGAGTTCTTTTATTTTATTTTTTATTTTTTTGTATGATACAACATTACCTTTCAAAACATAAGTTGCATATAAAGGTCTTTTAAGACTTTAAGTCATGCAGATGGGGACTCAAGAGGAAAGACAAAAGTTTCTTCCCGAGACTTTGAAATTTGGTACTTTTAAAATGCCATCTAACATTTTGCATTATTCAAAATAAAGTCTTTCAAACTCTATCTTTATGCTTGAAACGCCATAAAGGAACTCTTTGTTTAATTTGTTCACACAAAAAAATGCTATAGATTTTTTGGGTGGGCTTTCCCTTCCCCTTTTTCATTTTGTTATGGGGAAATGGACATTTTAGTAAGATGTTTTATTTTGAACTGCATGTGTGATTAAGTAAGACACATTGCTTTTACTATTTTGGTAATCAATATTGATAATTGTTATAAGAAGGATTGCATTGTTATGAATGGTAATAAGTTTTACCTTTCTTTGATTAAACTTATTCAATTCAAAATCCAAAACAACATTATGTATGCTTTTCCTTTTGTGAAAATTTAATTCATTTCCTATTGCTTTCCATTCTTTTATAGGTTTAATCTGTTGGTATATGCAAACAACTATACTTCATTTTTTAGGTTATGTTTAGTTCTCGAAAAGTATTAAGAAAAATAAGGTTAAGCAAAATGATTTTATCATATTTTGTTATCCTATAAAAAATACCAAAGAAAATAAAATGTAATTAAAATTACATAGAAACTTACACATTTTTAAATGATTTAATCTTTATATCGATGAGTTAAAATAAATGAAATAACTTTGAAGTAGCAAATAAAAATAATTTATTGATTTTATATCTATTGTTTTTATTTTTCTTCACTCTTTTTTTCCTTCTACTTTTCCTTTATATTTTATTTACCTTGCATTTTTCCCTCGAATTTTCTGAGAACCAAATATAGCCTTAGTATTTTTTTATTTTTTTTTGTACAAACAAATGCCATCTTAGAATAGATCTAATGAATAAAAAAAACCTTATGAAAGTAAGTGTGAAAAGATTCAAATAAAGGTTGAACATCAGCTAAGAAAGGAGCAAGTAATCTTCTAGTATCTATGGAGGTGGGAAAGATGAATGAAGGACAACATTAATTAGAATGCCTCTTTTTTATGGCGTTCTAATGGTGCCTAAAAGATCTAATTAATTCATCTTTATCCCCTTTAACACATTCTATTTGCCCATAATTCAAGTGTTTATATGAAACCAAACATAGTCAAGTTTACTTCATGTTTTCTATTGCTTGTTACTCTATTGCCTCACCCATTTATGTGCCTTGCTGGTGGCAGGTTTGAAGCAGATTATATTGAGGATATCACTCACGTTATTTTGATGAGATTTAGTAAAAAAATCTTACATGTTGATAAGAAGCTCATTGGGATGGATTATCGTTTGGAACAATTGGAAGAAAATTTTCCTCTGATTATAAACCCATTATCAAATGATGTTCGCATGGTTGGGATTTATGGATTTGGAGGAATTGGTAAGACAACCATTGCCAAAGTTTTATATAATCGAATTGCTGCTCAATTCATGATTGCTAGCTTTATTACTAATGTTAGAGAGGATTCCAAAAGTTGAGGTCTACGTCATTTACAAAAGCAACTCCTTCAAGATATTTTGCCAAGAAGGAAGAACTTTATAAGCAACTTGACGAAGGGATCCATATGATAAAAGATAGACTATGCTTTAAAAAGGTCCTTCTTATGCTTGATGATGTTGATGATTTGAATGAACTAGAAGCCTTAGCTGGTGATCATAATTGGTTTGGTTTAGGAAGTAGAATTATTGTTACAACTAGAGATAATAATTTGTTAGAGGTGCATGAAATGGATGCATTATATGAAGCTAAGAAATTAGATCACAAGGAAACTGTTGAACTCTTTAGTTGGAATGCATTTAAATAGAACCATCCCAAAGAAGATTATGAAATAGTTACAAACTCTGTGGTACATTATGTTAATGGTCTTCCTTTTGGTCTTAAAGTTTTGGGTTCTTTCCTATATGGCAAGACAGTACATCAATGGAAAAGTGAATTGCATAAACTAGAACAGGAACCTAACCGAGAAATTCAATGTGTGCTTTTGAGAAGTTATGATGAATTAGATTGCACACAAAAGCAAATTTTCCTAGATATTGCTTGCTTCTTTAATGGAGAGGATAAAGATTTTGTTACAAGAATCCTAGATGCTTGCAACTTCTTTGTGGAGAGTGGACTACGAGTCCTCAGTGATAAGTGCCTCATAAGTATTGTAGACAACAACATATGGATGTATGATTTGTTATGACTTATGGGACGTGGCATTGTTGGACAAAAATTTCCTGAAGACCCTAGAAAATGGAGGAGATTGTGCTATCTTGAGGTTGTAAGTCATGTGTTAACAAGAAAAATGGTAAGAACAAAATGCAAATGAACCTACTTTCAAACTTGAATGATATTTAGAATACAAAAGCTTCAATAATATCATTTTTGTTGAAGTTACAAATCTTAATTTACTTCTATGTATTTTGCTCTTCACTTGTTATCTACTCTTGTTTGTTAGGGAACAAAGGCAATTAAAGGGATACTCTTCAACTTGTCTATACCAAAGCCGATACACATTACTACTGAATCCTTGGAGATGATAAAGAATCTTAGGTTGCTCAAAATCTATTTGGATCATGAATCTTCTTCTATGAGGGAGGATAATAAAGTAAAGTTGTCCAAAGACTTTGAATTCCCTTCTTCAGAGCTAAGATATCTCTATTGGCAAGGATATCCTTTGGAATCTTTGCCATCAATTTTTTTTATGGAGGACCTTGTAGAACTTGATATGCGTTATAGCAACTTAACACAACTTTGGGAAAATGACACAGTATGATTATTTTTTCATGTTTCTTCTTTAGTTAATCTCCAAAGTCCATGAAAGCTTATACATTGAAGTAATTGTTATTATTATTATTATTTTTCTATTACAGCTTCTTGAAAAGTTAAATACTATTAGACTGAGTTGCTCTCAACACCTCATTGAAATTCTAGACATCTCAATTCATGCACCCAATCTAGAGAAACTAATTCTTGATGGTTGTTCAAGTTTGCTTATGCTTCACCCGTCTATTGGAAAGCTGAGCAAGCTTATTTTATTGAATTTGAAAAACTGCAAAAAGCTTAGTAGTTTTCCTAGCATCATGGACATGAAAGCGCTTGAAATTCTTAATTTCTCTGGCTGCTCAGGGCTTAAGAAGTTTCCAGATATTCGAGGTAACATGGACCATTTATTGCAGCTTCATTTGGCTTCAACTGTCTTCAACTGTTATTGAGGAACTTCCTTCCTCAATTGGGCATCTCACTAGACTTGTTTTATTGGATCTGAAAAGGTGCAAAAATCTTAAGTCTTCCCACGAGTATATGTAGGTTGAAATCCCTTGAATATCTGTTTCTTTTTGGCTGTTCAAAACTAGAGAATTTTCCAAAAGTAATGGTGGGTATGGAAAACTTGAAAGAGCTTCTTTTAGATGGAATATCTATAGAAGGGCTACCCTCATCAATTGACCGTCTAAAAGGCCTCATTTTATTGAATCTGAGGAAATGCCAAAACCTTGTGAGTCTTCCAAAAGGCATGTGTAAATTGACATCTCTTGAAACACTCATTGTCTCTGGTTGTTCACAATTGAACAATTTACCGAGGACCCTTGGGAGCCTGCAACGTCTATCACAACTCCATGCAGATGGAACTACTATAACACAACCACCTGACTCAATTGTTCTCTTGAGAGACCTCCAAGTATTGATCTATCCTGGATGTAAAATATTAGCACCTATGATAGGTCCCAACACAGAGAATATAAACACTAAGACATTTGTCCTCTTCGGGTGAGAACGTACCACACTTTTGGATGCAAATACTTGATGATTCATTAATGAAAACGTTGACTACTTAAATAAGCAAAAACAAGCACTACAAACCAAAATACAAGGGAAACTGTAACTAACAAATAGAACTTAACAAATGTAAAATAGAATTCAAATAACATAGCATAATTAATGGAAGATAAATGACATAAAACTCGCAACACTTCATTTCATTTCTGCACGTTGAGCTATGACCCAGTCTTGCATGCAACTCACGTCCCCAAATATTTAGGATTTGGTTTATGCCCCCTCTCAGATTGTCGTGGCTTAACAATCCCTCCCCCATCAAGCGAAACCTTGTCCCCAAGGTCCATATGCGGAAATTGCTCAATCAACGACTGAGTTGTTTCCCACGTAGCCTCTTCCACTGGTAGACGCTTCCACTGAACCAAACTCTCTTCTTCAAACTTGTTTCCTCGTTTGACCCAATGAGTATCCAAAATCTATTCAGGTTCTAGTAAGATTATGCCTTCATCGTTCACTGGTGGCAGTTCCGTAGAATACCCACCAGATCGCCCACAATTTTTTTGAGTAGTGAGACATGGAAGATAGGATGAATTCGCGCTCCTTCCGACAGCTGAAGCTTGTAAGCAACCATGCTGATTTTTTGTATGATTGGGTAGGGCTCGTAAAAGTGACCAACAAGCTTTTGGTGGGCACGTTTGAAAATCAATTGCTGTCGATAAGGGTGCAACTTGAGAAACACCATTTCACCCACGTCGAAAGTCACATCCTTCCTGCTTTTATCCATTGTCTGCTTCATACGATTAATGGAAGATTCCAAATTTGCTTTAAGTTAACGCAACAACTCATCTCTGGCTACGAGACTTTGGTCTACTTCATGTAGCGAAGAATCACCACTACGGTAATTGTGAAAGAGATGAGGTAAACAACCATACAATGCCTGAAATGGAGTCATGCCCGTAGACGCATGGAATGTCTTATTATACCATAGCTCAGCCCATGGAATATAAGTGCTCCACTTGTGCGACCATTGATGAACAAAGCAGTGAAGATATTTTTCGACACATTGATTGACCACTTCCGTTTGACCATCGGTTTGTGGATGATAGGTGAAGCTGAGTTTCAATTGAGAACCTGACATTTGAAAGAATTCCTGCCAAAATCGACTAATAAAAATTGGATCCCGGTCACTAATGATTGATTTCGGAAGGCCATGCAACTTGATAACCCCTTCCATAAATTTTTCAGCCACACTCTTAGTAGTAAATGGATGGGACAAAGTTAAGAAATGTACAAATTTACTTAACCTGTCAACAACTACTAAGATTGTATCCTTGTCGTGGGAGGTTGGCAATCCTTCAACGAAGTCGAGAGTAATATCATCCCAAACTTGGGAGGGTATGGGTAACGGGTGTAGTAATCCAGCAGGGTAAAGTGTCTCAGATTTCATTTTTTGGCATGCCTCACAGTGTTTGATGTACGCCTGGACGAATTGGTGCATTTTAGGCCAATAAAATTTCTGAGCTAGCTGTTTGAAGGTCCGTAAGACGCTTGAGAGTCCACCAATTTTGGTGTTGTGTGCCTCATGCAATAGCTTAGTCCACAGCGTCACGCATGAAGGAATAACCACCCTTCCCTTAAATAACCAAAGTCCTTAGCACTGAGAATATAGACTTTCGGTTTAAGCCTTTGCCACCTGTTCTACGGACTGAATATAAGAATCCCCTTCATAAATAACTTTAATCTCGTCCCACAAGGTAACAGCAGTTGTGTGCAGATGATGTAGTACTGGACTATTTGGCTGGTGTGAAAGGGCATCTGCTACTGAGTTCTCGCTGTTTGGACGATAAATAATTTCGTAGTCGTAGCCCATTAATTTGGCTAGCCACTTTTGCTGCTCCGGCGTCGCTACACATTGATCCAGAAAATACTTTAAGCTGCGCTGGTCGGTTTGAACGAAGAATTTCCTCCTAAATAAATAAGGTCGCCACATGGGTATGGCTTCTACAATTGCAAGCATCTCCTTGGCGTAGGTTGACCATGATTTTTTTGTAATTCCAAGTGCAGGACTCATATAGGCAATGGGCTTGCCTTGTTGAGTTAGAACTACGCCAATCCCATCTCCAGAGGCATCGGTCTCAATGGTGAAAGAGTCATTGAAGTTATGCATAGCCAAAATGGGAGTGGTGGTCATTGCTCGCTTAAGAGCAGAGAAAGTTGTTTCGGCCTCTTCATGCCAATCGAACTTCCCCTTCTTGAGTAGGTTGGTGAGGGGTCGAGCGATAATGCCGTAATTTTGAACGAACTTTCGGTAGTAACCTATCAAGCCTAAAAACCCACGTAATTCAGAAATATTAGCAGGTCGGGGCCATGCGAGCATTGTTGCAATTTTTTTATCATCAACTTTCACTCCTTGCGGAGTGATGATATGCCCCAAATACTCTAATTCTTGCTGGTCGAAAACACACTTTCTCGCCTTAGCAAAAAAATTATGCTATCTCAAAATTTCTAGAGTTTGTGCAACATGTGTCACATGCTTCTCCCAAGTGGAACTATATATGAGAATATCATCAAAAAAGACCAAAATGAACTTTCGAAGATGAGTTCGAAATATTGAATTCATGATGGCTTGAAATGTGGAGGGTGCATTACAGAGGCCAAAAGGCATTATGAGGTATTCATAATGACCATTATGAGTACGAAAAAGCAATATTAGGAATATCAGGAGGATTTACCCTTACTTGGTGGTATCCGACTCTTAAATCGAACATAGTAAAATATGCAACGCCGTGTAATTCATCCAGGATGTCATCCATTGTTGGGATGGGGAAACGATCTTTGATGGTGACGTTATTAAGTGCACGGTAGTTTGTGCAAAATCGCCAGCTACCATCCTTTTTTTTATAAGTAGTATCGGTGATGAAAACGGACCAGTGCTAGGACGAATATGTCCGAAATCCAGCATCTTCTGCACCTACTTCTCAATTTCTTCTTTTTAGAAGTGAGCATATCTGTAAGGGCGTACATTAATGGGTTCAATGCCCTCTTTTAGTGTAATGCAGTGGTCTATCGCGCGCAGGTGGTACGGATGAGGGGTCTTGAAACAAGTCTGTGTACTCCTGTATTACCTGTTGCATGCTTGGATGATTAATACCATGAACTGCACCCTATAAGCCATCATCTGTAGTCGAAGGGAAACATACTGCAAATAACGTCTGGCCTTGTTGGTAATCTTTTGAAAGTTCCTTTAACGTAGCCTCCTAAATGGACAGCTCGTCCAGTCCTTGCAACCGTTGGGCTTGGTTATTCCAGATGAAGTCCATAGTTAGTTGCTTCCAATTACAAACCACGGAACCCAACATTTCCAACCATTGGATGCCCAGTACTAAATCAAGACCTGATAGGGGCAAAGAGAAAAAGGTGAGTTCAAACTTAGTGCCTTGTAAATTCACTGATACCTTATCAAACCGCCCTTGACATTTTAGCCGTCCATCGTTAGCAACTCGAACAATGAACAGTTTCATTGGTACTACTGGTAGATGCAACGTGTTTGCCAAACGAGCACTAATGAAGTTGTGTGTGGATCCACTGTCGATCAACACCATCACGTCGTGAGAGCCCATAGTTGCTGTCATATGCATCGTTCTTAGGCCAGTCCATCCAGTCAACGCGTGTAAGGTGATTTCAGGCTCTAGTTTTGGTTCTTGCACCTCTCCCGTAACGTCTCCTTGATCAATTTCTCCTGTTTGTTGATCAGTGACATCCTCACATACCATATTACCGGTGCCTGCGCAGCCCTCCAAAAGTAATAGCTGCGGTTTTTGGCATCGATGCCCAACCGTAAATCGTTCATTGTAGTTAAAGAAAAGGCCTTACGCCCGTTTCCTCTGCATCTCCTCCCAGGATAAATGTTTGACTAGAGCAACCGGAGTAGCAGGAGCTACACAGGTGGGTTGTGGAAGAGCTAGAGGAGCTCTCATAGGTGGTGGTCGTATGAACTGCCACTGTCGTGCAAGCTGCTCGTTTCTCATTCGTGTTAAATTGATTGTCTCCTTGAGGGAGTTCGGTTTAAACATCTGAATCCCATCAGAAATCTCAGCCTTTAAGCCGCCCATGAACGTTCTCACCTACGCCTTCTGCGTCCATCCACGTACTCTGTTGCCGAGCTTCTCGAATTCACGTTGATAGTCTCTCAACGTCCCCAGTTGCTTGATTCTTGAGAGAGCTTCATCAAAGTCTTCACAGCCTGATGGTCCGAAGCGAGCCCATAATTCAACTTGGAATTTTTCCCATAAAATCACATGTCATTCTTCCGGTAACGTCTTACGAAGCCACTGCCACCACTGGTTGGCCTCCCTTTCAAGGTGATAAGCAGCCATGGGAACCTTTTGGTGTTCTGTTGTGCCCTAGTATTCAAAGAATTGTTCCACATGGTTGAACCATTCGGTTGGATCATCTCCTGAAAATCATGGGAATTCCATCCTTGCCATTTTGGAATAAATGATCTGCCGACCCCCATTGTTGCCTGCTTGGTGATGGTTGTCGTGGTTAGGATTCTCCTGGTTTGCGATCAATATACTCGAAAATCAATTGCTAGCTTCCTCCATTTGCTGAAGTCCTTCATGAACTATACTGAGTCCAGATTCCAAGTGCTCAATACGTTCTTTGTTAGTACCCATTAGTAACCTGGCTCTAATACGAATGATAGGTCCCAACATAGAGAATATAAACACTAAGACATTTGTCCTCTTTGGGTGAGAACGTACCACACTTTTGAATGCAAATACTTGATGATTCATTAATGAAAACGTTGACTGCTTAAATAAGCAAATCCAAGCACTACAAACCGAAATACAAGGGAAACTGTAACTAACAAATAGAACTTAACAAATGTAAGACAGAATGCAAATCACAGAGCATAATTAACGGAAGATAAATGACGTAAAACTCGCAACACTTCATTCCACTTCTGCACGTTGAGCTATGACCCAGTCCTGCATGCAACTCACGTCCCCAAATATTTGGGATTCGGTTTACGCCCCCTCTCAGATCGTCGTGGCTTAACAACCTACCTCTTTGGGGTCACTCTTTTCATTCTGGTTATTGCATAGAAACAGTTCAAATGGGGTCAACTTGCGCTTGCCTTCTAGTTTTTTTAGTTTCAGGTCCTTTACAAATTTAGATCTAAACGACCTCAAACTAATAGAAGGAGCAATCCCCAATGATATTTGCACCTTAATCTCATTGAAGAAATTAGATCTAAGCAGAAACAATTTTCTAAGTATACCTGCTGGCATCAGTGAACTTACAAATCTAAAAGACCTCAGACTGGGGCATTGCCAGAGTCTCATAATAATTCCAGAGCATCCACCAAGTATCCGAGACGTAGATGCACTGCCCTTTTTCCAAGCTCATCTAGTGTATGCACATTGCAGGGGTTACAGTTCCTATTTTATAATTGTTCCAAACCAGTTGAGGACCAATCCAGTGATCAAAAGAGAAATGCATTACAAAGATTTCCACATAATGATGCGTCTTTCTCTGCTTTTGTTTCCTCTGTAACTACCACACCTGTTGTGATGCAGAAATTACTGGAAAATATTGCATTTAGTATTGTTTTTCCTGGCAGTGGAATTCCCGAGTGGATCTTGTTAAGGCCTTGTGTCCCGATGATCCACGTAGTTGCCAAGTGGACGCACGCTTTCAACCAAGATTGAGTTCTGGTTCAGTTGTGACAAAAGATGTCCGAACAGGGTGTCCGGACACACCCTCCGATGGTTTTGTCAGCCATGGTTCAAGAGATTAAGCAGTTGGCCTTTTTTTAGGTATAGCAAGCCTACCTTCCTCCTTGTGTGAAGGTCCTTATATATAGTATCAGAAGCTCTGCCTCCCTCTTTAATGGTAGGGAGACTTTTTGGCTCGTCATGATGCCTCTAAGTGGTGCCAGGGCCATCATCACCCTATTGGCAGCTGTCAGAGATCGTGGGAGGCAACGCAGTTGTCAGAGATCGTGGGAGGTGACTTACCATCATTTCTGTCCTTTCGCTCTATAGGTGGCGGAACGTGGGCTGTGGCAGGCTGTCGGAATGACGTAGTAAGACTTGCTTACTTTAGTCAACGATCCGGACAACATATTCGGATAGAATATGCTATCGTCCGGATGTGATGTTTGCGAGTGCCGTGTGCTTCTCCCTGAGGAAGTCCGGATAGGAGAGCGCGCCACGTGTCCCTCTTTGGGGAGTTCGGATGGAGTCGCTCCGGACAGCGAGGTGCACCATGTGTCATCAGGGGGAGGGGTCCCTACAGATCTAGCATTAGAATGTGGGATCGCTTATAAAAATAGAGCTGCCTACAGATTGGTACAATGATGACTTCTTAGGATTTGCTCTCTGCTCTATTCTTGAACATCTCCCTGAGAGAATAATATGTCGATTGAATTCTGATGTTTTTTAGTATGGAGACTTGAAGGACTTTGGTCATGATTTCCATTGGAAAGGAGACATTATTCGGTCAGAACACGTCTGGCTGGGTTATCAACCATGTTCCCAGTTGAGGTTGTTTCAATTCAATGACCCCAATTACTGGAATTACATTGAGATTTCTTTTGAAGCAGCCCACAGATTCAACTCAAGTGCATCCAATGTGGTGAAGAAGTGTGGGGTATGTGTTATATATGCAGGAGATCTTGAAGGAATCCATCCACAAAATAGAAAACAACTTAAGAGTAGGGGATGTAATGTAGTCGAGAGAAGCAGTGACAGAGATGGACTCCATGGAAGTGGAATGGACTCTAGTTCTAGTGGTAGCTGTCAGGGGCCCTCTAACAGTCCCACGCTCAAGCTCAAGCGCAAACACCCTCAAGAATGGCTACCATCATCCAGGCGCTTTCTTCCAATAAAAATCTCTCCTCTGTTGATTTGGTCATGCATGCTAGAAATCAATGATGATTTTTGTTGTCAATGATTCTTGGCGAACTCCTCGAATCATGTCTCTATATTATATCTTTATCAACCTCTGGTTAGTCTTCATCTTTTCTCTTATTGATTTATTTTGATTGAAGCAACTGAAATTCTTGAAGGAGTCTTTCTTCTTTTCTTCAATATTTTTGGCAAACATTTTTGTTTGAATCTGACCTTTGATTATACTGGAATATGTTGTTAAACTTATGTAAGTTTCTAACAGTTTGAGTTCTATCTAGCATTTTGTGGCGGATATGAGTTGTTTGAGTAAGAAAATGAAGCAAAGTTGGTGTTGGGTGATGAACCTAGTTGGTTCCTGCGGAGCAATTCCTTTCTAAATTAATGTAGCGGTGCCACCAGCTTGGAATTTTGCATTCTTATGAATTATTGTATATAATTGTCAGTTGTTCTTTATGCACCCAGTTAGTTTCACTGCTGTGACAAGTGCTGGAATGGTTTACTCAATTCATTGTTTATAGAATTGGGTGAAATGTTATCTGCTTGGATGGTCTTAACATCAGTAAGATGTTCAGCTTTAAGAGTGAAGATACAGAGATTTTAAAAATAGCAATGTTTCTAGAACCACTAATTTTTCCAGCTGCAAAAACATGTGGCTGGATGAGTTGTTTGTACAATGTTTATGAAGCTTTGTAGTTCTTTTGGCTTCTAGAGCATTGGAATTTATTAAACTTATTGTCTACTTATTTAATTTGAGGAACTAATTCTACTTTATTGGTTGTAGCCATGCACATTTTACTCTTCAATGATTTGTAGAGGTTTGAATTTTGTCCTTTTTTGGTCTTTATTTTTCTTTGTCATTGTTGATTGTTTCGATAACTAAATGCTACATAGCATTCTAATTCTCCAAGTTTGATTACTTTTTTGTAGGTTTGTTCACTTGTTTTCCTTGACACTTCTTTTTCTTTCCTTTGTACTTTCCAGGAACCAAACATAGTCTTAGTGATTAGCATATACATATAACCAAGTTAATTTTAGTATATTTTTTCCTTTGGTAGTCAACATTTTCTTACCATAGTGGAAGCATTCAGAATTGTTCTCTTTGAATTCTTTGTAGTGCATTTCATATTTCTCTTCTCAAACTCTATATGTCAACTTCTTCCTTACTACCTCTTTGGTTTGTTTTCTTTTCTTTCTTTTGTCTCAAAGCATTTTGCTATCTTCATTTCTTTTTCTTTTTCTAATTTCGTCTTCAATTTTGGATGAACTTCGGCTGATATACTTAGTTGAACATCTTGATTAGCTAATATTAGTCTTTCCAACTCCAATAAAGATGGTTAAGTTGGCAAACCATGAATTTTCGTATTGGATTTTGAATCATGTACTCTCTACTCATTAATTTTAGCTTTAGGATTTAATTATCAAATTTTATGACCTAGAAATTTTACATTGAGCATAGACATTATCATTTCACCTTTAAAATTTTCACTTTTTCAATGCATCGACATTTTTCTTGGGTAATGCCCTATCCTTGCTATTACCAAAAACTTTCCAAAAAATCCTTCTATTAAGGTAAAGAAGCACTTCAATCAATCAATAAGAGATTGAACTAAACCAATTAATCCAATTCTAACTTAAAGTTAAAAATCGAATTCAATTTCACATTATATGTTATGATTATGTTATAGATGATAAGCTAAAAAGCAATCACACAATTAGACACAAATCATTTATGTGGAAAACCTTGTCGATCTCAAGGTGAAAAGCCATTGGAGCATTCCCAGCTACCAAACTCTACTAAATCAATTATCAATATACAAGTGAACTGTCTAACCAAAAGCGAGTTCTAATATCAATCTCTCAGTTCCTCCTTTCTTGTGATCTCTACTTGACCCAAACTTGATCTTCCATAGCTTGATGTCACATTGGATTGCTTTGGAATCACTTTGAGCTTAAGCTTCTTACTTGGAAGTTGATTCACATGTTAAGACCTCAAAAATAGAAATTGGAGGAAGAAAGACATAATCGCTTTAAGGGGATACCCAGTGCTCTAATAATTATGTAAGATTGTTCAAGCTAAGGGAAAAATATTAATTCATTGACTCCAATGTTGCATTGATTTCCTTATTTGAATTTTGCCTTGTAGAGATTAAAATATCATAATTGTAAAAAATATTAATCTTTGAATTTTCATAAATATCAAAATTATTAAACAAAAATTCAGTAAAAAAATATTGGTGAGATAAAAAATGATCAAAACTTTAAAAAATATTAGGAAAAACCTTAAGGAATAATAAAATAATCAATAATGTAATTGTTGAAATTATTTTATTGAAGAAAAATAATTTATTTATGATAACATTTGTAATACATAACAATAACTTGCAGAACTTGAAGATGCCTTTAGTATTAAAAGGATCATTCATCTAATTTGGATCTATTCGACGATATAAAAACCGTAATATATGCATAGATGAAAATTTTGGAAGATTTTGCCAAAATTTCGTGTATCGGCAATCGATGACATGAAACAAGCAAACGAAAATTCGGTGAAGCGATTTTTCAGCAATTTTCGATGTGTTTCGATGATTTTTTGCCAAAAAAAAAATCATATTTTGACTGATTTATCGATAATTTTGCCGATTTTTCGATCTGGTCAACATGGGGTCAAAGCTTCAAAAATGTGCAACTATGCAAGCAAGCACTAGGTCTCACCTTTCCTTGGATGACCACTAGGCTGACCACTCATTTCTTAAATACTATGCACCAGACAAATATATAGGAAAACTATAAAAAATTATTTTCATAAACAAATTAATTCTAATTATTTTATTTTAAAATTTCATTTAATTAATCACTAAAAATATAAAACCTATCATTATAATTTTCTTAACTATTTTTTATATCATTTATATATTAATTAAATATAAAAATATAAATAATAAAAAAATTTATACATATATCATCATTTATTTTATATCATTTAATACAATTGAAATTAAATGAATTATAATTTTAAAGTGAGATATATTATAATCAAATATCATAATATTATTGTCAAATAACATTTGATGTAATTTAATAAATTTATAAAGTTCAAATTTTTTTATGGACGCATACGACATTATTGTCAAATATGATTAATTATATCATATACATAGATTTTTTTTTTTTATAAAACAACTTTAAAATGTCTATTATTGTTTATTATATAAGAGTTTTTCTCAATATTTTCATAAGTTTTGATCAACTTTAGACTACCTAAATTTTTTTTCAAAATATCTGTCGATATATCTTTGATATATCCGATATATCCGCAAAATTGAAATACCGATATATCTGTAATTATCAATATTTTCATCAATGAATATATGTATAATTAATTTTTGTTTAAAAATATTTAAAATTTTATTTACAACCATATATTTTTTTGTATTTAATTACAAATTTTATTAAAAAAATTATAAGTGATGATCATGTTTTCCTTATTTTATTTACAACAAAAGATATAAAAAGTCTTATTAGAAAAAATATCATGATGGTTTTATAATTTTAAAAATCAATTAAATCAAATTTGAAAATGAAAGTTTAATATCTCATACCATGAAACTACCTAATGTACGGTGGTGGAGGGTTGCATAGGTAGTTCTTAGAATTTAGCCCACAAATTACCAATTTTTTTAATGAATTTTTTAATTAGATTAATAATTATTGGTTATTTCAATAATTCCAATCACATAAGGAAATATGCAATATATATGAAAAACCTCCCACAAAGTCTCCCAGACACTTTATCTAAGTAAAATATCATGGGGTAGGAGATTCCAATGGTAAAATATTCATTAGTTATGAACAATTAAGTACATAAATTTATCTAGTAGTTGCTACTCCTTCAAACTTACGCTCCATTACTACACCTAACCCATGTTGATGATGTAAAACTTTTATGCATCTTAGTGGACTCCTCAACGCCTTAAGAAGGAAGCAATACTTTATCACAAAGCCTTGAACATTGGCAAATCAGTTTGAGAGTTTTGAGTTAAATGCAAAGAGTAATGATTATATATATATATATATATATATATATATATATAGGTGAAACCTAAACCTAGTGAACTTAGGACAAGATTTCGAAATCATGATTTTCCCAAAAACAAATTTGTAAAATGATAAAAATTGTAAACTTCACAAATTGTCCAAACTAGGCAATTTAGGGCTTGAATGCTCGAGCGCCTTTTAAGCGACCCTTGTTGACGCTTGTGCACTATTAAGGACTACTTGAGTGATTGATTAGGGTGCTTAAGCGCTCAACTTTAGAATCCTATTTTTCAATTAAATTAAACACTCAATTTTCAATTTCCTAATCCCAACTTTATGCCTTCCTAAAGCTCATTAACCTTTTCATAGCTCACAATACTTACCTGTATTTTTCCTAGTTCATTTTTTTACAACTTTGAGTCTTCACAAGCAATGTAAGTTGTAGGAAAGTATGTATAGTATTAAACTAGGATAAATAAAACAAAGTAGCCAATTTAGTCTAAATAGACTAATGTAGTAATAAAAAAATTATAATTAAAATTAATTTATTTACCAAATTTTTATTTTAATATTTAATTTTGTGCATGGATATTTACTTAAATATAACATATACAAGTATAAATAATAAGTGCAACTTGAAAATGTTTTCCATGAAAGTTAAGCTATTGTAGAGGTTGTATAAGGATGTGATAAGGGACAAAAGTCATCTTAGTCTATGAGATAATATATAACAACCATTATAGTTTGTTTCCCTTTGAAAGGTGGTAGACCTTCAACAAAATCCATGGAGATATTAATACATCTTGTGATGGAATGAGCAATGGTTTTAGTAAACCTTATTAAGTGCATAGCATTAGGAAGGCATTGGAGTTTATGGTTTACCACTTCCTTTCAAATTTAAGAAAAAAATTTACAATTGTAAAAGAAAGTGAGCAATCTATTTTGGTCATTGCAATGCATGGTTGCTATATAATGAGGTTTGAGTAGTAGGAGTGATTGAGCTCACAACTTGCACATTGACACCTATTGAGGAGTCAAGGTGCAACCTTGTAATTCTCTCGGAACACTATGCCCAGTTCAGGTGGTGTTTGGATGGATTGGCGAAGATCATTGAGTGCAAGAACCAAAATGGAAAATTAGTTTTTCTAATTTTCTACCACGTGGAACCATCATATGTGCGAAAACAGATGGAAAGTTATGGAGAAGCATTTTCCAGTCATAAAGACCATGAGGAGGGAAGGAGGAAGGTAGAGAGGTGGGGGGCAGCATTGACGGAAGTGGCCAATCTTTCTGAATGGCATGTACAGAATGGGTAAATATAGCTTGTTTCATACAATCTTTTGCAAGTTTTCTTTGTTTTTTATACATGATGATAAAATAAAAATCTATGGAAAGCTATATTCGCATTTGTCTTGTCCTGAAAAATCAAAGTCTTATTCATTATTAAATTCAAGGCCTCATTCTAGTTATTAACAGATCACCTAGGTTCATGGCCCATAAAAGTTAAAATAGAAAAATCATATATTTTCTAAACCATTTCTCAGATGTTTCACAGCAAAAATGAAACAAAGGTTGTTTTCTAACAAAATCAAAAAGAATAGTAGATAGGACAAGAAAACCATGTCGTCCTAAAGATCAACAAAAATCAAACATGCAAGATATCCACATTCAGACCATAGCAAAAATGCCCATAGATGGTAAGAGAAAAGGAAGAATTAAATGATGATGAAGAATAATAGTGAATCCGTCACAGTCATACCTGAGTGTGCTCCCCTCTTATAGCTGGTAAAATGACCAGCCCTCCTTTCTCCTTCAAACGTCCTCTCCCTTCTTTTTCCTTTCCATTTTCTTCCTCTGTAGACACTCTTCTTTAGCAGGTTTTGTCGGGCTTCTAGCTCTTCTACTACATCTCCATATTCAGCCAAAATCTTCTTATGTTTCTTTTCTTTCTACCAAAAATCGGAATTTCTCTTTTTTAGAATTCTCTTTTTTTTTCCTGGTTTTTCCCCTACTCTTCTTAAAATTAAAACCCTCCTCTCAAGCTTCTCAATGTCTCCTCTTATATCCCCCCTCTCTCTGCTCTCGTAATCTACCAGTTTCTTCTTCCCGATGGTCCTTCTCCACTTCCCCACCAAAACTCTTTAATTCTTAAAAAAAAATCCTGTTTCTTTCCCAATGTGGGTTGCTGCTCCCACTTCACCTAAAACTCCTGAATCTTCCTTCCCCTCAAGATAATTAAACACAGTTGGTAAAAAAAAAAATTTCACATCCATGTATAGTACACAAAATTATCATACTAAATAACATCATTCTTTAAGAATATTAAATTAAAGAAAAGCAATATATGAAATTGTTAAATTAAATAAAAACATTTTACAAAATCATTGAATTAAATCAAAATGTGTTACAAAACTATTAAATAAATAAAATCATTTTTCAAAAGTATTAATTTGAATAAATAAATAAATAAATACACACATATATATATATATATATATATAACATTATTAAATTAAAAAAAGTATTTTTTTCTAAAATTATTCTAATTAAAGAAAAGAATTTTATGAAATTATTTAGACTAAAAAGGAGCAATTTAAAAAATTATTACATTAAATCAAAGAATTTTACAAAACTATTGGATTAAATAAAAATATTTTATGAAATTTTTAAATTTAAAAAAAAATATTTACCACATTATTAGATCAAATGGGAGAATTTCATCAAATTATTAAATTGACTACATGAGTAAGAAAAAAAAGTATTATAGAAATTAATAATAATGATAATAATAATTAAAAAAAATTAGTGAGGCAACCATACCAAAAACAAGTCATGCAATCCATGCAAAACAAGTCATGCGAGTCATGGAAGCCATTCAAGCCATGCAAAACATGCCTAAAAGGTGACCTAGGTGGGCCAAGTAAAACTAAGTAGGCCCAAGTGGGTCAAGCGTGTCTAAGTGAGCCTAAATGTGTCCAAATAGGCCTAGGCGGGCATGGTGTGCCTAAAATGAGTTAAGGTGTACCTAAATAGTCCTAGGCAAGCCGAAAAGTGCCTAAGTGACCTATGGTGAGTTTGTGTAAGCTAGAAGGTGCCTAGGTGAACCTAAACGGGCCTATGTGAACCAGAGTGGGTCTAAGTGAACCTAAGTGGGATCTAACCTAAGGACAAAGGATGACCAAGGTCACAATGTGGGTTCAAAGGAGTCACTCAACAGAGGGTCCCTGAAGGTGGCTCAGAAAATGAAACTATATAAGTGTCAACGGGCCACCAAGGGATGATAACAAGTCAAGAGAGAAATATGGGAAGACACCTAGTGCCACATATGCTAAGAGGACAAAATAGAGGGTCTACAATATCACATTGACCATTTCCCTTCAACACATTCTATTTACCCATAATTTTGGTTTTCTAAATAAAGCCAAAAGCATAATCTAGTGTTCTTCATGTTTGCTACAGTTTGAAACCATTGACTCGAACATGTCTCATGTTTTACCACTTAGAGGCCTGAGGCACATCCTATTGAGGAGATTACTTCCACTATTTGGAAGAGTTTAAATCGGGAACTCCTACATGTTGAGAAGAACCTCGTTTGGATGGATGGTCGAAAGACATCTTATTCTTCTTCTTCTTCTTCTTCTATTGGTCCATGGGAATATGAAGTTTTCTTGAGCTTTTACGATGAAGATGTCAAACACAATTTCATAGATCACCTTTATGCAGTTTTGCATCGAAAAAGGATTCGTACTTTTAAAATCGATGATCTAAGGGGAGAAGCTACCAGGTCTTTTGCATGCTATCGAGAAGTCAAGGTTGGTTCTTGTAATTCTCTGAGACAACTACGTTCATTCCAACTGGTTTTTGGATGAACTGGAGAAAGATCATGAAGTGTAGGAAAGAAATGGAAAATATTGTTTTCCTAGTTTTCCATCATGTCAATCCTTCCCATGTGCGAAATCAAATGGGAAGTTGCGGAGAATGGATAGCCAATCATGAACGAAAAGGTTTTGACAACAAGAAACAGAGGTGAAGGGCAACTTTGACGGAAGTGGGCTATCTTTCTGGATGGCATGTACATAAAGGGTAAATATAGCTTATTGCATATAATCTCCTACAAGTATCCTCGATTTTTTTATTATACATATTGATAAAATAGAAATATATTAAAAGTTATAATCGGTAGATGCATCTTATCGTAAAGAGTCAAAATCTTATGTCTCATTTTGATCAATCACGTCATGTGGCAATTACGAATTTGAATTGGTTCTTTCCAATTAAGTGACCATTTAATTTACAAATTTAAGACCTTTACATCCTATTGGTAAAGCAACCTAGCATTGTTAGATAATTATATCAAGTATTGAAATGATCCAATGCATTTTCATCAATTAAAATAGAGAAAATAATAGATTTTCTTAACCATTCCTCCAAATATGTTCTCTTGGAAAAATGAATGTTGGGTATGTGACTAATTGAAATGTAAGAGACCAATATGATGTTTTCTCTCATCAGAGATCCGATTTCAAGGAGCTTTTTGTATAAATCATATAGCATTACTTTTTCAAAATATGAGTTGCATATAAAAGGTATTAAGAATTGAAGTCTTGTAGATAGGACTCACGATGGAAGACAAAAGTTTCTTTATGAGATTTAAAATTTGATACTTTTAAAATGTCATCTATCCTTCTGTTTTATTTAAAATAAAGTATTTCAAACTTTATATTTATCCTTGAAACATGAAAAATAAACCCCTTGTTTGATTTGTTCCAAAAAAAAAAAAAAACCCTATAGATTTCCATTTAGTTGTCGGGAAATGGAGATTTTTGTGGTTATATATGAAAATGATGATTTTATATTTGGAATTGTATGTGTGATTAAGTAAGACACTTAGGTGGTGTTTGTTTTTTTGGCTTTTTTCTTAAAGCAATTTGTTTTCAGAATTTAGATTGTTTATTTTTCTACTTTTTCATGACTTATTATAAACTTTTACTAAATTAAAAAAGCCAAAATATGTAGCTTTTCTTAATAGAAAAAAAATAACATATTGGTTTTTCTTTACTTTTTAATACTTAATAGAAATAAAATACTATAAAAACAAACAACCTAATATTTATACTATTAAACATTAAGGTTCTATTTAGAATTAAGTAAAAAAATCAAACATCACCTTACTTTTATTGTTTTTGGTCATCTTTGATAATTGCTAGAAGTAGAATTTCATTCTAATCAACTTTATGAATGGCAATAAGTTGATTTTTAGTAAAATCATTCCTTTTTTCTACACCTTTTATTTCTTTCTTAAGATCTCATACACAATATAAGTGCACACTTAACAATGATTTATTGTCTTATAAAATCTCATATCGGGATATATGGAACAAAATTTTCAACTCAATCTAAATAGACTATTATACTAATGAAAAATAATTTACAATTAATATATTCAGTGAAGTTTTATATTAATATTTAATTTTGTACATTGATCTATTAAAGGTTACTATTTTATTTTAATATTTAATTTTGTGCATAGATATTTTAATATTTAATTTTATTCATAAATATATACGTACTCAAATATAATATATATATATATGCGAGTATAAATACTAAGTGCAAGTAGGTCGAGTGGCAAAAAAATCTAGCTTTCCTCATGCTAGACTTTAGTGATAATCCTTTAATAGTGATGAGGTGCAACAATGCTCTTAAGCCTAGGAATGGTCTTCCAAATTATGGCTCTTAGAACAAACTTATAAGGTGTGCTGTTGAATGTCATAAAAGATTCAGCCTACCCTCATTAAACACCCATTGGTTTTTAGATGAGATAGTCAAAACTCAATCCGACAATTAGTATCAAAGCCAAGGGTTATGTGTTTGAGTCAAGGGAGCATCATGTTAGGGTGCAACAATGCCGCTCTTAAACCTAAGGATGGGTCACCCAAACGATGGCTCTTAGAATAAACCTACAAGGTGTGATGTTGAATTCCATAAAAGGCAATAATGGTCAAAGCTCAATCTAAAAGATGGAAATTTTCACCAAATTTGAGTTGTAAAGTCACCAATGTGATTCCTCATCTAAGTTGTAAAGTCACTGATGTGATTCCTCAAGTTTTATATCTTCTTAAACTTTGATACCAACTAATTGTTGAGTTGGTTTAAATCTTTTGTAGTAGTAAAGGTCACATATGTACCTTGATTGAACTTAATAATCAATCAATTAAGGAAAAAATTATGATAAAAAAGGAAAAAAATAATGGTGAACAACAAAAAACAAGTAATATAATTTATTATTAAAAAAATAAAACACAAGACTATGGTACCTTACAAGATGATAAGTTGTTCACAATTGGTTATTGGATTTGGGCAATTCAATAAAGATTGTGGTGGACTACCTCTTAATTTAAGGGTGGCTTGTCTTAGTCATCAGGATGAGGTTCCTATGGTGAGTACATTAATGTGTATAGTTACACATTATACAAGGCTTATGGTTAATCATGATGTAAAGCTATTGGGTTGTCATGATTCTCCAAACTACTATGCTGCATGGAATATTAAATCGATGCTAAAATCAATAAGAAGCTTTGACCTATGGGTGAGATCCTAAAGTGGTCATATATTCCCTATGGATTAGGTTATTGTTGATGGAAGTTGGTGGCAACAAGTATTCTAATAGAAGCATGGTAATATCTCATAAGATTGAGACAGTGTGTCCCTTGGGTGATCCAAATGACATGTGATCATAAAATCTATGATTATAGTAATTATTGAAGTGGAATTTGACACATGCTCTTTATGAGCTAGAGTATACCAATTGATCACATAATAGGAGGATTTGTAACTCAATAATTAAAGAGGTAATCTTTATGGGGTGATTACACTACCTATTTAGATTATAGACACTAGTTCTTAGAGAATTTGCATATAATGAATGGTAGGTTATGAACTTGAGCTTTGTTTCGTTGTCATTTCATAAGATACTAGAGTTTAGTTGACTCTCTTTAGTGGAGTATTAAGTCAACTTTAGAATTAGATTTAAAAGGAGCTAATAATTTTTTTGTGTCCCAATGGTCGGTCCCTGCTAGAGGTCTTGGCTCATGTGGCACATTTTATTTGAGGGATTTTATTTTGTAGTTCATAAGTATGCATAAAGGTGTTTTGATAAAAAGGCAAGGTTGCACTAGATTTTATGAATAATCTTTTTGAATTTGTGGATTGAGCTAATTAATTAATTGAAGCCCATTAGGACTAATTAATTTAAAAGTTAATTCAACATCCCACTATAGAGAGAACTGAAATATAGTATCCTATAATATTAAAACGAGATATTAAACTTAGGCACATCACCTATTATCCACTATATGCAAGCTCCCCATGAATTGGTGTCAATAATCTAACAAGATAAATGCTATCAACTTCTCAAGATTACCTCTACCATCCTTGAGTTTTAGATCTTCCTACTATATGATCAATTGACATACTATAGCTCTCCAAGAGTATATGGGTAAAGAATTATTATGACTATAGATTTCCTTGATCACATCTCCTTATGACCACACAAGGGGACATGTTATCTCAAACCCATGAGATATCATGGTACCTATCTTGAGAATACTTGTTGTCACTTGCCTTAATGAACAATGGCCCAATATATAGGGAATATATGACTATCTTAGAATTTCATCTATAGGTCAAAGCCACTAAAAATCTTAGCACTAACTCAATATCTCTTATGGCTGAGAGCTTATATAACAAAGCAACTTAGTGAGGTTATGACTATTTGATAGCCAATGTCATAACACACCATAGGTCTTATCTAATATGTAATCATACATACTAGTGCACTCACCATAAAACCCTCATCCTAATGATAAAAATAAGGCATCCCTCTAATTAATAGATAGTGCACTACAATTTAAATGGATTATATAAATACATAAATCAATTGTGAACTAATTACCAACTTGCAAATAACCTATAACTTGGGATCTTTGGTGCAACTCTTAATGAATCCAAGTCATGCATAATGCAAATGATGTTACTATAATATATGAATAGGATAGGCAAAAGGTATCTAGAATCATATTACAAATAATAATGACAACTATTTATTGTTACATCACATCATGTCATACTTTTAAATGTAGTATCGAAATAATAGTTGCTTTTTGCTTTTTGATAGTGTCATATCTTACATGGTACTATGGGTTATGCTAAGTAGTTGAGTCAAACCACAAGTGAGTAGTTGAGTTAGAGCACTAGTGAAAAGTTAATTAATAGAGGGAAGACAGGATTTGTGCCATGTGATTGCTTTTTTCTATGAATCACAATTTTGCGAATAGAGAAGAAGTTAATTAATAGTGAGAAGACAAAATGGTTATCAATTTCCAAGATATTAGATATGAAAACACAATGGCGAAAAGATTTTAGTTGCCGAGTATTTACTTTATTGCCTCTCTTATACTTTTCATGAAACATTTCTACACCTTGCACCCTTCAATTCGTTAATTTTTTTTTTAATTAGTTTGGTAATTGAAGTTACAAAAACTGTGTATTACAAAAACATTGTTTAGTGCGATGGTGTTAGTGAAGTTTTTAAAAGCTATGTGGATGAGAGCCTTGGAATTTCTTCTTCACGAGCCATCTCCTTGATTGAAGCTATCTTGCAAACAAACTGAACGAAATTCGTAAAATGCATTCAGCTTACTTGGTCCACGAACCCACCACCGGCTTGGGAGCCATGCCAACAGGAATACACAACTCCTGAAACATCCAGCCTACTACTGCTGGAACTATATATGCTAGTAGAGTTGAATGTGATATCCTGATCAAACTTAGCGCGAGGCCTTGAATCCCTTTCATTGGTTCCATTGTACTCGATGGGATGAGCATAGCCGCTAGCTTTCCAACCGCGCTTGGTCAAAGAGTAGTAAGAGTTTTCAGAAAGAAATACCAAAAGTTCTGATCCAGTTGACTTACAAGGATTTGGAGGATTACTTCTCGCCATGATTAGAGGCTAGAGGGTCTTTTTGGCATTCAACAGTTCATATATATGTGTGTATATATATATGAAAGTGACCAGGAGCAGTTTGATCAAGCTGCCTTTCTCAAAGAGAGTATTAAGTTATGTTTGGTTCAAAAAAAGAGAAAAAAAATATTATAGAAATTACTTTCAGTTCATTCTTCAAGAACCGAATCAAGATCACCACCTTTTACACGTTTTTTATTTATTTATTTATTGGCAAAATGGGCCAAATTTCCCCCTCACAACCCAATAGTCCATGCCCACTCCTATTATTGCAAAATGGGCCATTATGGCTTATACTGACCCCTTGGCCCAACAACCATTTACTTGGAGTTAGATGGAAAGAAGTTTATAAAAATCTTCATTTTTCCTCTCATTTCCGATGTGGGATCAATGTGAAGGTCTTTAAAGAACAAATTAGCTTTGTTGTTGCAACAAGGGAGCTGATAATCTCTCCACTATGCTATGGCTTTGCTTGTGTAAAAACCTAATAGGAACAACTACATAGGCTATTTCAATATATATATATATATATATATATATATATATAATTACATAATTCGAAATTTTTTTTCGATTTCAATATGTTTTCATATTTAAATACGATTTTTTTCCATTTTCATATTTAAATATTGTATATATTTTGTTTAATAAATTTAAAATATTAATACATTTATATAAAAATGAATAACTAATATTGCAAATATTATTCATTTTTAATTATAAATATTTTAATAATTTTTATTTTAATAAAATATAAATTATATATTTATAACATCATTGGTTCAACCACGATTCGACGAGTGAACTATGAATCATAAATTTTTCTAGTTCAATTTTCTATCCGATAATGAAAACATTGAGAATAGTAGTCTTGTCGCTCAATCTCCATGCTCCGTGATGTCTTTATGGTCTCATCGTTACTTATTAACAATCTTGCCCACCATTGCATGCCCCATAGTAAGTGGCATGCATGGCATGCATTTTTGGACATGGAAGCATTCACACAAGTAGACTTCATAGGTCAAGAACAAATAAAAAGACAATAAGTGAAAGTGGGTGGGTTTTAGACTTGGTCGTAATTTAAATAATTTACATTTACGTCTTAATAACGATTAAGACATCATGAATCTTTTTTCAATCATAAGCCGCTTTCGTGTCAAAGAAATTTTTATGACTTTATTTTATATTCAAATAAATTCAAGGAAATGATTTTCTAACCATTAGGATAAAGACATATTTGAAGTATGTGTTAAAATAATTATCAAATTGCATTGATCCTTCTTTATAATTTTGTTGAAAGATAAACTTCGTTTGAATTGCAGTAAAAGATGACTGAAGATTTGCTTGTTCAAGCCTCTTAACCCTTCATATCAAGATTTGTGTACAAATTACTAGTGATGAAATTTGGTTCGATGTTCTTGATAGTAAGTGTAGTGATAGCAATAACATGTCATAAAATACTTTCTTTTAACCACCTAAATTAATAATTTATGATAAAAACATGTATTTGTTGTAGTGGAAAGAGCAAGTCCCACGAATAGAATTGTTTGGGTAGTTTAAAGACTGCTTTATTTTAAATTTTGGACTTCTTCGATGACATCCTTTAAAAAATCAGTCAAGAAATTTCTTGGCATCATGGTGGTGCTGCCCTCACTGTTATTTAAATACCGTAAGTCTTCCTATGTTAGGAAGGACTTGAATGTTTCTTAGTCAATGACAAAAGATTTCGTTCCTCATCTCCATTCCCACGTAACAATAATGTAAATTAAATTAATTTATAATTTTTATATAAAATCAAAATAAAAAAATTATTTTTAAAAATAAAAATATTTAAATGAGTTTTTTTGTTTTATTTTTTATTTAAAGAATATTTTTTAAATATAATCTTTAAAAATAATCTTACTTCAAAAAAAATAAACCGAACGCATCACATGTGTGGGTGGATTATTACTTTAAAAATAATCTTACTTTAAAAAAAACAAAGATGATTAAAAGGCTCATGAGAGTGACAATTTGAATGAGAATTGGTTGATTTACAGACATGGAATTTGTACATGCCATTTTCAAGCTTACCTTTGACCAATTCCTCCTTCATATTAAAATGTTTTTTAAAAGATAAGAACAAATATAAGATTTTTTAAAATTTTGAATTAAATAAAAATATAACTCCAAATTCGCATTTAAGAAAAAAAAAACATAAATCTCTTTGCTTTTTCATACCCTCCTCACATTTTCCATGTTATTTTCTTTTTTTTTTTGTACCTTCTCATATTTTTTGTACCATTCTCATGTTTTTGTCATATTTCTTACATTTTTCGTACTTTTATCATATTCTTTCATACCCCTTTCACATTTTTTGTACCATCCATACATTTTTTTTGTATATTTCACACATTCTTCATACCCTCCTCACATTATTTTATACAACTCCTACATTTTTTGTACATTCCTCACATATTTCATTCTCTTATCACATTTTTTTAATACATTTTTCATATTATTTTTGCACTCCTTATATTTTTCATCCGTTCCTCACATTCTTCATACTGTCTTCACATTTCTCATACTATTTTCACATTCTTTGTACTTTCATCACAATTTTTTATACCATCATCAAATTTTATATTTTATATTTTATTTTAAATTTATTTTAACATTATAATAATTTGCAAATAAAAAAAATACTATCAGTGTTTAACCCAGCCCTTTGCATATAAAAATTGAACTATAAATTAAAAACTAAGAATATAATTACAATTAAAGAAATTAATTACCCTATTTTAAATTAATAGTATATTCTATATTCTAATTTATCAATGAACACTTTAACGAATGTATTTCAAAAATATTCTTTTACATACTTTTAGTAGGTGTTTGGTAAACCAACTTAATAACTTAAAAGTAATTTAATAACTTAATTAAGTCATTATATAAATTAAGGATGTTTGGTAAAACACCTTAATGATATGACTTAAAGTAAAAACCAACTTTAAGTAATAAGTAAAAACATTTAAATTCAAGTTTACATATTCATTTTACCTTTTTACCCTCATTTGTCTTAATTACCTTTATGCTCTTTTTTGTTACTCCACGACCTCTATTGTCACTCGACCTTCTTTGCCCTAATTATAATTTATGAAGATAAATATGTTAATTTGATGATTTAGAATAAATTTTAAGTTAATTTCATTAAACAATCTTATTACTTAAGTAATAAGTTTTAAGTCAACAACTTAAGTATAATTTAACTTAAAGTCAATTTAAGTTATTAAGTAATAAGTATTAAGTTTACCAAACACCACTTAAGTGATACTTATTACTTAGAGAGTGGGGTGTTTGGTAAAACTTAACACATGTGATTTAATTATTTAAGTTGACTTTAAGTTAAATTATTGATTAAAACTTATTACGTAATTCTTACTTTAAATATTAAGGTTGTTTAATAAAATTAGCTAAAAATTTATTCCAAATGATCAAATTAACATATTTATTCTCATAAATTATAACAAGAGTAAAGGAGGTCGAATAACAATGAAGGTCATAGAGTAGCAAAAGAGATCATGGAAGTAAGTAGGACAAATAAGAGTAAAAAGACAAAATGAAGATGTGGACTTAAGAATAAGTTAATTGTTTTTATTTATTACTTAAAGTTGTTTTTTATTTTAAGTCATGTCATTAAGTTATTTTATCAAACATGCTTAATTTACTTAATAACTTAAATTAAGTTATTAAGTTACTTTAAAGCCAAACACCCACTTAATATAATTCCTCGGCAATCATCTTATAAATGATATTTTTCAAAGCAAAACCCTAATAATAATTACTGAATAACTTATAGCAATGATGCCTCATAAATAATTTTTAATGAAGAAGACTCTTTTACTACAATTTTTTTTTTTAACCACAAAACACTTTTTAAACATAAATTAATTTATAGTAAAAACATATAGTCATAGTAGTGGAAAGAGCTAGTCATACATATTGAATTGTTTGAGCGGCGTAAACACTATTTTAACTTTTGGACTTTTATGGTGCCTCCTTTAAGAAAATCAATCAATTGATTTCCTTTTAATTTGCATGCACCTGACTTGATTCTGAGACAGGGAATAAAACAATCTGGGTTTCCTTACAATTTGTACCCTATCTCATATTCTTTGTTCCATGTGTCACATTTTTTGTACATTTTCTCACATTTTTCTTACTATGTCTCATATTGTTTGTATCATTCCTCATATTCTTTGTATCATTTCTCATATTGTTCGTACAATTCCTTATGTTGTTCGTATCCTGTTTCACATTTTTCGTACCCTCTCTCTTACATTGTTTGTACCATATGTCTTACATTGTTCATACCATTTCTCGCATTGCTTGTACATTTTTTTTCCACATTTTTCATACCATTTCTCACATTCTTAGTACCCGTACTCACATTCTTCATACTATATCTCACATTGTTCGTACCATGTCTTACATTTTTTGTACCATTTCTCACATTGTTCATACATTTTCTCTTATTGTTTGTACTCTTTCTCATATCATCTATACCCCTCACATTATTTGTATCCCCTCTCACAACATTCGTACCATGTCTCATATTATTTGTATCATTTTTCACATTGTTCATACCGTTTTCTCATATTATTCTTACATTTTTTTTCCACATTCTTTGTACCTTATCTCACATTATTTATACCATTTTTTACATATTTCATGTCTTTTTTTTTCCTTTTTTTTTTTTTTTGCATTCTTTCACGTATTTTCTCACATTTTTGTTTATAGTAAATATATGATTTAAAATTTTAAAAAGTCATGAATAATACTTTATAATCCCTATATACAAAAAATAAAACAAGATAATTGAAAAATATTGAATTTAAAAATAAAAAAACAAATTGATAACAAATGACTAAATTATCACAATTTGATCAATAACATACTCACAAAAAAAATTCCAAAAATCTATATCTTATGAATTATTACATATTCAAACACTATTTTAACATGACATTTCTACCTACAAAATTGATATTTAAATTTAGAAAAAAAGTATCAAATATTACCCGTTAACACTTGTAATTGCTTGAAATCCTTTATATAATATCTTCTTCAAGAAATAAAAATTTTTGTTTACTGATTACTACTCAAAAAGTGCTATTTGTTAGCTTGTAATTAACTCTTTTAAACACTTTTGAGTAGTAATTATTGCCTTTTAACCCAATTGACATATTAAGGACCTTTGCAATCACTTCTAATCACTTTGTGTAAGTTTTGGTGTTTTTGTTAGTAATTTGATCACCAAAGCAATCCAAGATGGAGGAGAGTTATTTGGAATCCATGGCAAAGCAATGGAAAGCTCAGAAACATGAAGAATCAGAGCTTTGAAGCCTTAAAGTCCTTTGCCATAACCAATCCGGAATGCAAGGAGGAGAAGTAAAGAGAGAATCTACCTTGAAGCATTCTTGATGACAGTCATTTCAGCCACTTTTGGAGTACTTCCTAAAGTCCAATTTATGCATGCTTTATGTCATTTCGAAGATCGGGAAGTCAACAATCCAATACTTCAAACGGTTCACAAATCAGAGTTGAAATGAAGAAGTTAGAGCCAATGGAAGCAGATCACTCCAAGCTGAAGGCCAATTTCGCAGGGCTGCGAAATCAGCCTTCGGCTGCGAAATCATTTCGCAGCCATCTTGTTCGTCTGCGAAATTTCGCAGCCATTTTGTGCGCCTGCGAAATTCTCCTGAGTGCTTCCAGATATTTGCGACCAACGTTTTTTGATATTTTGCTTCAGATATTTGTTGTCTAAATCCCAATTCTCTCCTTGTAATCCACCAATTAGATGTTTCCTTAGTTGTTAAGCAAGGATACAGGGGTAAACAACCTGTTATATATTGTTTTGTAATTTTCATTTTATGACGGTCGGGGAACTTTCCCCAGGAGACCAACTTATGTAAATTTGACACTTAGCTAAATACAAAGTATCTTTTTGCTTTCTTTTTCTCTCTACTATTTTCTATTTTCTTAGTAGCCAAACATCCTTGGAGGATGAAATCCCCAAGGATGAGAGGCTAAAACCTTTTAGTTTCTTGAAGTAATGGATGCCATGTGAAGCTCCCGTGTCAGGATGGAGATTTCCAAGCCATGAATGTAAGTAGCTGAGCGTCATAAATGTTTTCATTCAAAGTAAAGCTTTTAATCCCTCTGACTTGCTTTGAATGGCCAATACTTGATAACCTTTTGGTCTCAGTGGATTCTTATTGTTAGATCCACTGACGTTCATTAGTTATCTCCTACGAGCCATTGTATTGCAAGTCGAGGAGATGACCTATATCATTAAAAGAGCATTTATGAGGTTCAACTACCCTTTTTGTAAGTTTTGAAGGACTAAAACTCAGTTGTTAAACACATACCGGTTCGGGAAGTAAGCATCACCTTAGTTGCTTCCCCAACTCGAGGTGAAAAGTTCCAAAATCTCCATTTTTACACAGTGAGTTAAGCATAGTTATCCAAAGCTTTGAGAAACTTCTTTTTCCATCTTTTAACCTATTTTCATGTTAGTTTAGTACAACACCTTCATCTTTTTATGTTTTCATCTTAACCTAATTTTTATTAAGAAAAGTTCACTCCATCCTCCGAACTTCACCAGTTAAAGTAAAAACCCTTCCCAGTGTTCGATCCTAGAGCTACTATGCTATAGTAGCTTTGCTACTTTAGTGTAAGGACCTTAGGTATAAATTTTGTTGATACCCTTACATGCCAAGCTACCAAGAGTCGGGTTGTCAAATGGCGCCGTTGCCGGGGAAGGTGCTACTTCACTGTGAATATATCAGCCGGAGGTAACTTGTGAGACTTCTCATGAGTAAGGTGAATTCTATCTCATTTTTTTTTTATTTACTAACTTTTTATTTTAATTTTAGAACATTTTTAACTTAGTTTAGATAAGTTTCTTTTAGCTTTTAACTTTCATTTTTAGTTTATTTTTCATACTCTGTTTTTCCTTCCGCATGCTCTGTTTTTTTTTTCTTTTTCTTTGTTTTGTTTATTTGTTTTGTTCCAACTGAATCCATGCATGCCCTATTGGATTCGAGACCAAGAGGGAACCCTGGTACAAGTTGAAGAAAAGAGCCTTAGTTGAATATCATTTTTTTTTAGAAATGGAAATTCCACATGAAGATCAAAGCTCTCATTATGATCATGAGAAGGACAAATTTGCATACTTATCTATGAGGGATCGGATTGAATTAGGGAAAAGGCAAGTTCAACAAAGCCAATGGGGTAGTAAGTATGCTTTGAATGAAGACATGAGCATGAAGGCAAAGCTAGCATCTATGGCTAGAAGGATAGAAGAGTTTGAATTGAGGAATGTGCATACTGAAGCACAACCACAAGCCATGCCAACTTCATTTGAGTATATAAACCATCCCAACCTTACAACCCAACCTCAACCTCAACCATCAATGAGTACATCTTCATTGGAGCAAGCCATTTTGAAGATAAGCAAAGTCATGGAGGACTTTGTAGGTGAGCAACAAAAGATAAACTCTCATCTTAATCAAAATATTGATAATTTGGAGAGTTCAATGAATGTAAGAATGGAGGGGGTTTATAATGATCTATCACTAAGGATAGAAAAAGTTCAAGACTCCATTGAGAAGCTCACCAATCTCGACATAGCAAGGGGGAAAAGGAAGCTTCCTCCTCAACCCCACCATAACCTTCAAGGAACCAATGCAAAAAGATCAAGGAAAGTGTTGAAGATCGACACTTTGGTAGGGGATTGCTATGACAACTCTATGGACCAACCTTCCCTTGAAAATCATAAGGTTCAAGATGATAAAGGGTTACCTGAACCCTTTAAAGCATCCACTTCTCCAGGGAAGAGAAGAGAAACGAATTCCCTTGGACCAAATGGGAAGGATGCCAATTTTGTTTGGGATCCAGGGGGAATTCAGCATGAAGTGGATGTGTGAGTGAGGATGAGCTAAATAGTTCATCTTCTTTTTGGGGTACATGCTATCAGCTTCAATAGATGTAGCTCCATGGTATTCTCACATTGCAATTTTTTTTTGGTTACTGGAGAAGTACCAAGTGAGTGGAGTGCCCAAGACAAGAGGCATTTCTTTGCTAAGGTCCATGCATATTACTGGGAGGAGCCTTTTCTCTTCAAGTATTGTGCGAACCAAATTATAAGGAAGTGTGTGCCTGAATAAGAGAAGCATGGGATCCTATCTCATTGCCATGAGAATGCATGTGGAGGCCACTTTGCCTCTCAAAAGACGGCAATGAGAGTTCTTCAATCGGGTTTTTGGTGGCCCTCACTTTTTAAGGATGCCCATGAGGTAAGTAAAGGATGTGATAAGTGCCAAAGACTAGGCAAGCTTTCAAGGAGAAACATGATGCCTTTGAACCCCATCTTGATAGTGGATCTTTTTGATGTTTGGGGCATAGACTTCATGGGACCTTTCCCTATGTCTTTTGGCCACTCCTACATCTTGGTAGGAGTTGATTATGTTTCAAAGTGGGTTGAAGCTATACCCTGTAGAACCAATGATCACAAAGTGGTTCTCAAATTCCTAAAAGAAAACATCTTCTCGAGGTTTGGAGTGCCTAAAGCAATCATCAGTGATGGAGGCACTCACTTTTGCAACAAGCCCTTTGAAGCTCTTTTGGCCAAGTACGGAGTCAAGCATAAGGTAGCTACACCTTATCATCCTCAGACGAGTGGCCAAGTAGAGCTAGCCAACCGGGAAATTAAGAACATCTTGATGAAGGTGGTGAACACCAATAGGAAAGATTGGTCTGTTAAGCTCCTTGATTCCCTATGGGCGTATAGGACGGCTTATAAGACTATCCTTGGGATGTCACCGTACCGTCTTGTTTATGGCAAAGCTTGCCATCTTCCCGTTGAGATTGAGTTCAAGGCATGGTGGGCCATTAAAAAGCTCAACATGGATTTAACTAAGGCTGGGCTAAAGAGGAGTTTGGATTTGAACGAGCTTGAGGAATTGAGAAATGATGCCTATCTCAACTCAAAAATAGCTAGGGAAAAGCTAAAGAGATGGCATGATCAGTTGGTGACCAAGAAAGAATTTTTCAAGGGACAAAGAGTCTTGCTATATGACTCTAAGCTTCACCTATTTCCGGGAAAGCTCAAATCAAGGTGGGTAGGGCCTTTTGTCATCCACCAAGTACACTCACATGGAGTAATTGAGTTACTCAACTCAAATAGTGCAAAGACCTTCAAGGTCAATGGCCATCGTCTCAAGCCATTCATTGAGCCATTCAAGCAAGAGAATGAGGAAATCAACCTCATTGAGCCACAGAAAGCCTAATCAGAAAAGGGTTAGATGGGCTTGGTTTCACCAAAGTCCATATTTTTGTTTAAGTTTATTAATTTGAAAGCTTTATTAATTCTTTTGATTTTAATTTTGGTCTAAAGTTTTGTTAATTATATGTAACTTCATCTTTTTGAATGATCTTTTGTAGGAGGAATTGCCAAGAAAATGAAGGAAGGTCCCAGGGGGCCAAAAGGAGCTTAAAGCTATGAAATTTTAGTGGTCTGCGAAATTTCGCAGCCCAAAATAGGCCCCTGCGAAAAAGGCCATCTGCTGCGAAATCATTTCGCAGCCCTTACATGGCCTCTGCGAAATCAAGGTTTGGCTGCGAAAATGGCCCTCCGCTGCGAAATAAATTTCGCAGCCCAACACCCTCCTCTGCAAAAATTTTCGCAGCTGCGAAACCACCTCTTGGCACTCGTGTGCCATTTCGCAGCACAGTAACTCCATTTCGCAGCTGCGAAATGGCTGCGAAATCCCCAAAGCGTGAAATCTCCAATTTTCGCAGCCATAACCCAATTTCGCAGGGTGTTTTGCAGCTGCGAAACACCCCTTTGGCACACGAGTGCCATTTCGCAGCACAGTACCCTCATTTTGCAGCTGCGAAATGGGCTGCGAAAATGGCACCCGGCTGCGAAAATCCCATTTGGCTGCGAAATGATTTCGCAGCCCCATAGCTACCCCTTGCCAAATCCTCTATGTGCTGCGAAAATGGCCTTTTGCTACCAAATGATTTTCAAACTTCCAAATGGCTATGAAATGATCTCCAAGCTTCCAAATGGCTACGAAATGATTTTCAAGCTTCAAAATGGGCTGCCAAAATGTTTCTATTTTTTTCCATGGGCTGCGAAAATGTTTTTCTTTTTTCCCTTTGACTGCAAAATGATCTCCAAGCTACGAAATGACCTTCAGGCTATAAAAATGACTTGCAAAATAAAGAGAGGTTTGCAAAAACACTTTGCAAAGCCAAGGGAAGTTGTAAAAATGCGAAGAGAGCCCCGCAACCATGCATCTAAAGAGGAGAACCCTTTCACTGAGATCACACACAAAGCCTCTCACTCCATTTTTGACCTCCTTAAACCATCAGAGCCCATAGCTCCAGCTGAAGAGACTATGCCACCTAAGGAGACTACTAGAACAGAGGCCAAAGTCCTGATCCAACCCATTCAAGAGGCCATCACAGATGCATCAGCTCCACATGACCCTACCACTACTTGATCATCTTTTTATTTTTTGTATTTACATATTATATTAGTGTAAATAATTTCATATTTTGATGTCTTATATTCTGGGATTGGATGTATTACTGATGATACATCATATATAGACATCATTTTTGTTTAAACTTAGCATTTTTCTATTTCCTCTACTCACTAACTCTTATGTTTTCTTTGAAACATGTGGTTTCTCCTATACGACTCAAACTCCATGTCACTCAGGAGGTACCACTTCCTCCCTATTTTTCAATCGCTTTTGTCACATTGAGGACAATGTTCAGCTTGATTGGGGGGAGAGTTGAGGAAGTAAGTATTGTTAATAATGCTAAGTTATTTTGGTAATTTAGTTGCTTTTCGCTTAATTTTTAAATTTTTTAAGTTTTTTTTTTCTCTACTCTCCATGGTTATTAAGGAAAAATTCTCAAAAATGAAATGGGAGAAATTGAATTTTTGTCTTTTTACTTGACTTAGAGTTTGTATTATGTTTATTAAAGTTGATGAATTGTTGAAGTTTCTATTGAATTCAAGCTTATGTCTTCCACTTTAAGCTATTCACACACTGTGCACAATAGGTTCCGATTATAAGATGAAAAACTATTTCCCTCTTGACTTAGGAAAATTTTAGACTTGGTACCTTTGACCTTATTTAATAGTGTTGGGACACCTTGTAAAAGGCCAATGAGTCTTTGAAAAAAAGAAAAAAAATGTTTGCTTGCCTTGAAACCCGAGCAAGGTCTGAGGGGTATATGGTGAAAATCTTTAAAACCTGGTGCCCTAAGCCTTAATTGGTTGGGAGTCACCGACCTCAATGCTCGTTACAAAGGTGAATAGGTGGAGTTTAACATACTGTAGGTGCTTGGGTATTAAAAATATATTCTCAAAAGTCCGGGGTAAAATCCGAGGAGTTAGTGGTTGAAAGATCCTTAAAGCTTGATGCCCTAAACCTTAATTGGTTGGGAGTCATCGATGGACCCCCGTTACATGGACAATTTAAAAAATAATACCTTTAAGCCTTGTACTCCTACAATGAAAAAATTGTGAAAAAAGAGGTGCGTTCTTAACCTATTGGAGGTTGATCAGTTTGCTAAGCTTTGAAAAAGAACTAGGTTAGGGGGGAGATATTAGTTCAACATACTATATTCGGAAACTAATAAATAACACTTAGTTTTTTGTGGAAGAGTAAGGTTTGACCCTTTGGGAGTGGAAACTCTTTCAAAAGCTTAAATTTGCATAATGCCTTCTCTTTATGAATTGTGATTAGACAAGTTATTTGATAACTCTTGTTGAAGTTTGAGTTTTATTTCTTTAATGTTCCATGTGAGAGTTAGATCATCATGCCACTTGAGAATTGTTTTTTGATCAGCATGATGTTGTAAATTATAGTAATGTTTATTTTTATTTTTCTCTCCTTCATTGCTAAGGGACTAGCAATATGTCGGTTGGGGGGAGTGATTACTACTCAAAAAGTGCTATTTGTTAGCTTGTAATTAACTCTTTTAAACACTTTTGAGTAGTAATTATTGCCTTTTAACCCAATTGACATATTAAGGACCTTTGCAATCACTTCTAATCACTTTGTGTAAGTTTTGGTGTTTTTGTTAGTAATTTGATCACCAAAGCAATCCAAGATGGAGGAGAGTTATTTGGAATCCATGGCAAAGCAATGGAAAGCTCAGAAACATGAAGAATCAGAGCTTTGAAGCCTTAAAGTCCTTTGCCATAACCAATCCGGAATGCAAGGAGGAGAAGTAAAGAGAGAATCTACCTTGAAGCATTCTTGATGACAGTCATTTCAGCCACTTTTGGAGTACTTCCTAAAGTCCAATTTATGCATGCTTTATGTCATTTCGAAGATCGGGAAGTCAACGATCCAATGCTTCAAACGGTTCGCAAATCAGAGTTGAAATGAAGAAGTTAGAGCCAATGGAAGCAGATCACTCCAAGCTGAAGGCCAATTTCGCAGGGCTGCGAAATCATTTCGCAGCCATCTTGTTCGTCTGCGAAATTTCGCAGCCATTTTGTGCGCCTGCGAAATTCTCCTGAGTGCTTCCAGATATTTGCGACCAACGTTTTTTGATATTTTGCTTCAGATATTTGTTGTCTAAATCCCAATTCTCTCCTTGTAATCCACCAATTAGATGTTTCCTTAGTTGTTAAGCAAGGATACAGGGGTAAACAACCTGTTATATATTGTTTTGTAATTTTCATTTTATGACGGTCGGGGAACTTTCCCCAGGAGACCAACTTATGTAAATTTGACACTTAGCTAAATACAAAGTATCTTTTTGCTTTCTTTTTCTCTCTACTATTTTCTATTTTCTTAGTAGCCAAACATCCTTGGAGGATGAAATCCCCAAGGATGAGAGGCTAAAACCTTTTAGTTTCTTGAAGTAATGGATGCCATGTGAAGCTCCCGTGTCAGGATGGAGATTTCCAAGCCATGAATGTAAGTAGCTGAGCGTCATAAATGTTTTCATTCAAAGTAAAGCTTTTAATCCCTCTGACTTGCTTTGAATGGCCAATACTTGATAACCTTTTGGTCTCAGTGGATTCTTATTGTTAGATCCACTGACGTTCATTAGTTATCTCCTACGAGCCATTGTATTGCAAGTCGAGGAGATAACCTATATCATTAAAAGAGCATTTATGAGGTTCAACTACCCTTTTTGTAAGTTTTGAAGGACTAAAACTCAGTTGTTAAACACATACCGGTTCGGGAAGTAAGCATCACCTTAGTTGCTTCCCCAACTCGAGGTGAAAAGTTCCAAAATCTCCATTTTTACACAGTGAGTTAAGCATAGTTATCCAAAGCTTTGAGAAACTTCTTTTTCCATCTTTTAACCCATTTTCATGTTAGTTTAGTACAACACCTTCATCTTTTTATGTTTTCATCTTAACCTAATTTTTATTAAGAAAAGTTCACTCCATCCTCCGAACTTCACCAGTTAAAGTAAAAACCCTTCCCAGTGTTCGATCCTAGAGCCACTATGCTATAGTAGCTTTGCTACTTTAGTGTAAGGACCTTAGGTATAAATTTTGTTAATACCCTTACATGCCAAGCTACCAAGAGTCGGGTTGTCATTTACCTTCTTCAAAACATATAAATTTTAATCTATGAACACAAAAAAAAAATGATATAAAAATATTGAAAACAATTTGATAACAAATGATGACTAAATCAGCTCAATCTTGTTAATAATAAACTCATAAAAAAAATTATAAAATCCAAATCTTATAAATCATTACATATTCAAATGCTATTTAACATGACATTTCTACTTACAAAATTTATATTTAAATAAAAAAGTATCAAATATTACCTTTAACACTTTTAATCATTTGAAATCCTTCCTACAGTATGTTCTTCAAGAAATTCAAATTTTTTGTTTTCCTTCCTCAAGAAATTTCAAAATGTATCTACAAATGTGATTTACCAAAATCCATCCTGCATATTTTCACATATTTTCCAATATAGTAGTTGAATCTATTTAATTTTCATATTAAATTATTATCTCTTTTTGTATATTTAAATAATGAGAATACAAGGGTAGTTGATAAGATTTTGTTATTTTAGATAACGGTTACGTATTTCATCAAATAACAAATTGTATTTGATATTTAATCTTAAATTATAAAAAGAAAATTGTAATATTTACATACATATGAGATGCATGTGATTATTTCTCATCAATGGGTTATGTTTACCTATTTGATAACTATTTTTTTTATCAATGGGTCATGTTTACCTATTTGACAAGTATTTTTTTTTTTTTAATCTCATACACTTTATACATGTCATTTTATTAGTGGGGTCAAATGTGGGTAGGTACCCCAAAATAAATAATGGTCGGGTATCAAAGAACTACCCATTTTAAAGATATAAAGATTTATTGGACTAGTGTGGTATTTGATTCTGACCCGAGCTTTTGTTTATTCAGTCCCACAAGAGGTATTTGATGTTGCAAGTCCATCCCTCATATTCATTAGATCATTGTAGACAATATCTACTAGAATGAATTGCCTTTGTCTATTCGACCTCTCAAGAGGTATTTGACCTTGCAAGCCTGACTCATTGGACTATTATAAACAATATCTACATTGAACAATCTCACAAGTTCATTAGACCAAAACACACAATATTTATATATAAAGGGTATTTGTTTCATCTAGACCAAAATAAACAATGTTTATATGGAAGGAATCGAATTATTGCAAGTTTGTCCTACAAAGGAGCCAATATGATGAGAAGTAAGGCAAGAAGCAACTAAGAAGAACACAAAACACCATGCAAGCTCATAGGATAATTTACAACTCATTGCTAACATAAGCAAATGGATTTACAAGTATGGGTAGTTTGGTGAAGTCAATTAACATCGAGGACATTGAATTTTTGAAATTTTTTAATAGATGTAAAAGTTTTCATTGGTATAGATGCGTACCTAAGAATGACAATGAGGCTGATTTTTTTAGAAACCCATCTTGCCCTCATACCAACTTCAAGACAGGTTCGAATATGATTTTGTCCTGTCTCACCCCATTTAATAGAAATAAATGACACAAGATTGAAATGGAGGTGATCCTTCATAGACTTGAATTGTCATATGCGAATTCAATAAAGTACATGAAATGAAAGAATTTGTGGTAGGAGAGTGTACAATCCTTAGATGACAAGAAAAAAGAAAGTTGTTCAAAATGTACAGTCTTGTACACCTCTAGTACAATTAGTGTATTTTCCTTGTACAATTAGTGTAATAGCCTTGTACAATGGTATAAATTCCATACATATGCATTAATTATGTCCACATGAGTGTGTAAACTATGTTCCCAATGGTTTGACATTTAAAATAATTAAAATAAATAACATATTATTTTATTTTATTTTATTTTCAATGCAAAATGTAATTAAAAATAAGACAAAGAAATTACTTAAAAACTATTATTTAAACCAAATTTATTTATTTATTTCCTTTTATTTTTGGAAATAAAGAAAAAAGAATAAATTTTTTTATTTAATCTTAAAAAATATTAATATAAAATATGTTAGAAAATATAAATAACCCCAAATTTATTTACTTATTTCATTTTATTTATTTAAATTAGAAAGTAATTTATATTAAAAGATTAAAATATGCACAATTAATCTATATATATATATATATAATGGAAAAAATAAAATGGATAATCAATGATGAAATTCAATTCTTTTTATTATTTTCATATAAAAAAAAGCACTAAACAAGGTTTTCAATTTTTATTTTTAAAAATAGTTTTCAATTTTTACTTAAACATTTTTTCAAAAATAAAATATAAAAAATAAAAATCGTATTATCATATTTTTTTTAGAAAGTATTTTTTAAAATATTTTTTTAACATAATTTTTCTCTATTTATAATTTAAAATAGAAAATAATATTGATTTTCAATTATTTATAAAAAAAATAGTTTTGAAAAATAATAAAAAATCCAAATTGTTAAAATAGAATTATTCCGATTGTGTGAACAATAGTGCAATAAAGCCTAAAAAAGTTTATGTAAAAGATTAATAGATATTTTAGTCCATCACTATTTTATATCTTTAAAATCAATAAAAAGTGATCTACGCATCTTTGATGAATGTTGAGGTTCACCTCACCTCAAATCACAATTCTCCCTTATCCTTTACGGAATCCTTTTTCCTCTCAAGCAATCTATTTGGAGTAGTTGGATAATTGACCATTAATGTTTTCCCCTTTTTGTGTTATTAAAAGAAGACAAAAAGACTACTGCAAAATTCAAATACTTTTAAATGAACCATAAAAAATCATATCAATTTAATAATATGATTTGGACCTCAAATTCCTCCTAAATTGGCTTATTCCTCTAAAATTGGTTTATAATAATCACAAATGAGTGCCACGTAGACTTATTATATAATATGTCAATTTATCAAATTAATTACACAAAACACTTTGTAATAATGCAGAGTTCAGAATTTAAAGCCATTAAGCAGAATAAAATAATTGTTAAATACTTTATTTATTAAATTATTTTACTATATTGAACAAATATTAAATTCCAAACTTCCTTTGTAAAAACTGAGGTGGCCTGCCTAACTATGAATCACAGAAAGGGCCTCATAGTAACATGCTATTTAAGTATTGTTATAAGAGTGAGACTCTCCATCCATGATGACTCACAATTGGTTGGTTTGGTGGGAACCTTAAAAATCAGTTAATTTGTTTTTGACTTGTTATTAGATTTCGATCAATTTTCTAAATTAAATATTAATTATTCAATTTCGTTTGTCTTTTTATATATTATTATAACATTAGATTTTCTTATAAAATAATGAAAGTTGTTGAAAATATTTTTATAAATATTCTAGAAGATAGACTTGTAAAAATTATAATCAAGATATACATATCATACGAACAAATAAATTATAGATTGAATTTATTTTGAAAAATATTTTTTAAAATCTATAATTATTTTATTTTTATTATTATTAAATTATTTTTTGTTGAGAGAAAAGATAGTATGAGTCCCAATAGATGTTTAAAGTGATTCACAACATACAAGGAGTTGCTCGTATTCTATTTTCAACTTTTTAAAAATTATATTTTTGTGTTTTTTATGGAAAATTATGAAATACCAAATTAGTTTATCATCATGTCTTTTATAATCTCAATTCTCAAGTTTCAAAAAAATTGGGAAAAAACTTTGTCCCATTCATACGAAAACAATAACATCGGTTCTGCACTATTAATTGTATTAAGTAACATGAAAACAAGTGAGACTAATAATAAGGATTTTCTAAATAATGTTTACGAAAATAATTCTTAAAAAATAATTTTAAAATAACTCTTAAAAGTAGTTGACTTTCATGACCAATCTTGATAAGGGTACTATATAACTATATGCGAAGTCAAAGTTTTCATGTCTTAATTAACATTTCTTGAAATAATCTGTACCTAACCTGTAAGAAATTTATTATAAAATAACGTGTACGTAAACTGCTCATTGAAGTGGTCAAAGAACATTAAAAGCCAGCACACATTCAAATCACTTCCTATTATATTGAAACGTGGAGAGGAAGTATTGAATCCCGAGAGAATTATCATACTATATAATGAATCATATATATGAAAGAAACACATCAAAAGGAGTAAGAAAATTGAAGGAGTTCTGTTTAGGACAAGAGAAGACGCTTCTATTCCAAAGAAGATGTGGCTGATCATGAAGGTTTTCCTCTTGCAAATTTTAGTGTTTCAACTTTTTGGTGGTGACATCCATTGCCAAGCTTCAACCCGTCGGCATACTTTTGTGGTAAATATTTTATATGATTTTGGCCTTAATGACACCTTTTGATCATAATATTTAGGGAGCAATATGACTCTCATTTTCTATGGTAGGATCCCTTACCCTGGTGTCGTTGAGTCGTTCATGCATGGTATCAATTTCTAATTGGTTATACACTTGCATAAATGGATCCATGCAACTATTCATGCATGTAATATTTCTTTTGGGATGAGGTTGCATGGTTAACTTTTAATTGGTTGCAGGTGAGGGAAGCTTCATATACAAGACTTTGTAGCACCAAGGACATCTTAACAGTAAATGGACAATTTCCGGGACCAACTATACATGCTATGAAAGGAGAGACAATCATTGTCGACGTTTATAACAGGGGAAAAGAAAACATCACCATTCACTGGTAGGTCTTGAACATGTCTTAGAGAAAGAGCGGTGGCAACATGCCTACATGGCATACATTCTTTTATTTTTAAGATGGGGTTGCAATATATTGCTTTGCAAACAAAGTCAAATTTAAAACAATACTTTAGGGTTATTTGGTTCAGTTCCATTGAAATACAGTTGATGTTGCTTGTTACTATGATAATATGTTGTTGCATTCCATCTTTTGTTAGTTCGAAAATAAGTACTAGTTTTAACGTATAGTTATTGTTTTGTAGGCATGGGGTGAACATGCCTAGATATCCATGGACAGATGGTCCTGAGTATATCACACAATGCCCAATTCAGCCAGGGTCAAAGTTTAGTCAGAAGATCATCCTTTCCTCTGAGGAAGGCACTTTATGGTGGCATGCTCACAGTGATTGGACCCGAGCCACCGTTCATGGAGCTATAATCATCTATCCCAAGAATGGAACCAAGTATCCTTTTCACAAACCTAACGCGGAATCTCTCATCATATTAGGTATAAGTGTTGTTACTTTTAAATGTTAATTTACATATTATGAATTAACCCGTAAAACAAAATCTAAAATTATTGGAGTTGTTGAAATGCAGGACAATGGTGGAAGAGTGATGTGAATGCGGTTCGAGATGAAGTGCTTGCAGTCGGAGCTGATGGCAATGCCTCTAATTCTTTATTGATAAATGGACAACCTGGTGATCTACTTCCATGCTCAAAATCAAGTACAAATTAAGTTTAACTTCCCATTTTAAAATTGTACACTATTTCATTTTCTTGTATGTTGACCATATTACTTTTTCTTATTAACATTAACATATTTAAAGCTTAATGCTAAGAAAGAGGACTATAGCTATGAGGATGGTAGAGCCATGATTTAACACATGAGAAAAGGCTATTTATAATATAATTTTGAACTATGGAGCCAAATTTACACCCCTGATCAATCAATCACTTCATAATTGGTGGATCCTCATGGAAACTTTTCCTTTTTCTTTTGGCTAGTCATAAGTATACAACTTTCCCTTTCTAATTGCAGACACATTCAAGCTAACGGTGGATCATGGAAAGACCTATCTACTTCGCATAATCAATGCTGCCTTGCACGAGCCTCTCTTCTTCTCCATTGCCAAGCATAAAATGATAGTGGTTGGAACAGATGGTAGCTACACGAAACCATTGACACAAGATTATATCACAATATTTCCTGGCCAAACCTTCGATGTCTTACTAGAAGCTAACCAACGTTCGGATCACTATTACATGGCGGCTATAACTTATTCCGAAGCCCCAACAGGTCTTAATATTTATGATAACACAACCACCACAGCTATTGTACAATACAAGGGAAACTACACTCCATCTTCACCTCCCTTCTTGCCTCATTTACCTGCATACAATGACACAAATGCAACGCTTCAGGTCATGGCCAACCTCCGAAGCTTAGTAGATGCGGAACATCCTTGCAATGTCCCATTGAGCACGAGCACTAACCTGTTTTACACCGTTTCTTTAAACTCGTACCCATGCGTCAATGATTCATGTTTAGGGGCCAATGGGACGCGAACCGTCTCAAGTATAAACAACATAAGCTTCCATACCCCTACAATTGACATACTAGAAGCTTACTATTATAACATCACTGGTGTATATGGAGATAAATTTCCTAGCTTTCCACCACTAGTGTTCAATTTTACATATGATTATCTTCCATTAGTCTATCAATTGCCAAGCACCGGAACAGAAGTAAGGGTGCTCGAGTATAACTCCACAGTGGAGATTGTTTTTCAAGGGACAAACTTGGTTGGAGGGACAACCCACCCCATGCATCTCCATGGACAGAGTTTCTATGTTGTTGGATGGGGATTTGGGAATTTCGATGAAAATAGGGATCCTTTGCGCTACAATCTGGTGGATCCTCCCCATCAGAATACCATCTATGTTCCTAGGAATGGTTGGGCTACAATCAGATTCGAGGCATCCAACCCTGGTATGTTGCAAGCACTCATGTCCTTTATTAGAAAAAGAAAAAAAAACCCTTGAAACTGCCAACTTGCAGATCAAGGAAATAATTTTTCTTAATATTAAAATTAAGTTAGGTGTAATGTTGTGTATTTTCTCTATTGCAGGAGTGTGGTTCATGCACTGCCATATAGAACGCCATCTGAGTTGGGGCATGGAAACAGCGTTCATAGTGAAAAATGGTAAACACCCAGAAGCTCAAATGCTACCTCCTCCATCTGACATGCCGCCATGTTGAAGCTGCAAAGAAATAACATGTCAAAGATTTCATTGAATATTCGTGTTATTCAGCTTTCATGATTTATTTTCTGCTCATAAGAAGAATAATGTAAAGTCGTAGATATTGTCTAGTATTATTAACGTCAATTTCTTGGATTGTTAAAAGTCTATAAAGATAATGGAATTTGAATAATCTTTGAGATATGATATGGTGGAATTTTCCACGGAAGTCTTTGATTATGGAAAATAGAATTTGATGTTGTGTTCCTGTTTCAACCTTAATTAATTTCAATATGAACAGCTCATTAAATAGCTGAGTACAATGCCAAGAAGCCTCCCAATGCCATGTCCACAATAGTTAAAATAATTTGTATATAATTTATATTTTTACCTTCTATTTTAGTAACAATATCACAAAATCTACACCAAGATAAAGGAAAAGGAAAAAAAAAAATCACCGACCACAAATTGAGTTTAACCCCACACCAAAAGAACTCCAAATCTGTTTTTTAGTGATTTGATTACTTTTCAACTCCCATTTTTATTTTTTACTTTTTTTTATTTTACATTAAAGTAAACCCTTTCCTGCTTCTTTAAATTTAAAATAATAAAACAAATCACTGATTTTTGTAAATTAAAACATAGGACTTGATCATTTGAATTTATGGTATAGAGAAAAGCCACTTACCAATTAACTAAGTTGTTGCAACTGACCTAACTCTCCAATAAGTCAATAAATTAAGTTGGCAGGCAGGAAAGTTGTAAAGTCCAGTTGACATTTCAATGCTATTGAATTAAGAAATAAATTAATAAATTATTCATTGACCTTGTCTCATTTTCTTCCATCATTAGTAGCTGTGGCTAGAGTTGACGAAGCAGTCCATGACAATGTTAGAAGCGAAGAAAGGTGGAGAGAGGCCAAAATTTCACACTACCTATACCTAATAGATAGAGTTAAAGGAATAAATTTGGGCATGACCTAAAGTTGATGAAGCAGTGCATGACAATGTCAGAAGCGAAGATAGGTGGAGAGAGGCCAAAATTTTACGCTACCTATACCTAATAGATAGAGTTAAAGGAATAAATTTGGGCATGGCCTAATTATACTTTATAAACACTCAAAAATAATTGTAAAGAATTAAATCCCAAAAAATAAATAACAATAAATAAAATTTCATGAATTAAAAAATAAATTAATTGTGATTGAAATGTTTTTTATTTGTAATGTTTTTATCCATTTATAAATGATTTTAAAAAGAATCACATAGTATTTAAACGTAAATTTTAAAAAAAATTAAGAAATTTTTAAGTGTCTTTTTGGATTTTTAAAAGTGATTTTCAAATAAATTTAAATTTTATTTGGACTGACTTTTAAGAGTTAAAAATAAATAAAATAAAATTGAATAAAATTTTTTACACCTATTTAATTTTATTTTTTTTCAACTTATAACTTTTAAAAAATGTTTCATGTTGAAGTCATAAAAATGTTATTTCTTATAAGAATTTTATAATTCTATTTTTGTTTACATAAGGAGTTCTTTCATGTTTAATAAAACTTTTACAACATCAATATTACCCCTTAAAAATTATTACTTTAATTTTTATTTTTATTTTCCGTTAAAGCAAAAAATATGAAGCTATCCCGAATTTGACCTTACCATCCACCTAATTAATTTTTTTAAGAAAGTGTTTTTTTTTATATTTAGAAGGGCCTTTATTTATTTATTTTTAAATCATTCTCAAATGAAATTTATAAGAAAGAAAGAAAAAGTTTGCTCCTATATTAGAAAGAAATATAATTTTTAAAATGTGGATTGAAGTGATTATAGAACTTTGTTACATATTTAAAATTAGGATCTCCTAATTTCTCTCCTAATTTCTTATATCTCCAATCTTCAATATTCGTTCTTTATCTAAAATCTAATAGAAGGAATGGTTGTCCACTCATAATAGAGGACATGAAATATAATTTTGTTTTAGGTAACATCATTAGAATCAAAGAGTGAGGATCCAGATTTCTCCCGTGTATGGTATTTGACAGTGGTCCATATGAAATTTGTTTCTAGTCAAAGCATTTTTATTACCTAAAATTCTAGATGATGTTTGTTTTTTTGGTTCAATAGAAAAAGAAAAAAATATTTTATTTTTTTCTATTTAGTTAAAAATAACCTATTGATATCAACCAACATGACTAAATTGAATCTATTGATAACAAGTTCACTTCAGTTAATATCAACCGTAGAGATAGGATTAAAAAAAGAAAAAAACTAATATATATATATATATATATATATATATATATATATATATATATATATATATATATATATATATATATATAAACTCTTCTAGCAAACCCAATGATTAAACATAAATAATGATATTTTTAATGCTTAAACTATATTCATATTTAATATTTGGTTTTAGTTTTACATTTTTACTTTATTTTATTATTAAGTCCCTATTTTTAGATTTAATATGTTTTTTTATAAATATTTTCTCTTAATTTTTACATATTTATATCAAATGTTGGAAGATGTCTTTCTATATAATTGGATACCATTTTATTTTATTTTTTTATTTTTGCATAATTACCATATATTCCCCACCCTATGATTGCCCCATGGTTGACACATCATCTAATAAGAGAGCTTAACATGTTCTAGCCATTTTCATGCTAAAGAGGGGTCGACACATTGCTGCACATGCCCAAAAAATCAATCAAAAGTTGACTTCTAGCCTTGACTAGCTGCCACCAGTTGTCCAACCTTAGCCCAAGGTTCATTCATCTTTCTTATCTTATGAATTGGTGTGAAGATAACTCTATATAAAGGGAGGAATGCTGATTGAAGAAGGGAGTAAAAATATGATGTGAAATAGAAATGTAGGAATAAAGAGGAAGAATATACAGTCTTGCTGTAATTCTTAATTTTTATTTATAAAGGTTGTTTTTAGTTTTCAAAAAATGTAAGGGAAAGGAAAAAAAATGTTGTGGAATATTATTTTCCTTAGTTTGAGTGACATGAAAAATATGATGGAAAAAAAAGAGGAAAATACTAAAGAAAATTTTGTAATATTTTCCCTACTACTTTCCTTAAAAATTAGTTAGGAAAATAGGAGAGAGAGAAGGAAAAGTTGGAGGAAATTTTACCAAGCTCACATTATCTTCTTCACCGAGTCTCCAATTCAGCTAACTTCCTCTTCACCAGTGGTGTACAATGGCTTCCCACCACCATCGACCCTTTCAACAGTCACCACCATTACTTCAACCACCTTCCAGTGCCTCTAAAAACCAACATTTTTTTGGTATACAAGTTCCCATGTATGAATTGCATTTTTCAAATCTAGTCAATGTGTTTGAATCCATGTCTCCGTATCAAGTATGGATTGAATTTCTCTCTCTTAACCTCACACCTTGATGTTTTATAGATGTAGGTCTTCTCTCAATGAACCCTATTTTATTTATTTATTTATTTATTTTTTCATTTTTGGAAATCTAAACACTTGAATTTTGTAGATATGGAAATTTTGATGCTACTCTTTGGAATTGGATTTGAGTGTTTCTCTTATGTTTGCATTTTTTAATTCTTGTGCTTCCATGTGATTTTAAATATAAGAATTTTAATTTATCATTTCATATTGCAATACTTAATAGCAACAATAAGGACAACATGTTTGAGGAATTACCCGGCCCATAAGAGAATTTAACACACCAATGAATCTATTGCTATAACCAAATAAAAATTAACTTAGAAAGCCAAAAAAAAAAAAGGGCATGCAAAACAACTATAATAATAGTGTTGTGGATTGGGTATGAGAAAATTATAGTAGAGGGAGCATTCTTGATGTGGTAAGTTTGCAATTGAATGGGATTTTCAACAAGGAGCAAGATGTCCTTCTGTGAGCCTTTTATCTTACCTTATTAGGATTTGTCTAATAGGTTGGGTTACCACCACTCTTAACTTATGTAATAGGCATAAGCCCCATCCCCCTCGATGTTTCTTCCACTAGTATTTTATTTAGTGGTTTGGTCAAATGATCAACCAAATTCAGCTCTGACCACACAAATTCTAGGGATATAACCCCTGTTTCAAGCAGCTATCGCACAATATTGTGCCTTAGGCGTATATGCCTGTTCATCCCATTAAATATTTTACTCTTAGCCTTAACAATTGCAATTTGGCTATCACAATGCATAGACACAGATGGGGTTGGTCTCATCCATAAAATGGATATCTGCTAAGAGGTTTCTAAGACACTCAAGCTCAGAACTTGGTTTTTCTAAGGTAATAAATCAACCTCCATAGTAGACCGAGTAATGCAAGTTTGCTTGGCATACTTCCAAGAAACTGCACTTCCACTAAGGATGAAAACATATTCCTTAGTGGATTTCATCTCATCTGAATTTGAGATCCAATTTGCATCACTGAATCCTTCAAGGACACTTGGAAATCCACTAAAGCACAAACCATAGTTAATGGTGCCTCTCAAATACTTAAGGACTCTACGAACAATAGTCCAATGGTCCTGATTAGGACTTTGGGTGTACCAACTCAATCTACCTACTGCATAAGCAATATCAGGTTTGGTATAGTTCATTAAGTACATTAGGTTACCTATGATTTGAGCATACTCTATTTGGGCAACACTATGTTCTCTATTTTTCTTCAGCTGTGAGTTGGGATCATAAGGAGTTGACATTGGTTTACAATCAAAATGTTCACACTTCCATAGGATCTTTTCCACATACTACTCTTAAGAAAGTTTAAGCCCATTAGGTGTTCTAGTTATTTTAATTCCTAGAATCGCCTTTGCCTTTCCTAGGTCTTTCATATCAAACTTAGAACCTAGGAATTTCTTGGTCTCCTACACAACCTCTAGGCTAGTTCTAAAGATCAACATGTCATCAACATAAAGACAAATGACTACACATGTGTTATCCTCATACTTGTTGTAGATACACTTATCGACATCATTAATGGAATATCCATTATTTATTAACACATGATCAAATTTGTTGTGCCACTGTTTGGGAGCTTGTTGTAACCCATATAGTGATTTAACCAACTTACATACCTTTTTCTTCTTCCTTGGAATTACACAACCCTCAAGTTGTTCTATATAAATTTCCTTTTCCAAATCTTCACTCAAGAATGCAGTCTTGACATCCATTTGGTGTATCACCAAATTTTGAATTAACATTGCATCAAAGGTTTTAAGACCTAGTTTTCGTTTTTTTTAGGTTGAGGGAGAAGAACTTTAGCTAAACACCCCCACACTTTTAGGTATGTTATATTAAGTGCATAATCCTTCCACAACTCATAAGTAGTTTTACCAATTTTCTTGTAAGGTTTTCTATTTTGAATATGACATGCGGATAGGATAGCTTCCCTCCACAAGTTCAAGGGTACTCCTGAACTTACCAACAATGTATTCATCATTTCTTTTAAGGTCCTATTTTTCCTTTCTGCTACTCCATTAGACTTAGGGGAATAAGGAGGAGTAGTTTCGTGAATGATCCTATGATCTTCATAAAAAGAATTAAAGGGGTTGGACTCATACTCTCCTCCCCTATCAGTTCTAAGCCTTTTAATTTTCTTACTTAGTTGATTTTCCACTTCATTTATGTACTTGATGAAAACATCTCTTGCTTCATCTTTGTTTCTCAAAAGATATACCCTTGTATACCTTGAGTAGTCATCTATGAAAGTTATGTAAAATCGTTTACCACCTCTAGTCATTGTATTTTTTTAGGTTTCCTAAGTCATTGTGTATTAAACTTAGTAGATTTGATTCTCTTTCAACTGATTTGCAAGATTTCTTTGTTGTTTTAGATTCTACACAAGATTCACATTTTCCATGGTTTTCTAGGGACAATTTAGGGATTAAACTCAATTCAACCATTTTCTTCATATATGAAAAGTTCACATGTCCCAGTCTACCATGCCAAATATCACAAGAATCAACTATGTAAGTAGAAGAAGAAGATGCATTATTATTGATAATATCATAAACATTCAACATAAATAAACCCTGATTGTAATAGTCATTTCCCACAAATGCATCATTTTTTGTTAAAACTATTTTATCAGAGTCAAACAAGATCCTTACTTCTGTTTTTTTTTTTCTTTTTTTTAATAGTTGGGTTTTGGACTTTGTTTGATGCATTGGGCTTGTTCCTAGAGCTTTGCTTTCTGGACCTATTGTTTTTGGGTTTGGATTTTTCTTCTACTACATTAGCCTTAGAAGACAATTCCTTAGCTTTCTCAACATTGTCCCTATTTCTGTTTTGTTCCTCAATCCTAATATGGATTATGACGTCCTCTAGGGACATTTATTTCCTTTTATGTATCATATCATTTTTGTAGTCTTTCCAAGACTTTTGAAAAGTCTCTACTAAATAACCAACCATAAAAGGTTCAGGTAATCTAATGTCTTCAATAGCTAAGTCATTAATCAACAAGTGGTAGTCATGGATTTGAGATGATACATCTCTATCCTCGGTCATTTGGAAATTTCTAAAATTCCCTATGCCATATTTTTTAGTTCCTGCATCTTCCAAAAAATATATTTTTATTCATTGTATCCCAAATTTCTTTTGCAACTTTAAATTGACAATAAATATAAAAAATTTCATTAGAAAGGGTACTCAAAATAACATGTCTAACTTGTTTATTTCCAGTTTCCCAAGTTGGTAACAAATGAGAACCATCTTTTGGTTTTAGGTCAATCAAAATGTGTCTCAAGTTCACTACATCAATTGCAAAGAAAACCCTTTCCTACCATCTCTTAAAGAACATCTCATTAAAGGGATCAATTTTAGAGGTGTTAGGACGGGTGTGAACTAAAGAAGCTTCCATTTGGATGTACTTCAAAATTGTTGGATTTTAAGGGTATGAAACAAATGACTAGTCCAAAAGACACAAACAAAGACCATAATTAATGAGAAGAAAAACTTATCGGTCGAGGCATGACAAACACTATCCTTGAAATAGTTCTACCCTCCTCGAAGAAGAACTCGGTGCACTAGGGTACCAGTGGTCTACCTCCAGGATTCAATAGCCAGATCTCGCCTTGGGTGCACTTTGTAAGCGAGATGTGTACTACTCGAGTTTTGAAAAAATTCCTCCAGATAGATGTGTGAAGAAAAACTCTTTTAAAAACTCTCTGAAAAATTGTTATTTGTATATAGAGAATGAGGGGTGACCTGCTTTTATAGGTCACTAACACAATCCTAATGGGACTCTACTTGTAATCAGAACATGACTCAAAGTACAAGGGGATTCTACTTATAAGTGGAAGGGGAGTCTGGCACAATCCCAATAGGGCTCTTCCCAAAAATATAAGACTAATAGATTAAAATAAAATATAATAATTCCCAATAGGACTCTTCCCAAAATTAAAATAAAAATAAAAATTATTTACACTCTTCCTACATGAACCACTCTTGCAGTGTTGTTAGGATCCCGGATGGTTTGATCTACGTATTCAGCTTCATCAGGAATGGAGGAAGTATGACCCTGGATGGACCCTAAGGCACTAGAAAAAAGAGAGTAAAAAAGAAAGAATTTATAAGTGTCTTTTGAATTCAACAACAAAAACCGAAAGGTGGGCTGAAGGGAAAATGATACGTTCATTAATTCCAAGTAGTCAAAAAACTAAATATCTTGTATTAGATGTGCATGGGAATTGATGGGTAGTTTTACCTCTTCTTTTGCCCTTTTGAAGTCGATTACTTAAGCTTCGACTGGTTCAAATAGATGTCTAGAGCGAATATTCCAAGAAAAAACACCCAAGCGCCGAGGAAGTTCTTATTTGACCTTTGATTACGGCTTTCAAGGTCATGATTATGCTCAAGATGAAGTTCTGTGATCATCCATTGTCCATTTTCAAGTGTAACTTGGACATGGGCATTGCAACCTGTTCTTGTTTCTTTTCTCTGATACTTGCTTTTTGTCTGATTGGATTGGTTCTTGGCCCGAAAACCTTAGCATGAACAAAGAAATTAAAAAATCGTCTTTCAATGTTTTGCATTTGATAGCCTTTGTATCTTACCTTTTCTCATTTTAAAACCGATATTCTCAGCATAGTGGTGGCAAAATTTTTTAGCCTCCATCTCTGACATAAACACCATTCCTTTCAGTGGTATCTCATAATCAAGTTCAGGCTCTTCCTCACATAAATGAACAGGTGATTCAACCTCATCTGCATCATCGTCTCTTGACAGGAATTAATCAAACATGGAACTGCTATCTCTATCCCTATACTGCTTTCAAAAGAAAAAAGAAAAGGGAAATGATCGAGGGATGGAGAGATCAAGAAAAATATAAATCTCTTGCAGAAAAAATTTTATTCCTAGGATTCATTTTTGATTGATAGCTAACCGGATATGAATCTGTGTTGCAAGCCATATTAACTAATTAATTAGAGGTGCTCAAGCTGAGCTCAACTTGCTCTTTAGTTTTTCAAACCTAAATTGGGCTTAAATTATGCTTAATTTTGTTGGGTTAGATAGGAGTCAAACAAGTTTCATATTGAATTTCAATAGGGTTCCACTGAGCCCACCTCCAATGTCCTTTTTTCATATCATCTCATTTCTTCTGTATTTATGCCAAAATTTACATCATGAGTGATGCAAAATGCCAATAGGCTAGTGAGCAATAAATAGGAAGAAACTAATTATTTTATATATCATTTTCACTTTTTTTTCGTATCCTTCTCATATTTGTCGTATTCTCATCATAGCTTTTGTACCCTCCTCAAATTTATGTTTTTTTGTTTATTTTGAAATTTATTTAATATTATATCAATCTACTAGTTAAAAAAAATGCTATCAATATTTAACCAAATCATTTGCATACAAAAATTGAAATATCATTCTCTATTAACTATAAATTTAAAACTAACAATATAATAACAATAGAGTTATAAATTACAATTATTTTTTTACTAAATTTTTATTAATGCTTTAAAAAGGGAAAATTTAAATAATTACTTAATATAATTCCTTGATAATCATCTTATAAATGATTTTTTTTTTCAAAATTTTTTTTTCTATATATATAATATATTACAAACAATATAAATCTTTACCAAATATGTTGTAAAAAAAAAATATTTTAAATCATAATCTATGAGTTAGAACATTTTTTTTCCAAATATTTTTAAATATAATATAATTTAATTTTGGTTTTTTTTTTTTCAAATATTCCTTACATATATTTTAGTATCATAAAAAAATCAATCAACTTTTTTTTTTTTTTTTTTATCTTTACAATTAGATCTTCAATTTGCTAATGTCTTTATCACCAAAAAAATCTTCTAACTTTGTCATTCCCCTTTTGATTCTCAAGCCTTCTCTATTTAACTTTTCAATATTACAATTTATAATTTTAACTTGGTTATTAAGTAAATTAAATTTTATTTATCCCATTTGGAAAATAAATTCTTAAATACATGATGTATAAGATTATAACTCTTTAAAATTTACTTTAACTAATTGGTGACTTGTTTAATATATATTTTTTTTAATTGTGATACCTTTACATATATCCTCATTTTATTGATTGTAAAAAGAAGGTATAGTTAGAAAACTTTTCGATACTAAAGCAAACCACTAACGATAATTGTTCATCAACTTACAACATGGATACCCACAATTAATTTTCATGAAAAAGACTCTTTTACCATAAAATATTTTTTTAACCATAATAATTTTTAATGAGAAAAATTCTTTTACCAGGGAATACTTTTTTAACCACAAATTAATTTATGGTAAACACATATAGTCGTTGTGGTGGAAAGAGCTAGTCATACGTATTGAATTTTTAGGGCAGCATAAAGGCAACTTTATTTTAGCTTTTGGACTTTAGGGTGTCTCCTTTCAGAAAATCAGTCAATTTCCATTTAAGAAATTGCTTGACATCATTCTAGTGCAGCCCTCATTGTTATCTACATGTTCGACGAATCTTTAAATATTGGGAGAAAAGACTTGTGTTCTTTAGGTCAATGGAATGAAATTTCGTCCTCCATTCACCTACCAAGATTGAATCAATAATAATGTAAATTAAATTAATGTCATATAAATTGAATTTATAAATTTCACAAAAATTAAAATAAAAAATTGTTTTTACAAACAATTAAAATTATCAAAATGAGATTTTTGTTTTGTTTTTTTCTTTACAAAATAATTTATCAAATACTCTTATTTAAAAAAAATGCCAAAAACTTATTTTTTTTTAACTTAAAAATAAGTTTGAAAAAATAAAACCCAATAGAACTGAATTATTTTTTTTAAAAAAATTGTGGATTCATTTCCATAATTTCTCAACTGTAGTTCTACTTCTGGAAATAAACTCAACTGCCTTTTGCTTCAATTTGAAGTTTCAATTGAAAGCTTAGAAACCAAAATGACCCACAATCAAGTGCTTTCTAATTTCATTAAATGGAAGCTAAATACTTGTAATTTTTGTCATTTTTATAGTAGAACAGATTGACAAGCAAAGGATGCCACATGGAGTTTAATTTAATATCAACACTATAAATAAGATTTTCCAAGGTTTTCATGCTTGCTCATGAAGCAAAAGGTACAAAATATAATGGGTCATGTTGATTGAAATATAGGTAAATATTTGAAGTGGATAACAATACATTCTTATAAAAATATAAAAAAGACAAATGAGTGATTGACCTGTCATTGATCACCTAAAATGATATTAAATTATAATAAGGAAACCAGTCAATATATGAGTCTTTAAATATTAGCAGAAAACACTTGAATGCTTCTTAGGTCAATGGCACGAAATTTCGTCTTCCATTCTAACCTACCAAGATTAAATCTATAATAATGTAAATTAAATTAATCTCATATGAATTGAATTTACAATTTTTATAAATTTAAAATAAAAATTTGTTTTTACAAACAATTAAAATTGTCAATTTTGTTTTATTTTTTCTTTAAAAAATAATTTATAGAATACTCTTATTTTTTAAAAAGAAATGCCCGAAAAAGTGTTTTTTAAAACAAGTTCGAGAAAATAAAACCCAAGAGAACTGAATTTGTTTAAAAATTGGTTTTAAATTATAATTTGCAAATAAACTATAAGAAAACTAGATCATGGGTGGATAATGTATTTTGAAGAGAATAAAATTCAATTTTCATGAAATGGCAACAAGTTTTTGGTGAGGTTCTGAGTCATTCTTTTTGTTTTCTTTTTAAGCATCTAACTTAAACACTTATTTTAGGGCTAATTTTACTCGATCGAATCCTTGATATTTGATGTAAATACATTTAATCACCACATTTGATCAATGGTAGTTTCAAATTTTGTTCGTTAGCACTTTTGCAAATTTATTTCATTTATTTTTTAGGAGAATTTAGGATTAATGGATGGTATTTACAGGATGGGTAAATATCATTTTTTATTTATTTCCAAGTATTCGTTATTTTTTACACCTGATGATGAATCGGAAATCTTTTTTAAAGTTGTAATAAACATCTTATATGTCCTCTTGATTGCGAAAATTAATTAAGAGACTTCCAAATTCAGGATCTCCATATCCTACGTGCAAAAAGTGTTACAAACTGAATGTAAATTCATCTTTTTTTATTTAAAATAGAAAAAAACATACATTTTCTGAACCATTTCTCCAAATTGGTTCTCTGGAAGCGAGCAATGATGGCAGGGCAATACTCTTTCAAGACGATAAGTTTCGTGTTTGTATCTGTTGACTCACCAAAGGTCTCAGGCCTTACAACTATTTGCAGCTTGTTATCACATTTCTCTCTGTAGCTTGTTATCGAGGAGATTACTTCCACTATTTGCAAGAGTTTAAACCGGGAGCTCTTACATGTTGAAAAGAACCTCGTGGGCATGGATTGTCCTAGGGCGTCCTCTTCTTCTTCTTGTACTTCTATTGGTCCATGGGATTATGAAGTTTTCTTGAGCTTTAAGGGTAAAGATACCAGCCACAACTTCACGGATAATCTCTATGCAGCTTTATATCGGAAAGGGATTCATACCTTTAGAATCGATGATCTACGGGGAGAAGATATTGCACCAGGTCTTTTGTACGCTATTGAGAAGTCAAGGTTGGTTCTTGTAATTCTCTCGCACAACTATGCTCGTTCCAACTGGTGTTTGGACGAACTGGTGAGGATAATGGAGTGCAGGGAAGAAATGGGAAAAATAGTTTTTCCAATTTTCTATCATGTGGATCCTTCCCATGTGCGAAATCAGAAGGGCAGCTATGGAGAAGCATTCGCTTATCATGAAAGAAATGGGTTTGGCCACCAGACACAGAGGTGGAGGGCAGCTTTGAGGGAAGTGGGCAGTCTTTCTGGATGGCATGTACATGATTGGTCAGTACAGCATATGCATATTTTTTTATACATATATCTTCTGCGAGCATCTCTATAAAACAGAAATCTATTAGAGGGTCTAATAGGCGTATGCCTCTTATCCTAAAAAATCAAAATCTTATGTCATGTGGCAGTTAGTTCTTCCCAATTAAGAGACCATTTAATTTACAAATCTAGGACCTTTTACATCCTATCAGTAAAGCAATCTAGAGTTATTACATGATGATTTTCTCATCAGAGAACCAATTTGGAGTTCTTTTATTTTATTTTTTATTTTTTTGTATGATACAACATTACCTTTCAAAACATAAGTTGCATATAAAGGTCTTTTAAGACTTTAAGTCATGCAGATGGGGACTCAAGAGGAAAGACAAAAGTTTCTTCCCGAGACTTTGAAATTTGGTACTTTTAAAATGCCATCTAACATTTTGCATTATTCAAAATAAAGTCTTTCAAACTCTATCTTTATGCTTGAAACGCCATAAAGGAACTCTTTGTTTAATTTGTTCACACAAAAAAATGCTATAGATTTTTTGGGTGGGCTTTCCCTTCCCCTTTTTCATTTTGTTATGGGGAAATGGACATTTTAGTAAGATGTTTTATTTTGAACTGCATGTGTGATTAAGTAAGACACATTGCTTTTACTATTTTGGTAATCAATATTGATAATTGTTATAAGAAGGATTGCATTGTTATGAATGGTAATAAGTTTTACCTTTCTTTGATTAAACTTATTCAATTCAAAATCCAAAACAACATTATGTATGCTTTTCCTTTTGTGAAAATTTAATTCATTTCCTATTGCTTTCCATTCTTTTATAGGTTTAATCTGTTGGTATATGCAAACAACTATACTTCATTTTTTAGGTTATGTTTAGTTCTCGAAAAGTATTAAGAAAAATAAGGTTAAGCAAAATGATTTTATCATATTTTGTTATCCTATAAAAAATACCAAAGAAAATAAAATGTAATTAAAATTACATAGAAACTTACACATTTTTAAATGATTTAATCTTTATATCGATGAGTTAAAATAAATGAAATAACTTTGAAGTAGCAAATAAAAATAATTTATTGATTTTATATCTATTGTTTTTATTTTTCTTCACTCTTTTTTTCCTTCTACTTTTCCTTTATATTTTATTTACCTTGCATTTTTCCCTCGAATTTTCTGAGAACCAAATATAGCCTTAGTATTTTTTTATTTTTTTTTGTACAAACAAATGCCATCTTAGAATAGATCTAATGAATAAAAAAAACCTTATGAAAGTAAGTGTGAAAAGATTCAAATAAAGGTTGAACATCAGCTAAGAAAGGAGCAAGTAATCTTCTAGTATCTATGGAGGTGGGAAAGATGAATGAAGGACAACATTAATTAGAATGCCTCTTTTTTATGGCGTTCTAATGGTGCCTAAAAGATCTAATTAATTCATCTTTATCCCCTTTAACACATTCTATTTGCCCATAATTCAAGTGTTTATATGAAACCAAACATAGTCAAGTTTACTTCATGTTTTCTATTGCTTGTTACTCTATTGCCTCACCCATTTATGTGCCTTGCTGGTGGCAGGTTTGAAGCAGATTATATTGAGGATATCACTCACGTTATTTTGATGAGATTTAGTAAAAAAATCTTACATGTTGATAAGAAGCTCATTGGGATGGATTATCGTTTGGAACAATTGGAAGAAAATTTTCCTCTGATTATAAACCCATTATCAAATGATGTTCGCATGGTTGGGATTTATGGATTTGGAGGAATTGGTAAGACAACCATTGCCAAAGTTTTATATAATCGAATTGCTGCTCAATTCATGATTGCTAGCTTTATTACTAATGTTAGAGAGGATTCCAAAAGTTGAGGTCTACGTCATTTACAAAAGCAACTCCTTCAAGATATTTTGCCAAGAAGGAAGAACTTTATAAGCAACTTGACGAAGGGATCCATATGATAAAAGATAGACTATGCTTTAAAAAGGTCCTTCTTATGCTTGATGATGTTGATGATTTGAATGAACTAGAAGCCTTAGCTGGTGATCATAATTGGTTTGGTTTAGGAAGTAGAATTATTGTTACAACTAGAGATAATAATTTGTTAGAGGTGCATGAAATGGATGCATTATATGAAGCTAAGAAATTAGATCACAAGGAAACTGTTGAACTCTTTAGTTGGAATGCATTTAAATAGAACCATCCCAAAGAAGATTATGAAATAGTTACAAACTCTGTGGTACATTATGTTAATGGTCTTCCTTTTGGTCTTAAAGTTTTGGGTTCTTTCCTATATGGCAAGACAGTACATCAATGGAAAAGTGAATTGCATAAACTAGAACAGGAACCTAACCGAGAAATTCAATGTGTGCTTTTGAGAAGTTATGATGAATTAGATTGCACACAAAAGCAAATTTTCCTAGATATTGCTTGCTTCTTTAATGGAGAGGATAAAGATTTTGTTACAAGAATCCTAGATGCTTGCAACTTCTTTGTGGAGAGTGGACTACGAGTCCTCAGTGATAAGTGCCTCATAAGTATTGTAGACAACAACATATGGATGTATGATTTGTTATGACTTATGGGACGTGGCATTGTTGGACAAAAATTTCCTGAAGACCCTAGAAAATGGAGGAGATTGTGCTATCTTGAGGTTGTAAGTCATGTGTTAACAAGAAAAATGGTAAGAACAAAATGCAAATGAACCTACTTTCAAACTTGAATGATATTTAGAATACAAAAGCTTCAATAATATCATTTTTGTTGAAGTTACAAATCTTAATTTACTTCTATGTATTTTGCTCTTCACTTGTTATCTACTCTTGTTTGTTAGGGAACAAAGGCAATTAAAGGGATACTCTTCAACTTGTCTATACCAAAGCCGATACACATTACTACTGAATCCTTGGAGATGATAAAGAATCTTAGGTTGCTCAAAATCTATTTGGATCATGAATCTTCTTCTATGAGGGAGGATAATAAAGTAAAGTTGTCCAAAGACTTTGAATTCCCTTCTTCAGAGCTAAGATATCTCTATTGGCAAGGATATCCTTTGGAATCTTTGCCATCAATTTTTTTTATGGAGGACCTTGTAGAACTTGATATGCGTTATAGCAACTTAACACAACTTTGGGAAAATGACACAGTATGATTATTTTTTCATGTTTCTTCTTTAGTTAATCTCCAAAGTCCATGAAAGCTTATACATTGAAGTAATTGTTATTATTATTATTATTTTTCTATTACAGCTTCTTGAAAAGTTAAATACTATTAGACTGAGTTGCTCTCAACACCTCATTGAAATTCTAGACATCTCAATTCATGCACCCAATCTAGAGAAACTAATTCTTGATGGTTGTTCAAGTTTGCTTATGCTTCACCCGTCTATTGGAAAGCTGAGCAAGCTTATTTTATTGAATTTGAAAAACTGCAAAAAGCTTAGTAGTTTTCCTAGCATCATGGACATGAAAGCGCTTGAAATTCTTAATTTCTCTGGCTGCTCAGGGCTTAAGAAGTTTCCAGATATTCGAGGTAACATGGACCATTTATTGCAGCTTCATTTGGCTTCAACTGTCTTCAACTGTTATTGAGGAACTTCCTTCCTCAATTGGGCATCTCACTAGACTTGTTTTATTGGATCTGAAAAGGTGCAAAAATCTTAAGTCTTCCCACGAGTATATGTAGGTTGAAATCCCTTGAATATCTGTTTCTTTTTGGCTGTTCAAAACTAGAGAATTTTCCAAAAGTAATGGTGGGTATGGAAAACTTGAAAGAGCTTCTTTTAGATGGAATATCTATAGAAGGGCTACCCTCATCAATTGACCGTCTAAAAGGCCTCATTTTATTGAATCTGAGGAAATGCCAAAACCTTGTGAGTCTTCCAAAAGGCATGTGTAAATTGACATCTCTTGAAACACTCATTGTCTCTGGTTGTTCACAATTGAACAATTTACCGAGGACCCTTGGGAGCCTGCAACGTCTATCACAACTCCATGCAGATGGAACTACTATAACACAACCACCTGACTCAATTGTTCTCTTGAGAGACCTCCAAGTATTGATCTATCCTGGATGTAAAATATTAGCACCTATGATAGGTCCCAACACAGAGAATATAAACACTAAGACATTTGTCCTCTTCGGGTGAGAACGTACCACACTTTTGGATGCAAATACTTGATGATTCATTAATGAAAACGTTGACTACTTAAATAAGCAAAAACAAGCACTACAAACCAAAATACAAGGGAAACTGTAACTAACAAATAGAACTTAACAAATGTAAAATAGAATTCAAATAACATAGCATAATTAATGGAAGATAAATGACATAAAACTCGCAACACTTCATTTCATTTCTGCACGTTGAGCTATGACCCAGTCTTGCATGCAACTCACGTCCCCAAATATTTAGGATTTGGTTTATGCCCCCTCTCAGATTGTCGTGGCTTAACAATCCCTCCCCCATCAAGCGAAACCTTGTCCCCAAGGTCCATATGCGGAAATTGCTCAATCAACGACTGAGTTGTTTCCCACGTAGCCTCTTCCACTGGTAGACGCTTCCACTGAACCAAACTCTCTTCTTCAAACTTGTTTCCTCGTTTGACCCAATGAGTATCCAAAATCTATTCAGGTTCTAGTAAGATTATGCCTTCATCGTTCACTGGTGGCAGTTCCGTAGAATACCCACCAGATCGCCCACAATTTTTTTGAGTAGTGAGACATGGAAGATAGGATGAATTCGCGCTCCTTCCGACAGCTGAAGCTTGTAAGCAACCATGCTGATTTTTTGTATGATTGGGTAGGGCTCGTAAAAGTGACCAACAAGCTTTTGGTGGGCACGTTTGAAAATCAATTGCTGTCGATAAGGGTGCAACTTGAGAAACACCATTTCACCCACGTCGAAAGTCACATCCTTCCTGCTTTTATCCATTGTCTGCTTCATACGATTAATGGAAGATTCCAAATTTGCTTTAAGTTAACGCAACAACTCATCTCTGGCTACGAGACTTTGGTCTACTTCATGTAGCGAAGAATCACCACTACGGTAATTGTGAAAGAGATGAGGTAAACAACCATACAATGCCTGAAATGGAGTCATGCCCGTAGACGCATGGAATGTCTTATTATACCATAGCTCAGCCCATGGAATATAAGTGCTCCACTTGTGCGACCATTGATGAACAAAGCAGTGAAGATATTTTTCGACACATTGATTGACCACTTCCGTTTGACCATCGGTTTGTGGATGATAGGTGAAGCTGAGTTTCAATTGAGAACCTGACATTTGAAAGAATTCCTGCCAAAATCGACTAATAAAAATTGGATCCCGGTCACTAATGATTGATTTCGGAAGGCCATGCAACTTGATAACCCCTTCCATAAATTTTTCAGCCACACTCTTAGTAGTAAATGGATGGGACAAAGTTAAGAAATGTACAAATTTACTTAACCTGTCAACAACTACTAAGATTGTATCCTTGTCGTGGGAGGTTGGCAATCCTTCAACGAAGTCGAGAGTAATATCATCCCAAACTTGGGAGGGTATGGGTAACGGGTGTAGTAATCCAGCAGGGTAAAGTGTCTCAGATTTCATTTTTTGGCATGCCTCACAGTGTTTGATGTACGCCTGGACGAATTGGTGCATTTTAGGCCAATAAAATTTCTGAGCTAGCTGTTTGAAGGTCCGTAAGACGCTTGAGAGTCCACCAATTTTGGTGTTGTGTGCCTCATGCAATAGCTTAGTCCACAGCGTCACGCATGAAGGAATAACCACCCTTCCCTTAAATAACCAAAGTCCTTAGCACTGAGAATATAGACTTTCGGTTTAAGCCTTTGCCACCTGTTCTACGGACTGAATATAAGAATCCCCTTCATAAATAACTTTAATCTCGTCCCACAAGGTAACAGCAGTTGTGTGCAGATGATGTAGTACTGGACTATTTGGCTGGTGTGAAAGGGCATCTGCTACTGAGTTCTCGCTGTTTGGACGATAAATAATTTCGTAGTCGTAGCCCATTAATTTGGCTAGCCACTTTTGCTGCTCCGGCGTCGCTACACATTGATCCAGAAAATACTTTAAGCTGCGCTGGTCGGTTTGAACGAAGAATTTCCTCCTAAATAAATAAGGTCGCCACATGGGTATGGCTTCTACAATTGCAAGCATCTCCTTGGCGTAGGTTGACCATGATTTTTTTGTAATTCCAAGTGCAGGACTCATATAGGCAATGGGCTTGCCTTGTTGAGTTAGAACTACGCCAATCCCATCTCCAGAGGCATCGGTCTCAATGGTGAAAGAGTCATTGAAGTTATGCATAGCCAAAATGGGAGTGGTGGTCATTGCTCGCTTAAGAGCAGAGAAAGTTGTTTCGGCCTCTTCATGCCAATCGAACTTCCCCTTCTTGAGTAGGTTGGTGAGGGGTCGAGCGATAATGCCGTAATTTTGAACGAACTTTCGGTAGTAACCTATCAAGCCTAAAAACCCACGTAATTCAGAAATATTAGCAGGTCGGGGCCATGCGAGCATTGTTGCAATTTTTTTATCATCAACTTTCACTCCTTGCGGAGTGATGATATGCCCCAAATACTCTAATTCTTGCTGGTCGAAAACACACTTTCTCGCCTTAGCAAAAAAATTATGCTATCTCAAAATTTCTAGAGTTTGTGCAACATGTGTCACATGCTTCTCCCAAGTGGAACTATATATGAGAATATCATCAAAAAAGACCAAAATGAACTTTCGAAGATGAGTTCGAAATATTGAATTCATGATGGCTTGAAATGTGGAGGGTGCATTACAGAGGCCAAAAGGCATTATGAGGTATTCATAATGACCATTATGAGTACGAAAAAGCAATATTAGGAATATCAGGAGGATTTACCCTTACTTGGTGGTATCCGACTCTTAAATCGAACATAGTAAAATATGCAACGCCGTGTAATTCATCCAGGATGTCATCCATTGTTGGGATGGGGAAACGATCTTTGATGGTGACGTTATTAAGTGCACGGTAGTTTGTGCAAAATCGCCAGCTACCATCCTTTTTTTTATAAGTAGTATCGGTGATGAAAACGGACCAGTGCTAGGACGAATATGTCCGAAATCCAGCATCTTCTGCACCTACTTCTCAATTTCTTCTTTTTAGAAGTGAGCATATCTGTAAGGGCGTACATTAATGGGTTCAATGCCCTCTTTTAGTGTAATGCAGTGGTCTATCGCGCGCAGGTGGTACGGATGAGGGGTCTTGAAACAAGTCTGTGTACTCCTGTATTACCTGTTGCATGCTTGGATGATTAATACCATGAACTGCACCCTATAAGCCATCATCTGTAGTCGAAGGGAAACATACTGCAAATAACGTCTGGCCTTGTTGGTAATCTTTTGAAAGTTCCTTTAACGTAGCCTCCTAAATGGACAGCTCGTCCAGTCCTTGCAACCGTTGGGCTTGGTTATTCCAGATGAAGTCCATAGTTAGTTGCTTCCAATTACAAACCACGGAACCCAACATTTCCAACCATTGGATGCCCAGTACTAAATCAAGACCTGATAGGGGCAAAGAGAAAAAGGTGAGTTCAAACTTAGTGCCTTGTAAATTCACTGATACCTTATCAAACCGCCCTTGACATTTTAGCCGTCCATCGTTAGCAACTCGAACAATGAACAGTTTCATTGGTACTACTGGTAGATGCAACGTGTTTGCCAAACGAGCACTAATGAAGTTGTGTGTGGATCCACTGTCGATCAACACCATCACGTCGTGAGAGCCCATAGTTGCTGTCATATGCATCGTTCTTAGGCCAGTCCATCCAGTCAACGCGTGTAAGGTGATTTCAGGCTCTAGTTTTGGTTCTTGCACCTCTCCCGTAACGTCTCCTTGATCAATTTCTCCTGTTTGTTGATCAGTGACATCCTCACATACCATATTACCGGTGCCTGCGCAGCCCTCCAAAAGTAATAGCTGCGGTTTTTGGCATCGATGCCCAACCGTAAATCGTTCATTGTAGTTAAAGAAAAGGCCTTACGCCCGTTTCCTCTGCATCTCCTCCCAGGATAAATGTTTGACTAGAGCAACCGGAGTAGCAGGAGCTACACAGGTGGGTTGTGGAAGAGCTAGAGGAGCTCTCATAGGTGGTGGTCGTATGAACTGCCACTGTCGTGCAAGCTGCTCGTTTCTCATTCGTGTTAAATTGATTGTCTCCTTGAGGGAGTTCGGTTTAAACATCTGAATCCCATCAGAAATCTCAGCCTTTAAGCCGCCCATGAACGTTCTCACCTACGCCTTCTGCGTCCATCCACGTACTCTGTTGCCGAGCTTCTCGAATTCACGTTGATAGTCTCTCAACGTCCCCAGTTGCTTGATTCTTGAGAGAGCTTCATCAAAGTCTTCACAGCCTGATGGTCCGAAGCGAGCCCATAATTCAACTTGGAATTTTTCCCATAAAATCACATGTCATTCTTCCGGTAACGTCTTACGAAGCCACTGCCACCACTGGTTGGCCTCCCTTTCAAGGTGATAAGCAGCCATGGGAACCTTTTGGTGTTCTGTTGTGCCCTAGTATTCAAAGAATTGTTCCACATGGTTGAACCATTCGGTTGGATCATCTCCTGAAAATCATGGGAATTCCATCCTTGCCATTTTGGAATAAATGATCTGCCGACCCCCATTGTTGCCTGCTTGGTGATGGTTGTCGTGGTTAGGATTCTCCTGGTTTGCGATCAATATACTCGAAAATCAATTGCTAGCTTCCTCCATTTGCTGAAGTCCTTCATGAACTATACTGAGTCCAGATTCCAAGTGCTCAATACGTTCTTTGTTAGTACCCATTAGTAACCTGGCTCTAATACGAATGATAGGTCCCAACATAGAGAATATAAACACTAAGACATTTGTCCTCTTTGGGTGAGAACGTACCACACTTTTGAATGCAAATACTTGATGATTCATTAATGAAAACGTTGACTGCTTAAATAAGCAAATCCAAGCACTACAAACCGAAATACAAGGGAAACTGTAACTAACAAATAGAACTTAACAAATGTAAGACAGAATGCAAATCACAGAGCATAATTAACGGAAGATAAATGACGTAAAACTCGCAACACTTCATTCCACTTCTGCACGTTGAGCTATGACCCAGTCCTGCATGCAACTCACGTCCCCAAATATTTGGGATTCGGTTTACGCCCCCTCTCAGATCGTCGTGGCTTAACAACCTACCTCTTTGGGGTCACTCTTTTCATTCTGGTTATTGCATAGAAACAGTTCAAATGGGGTCAACTTGCGCTTGCCTTCTAGTTTTTTTAGTTTCAGGTCCTTTACAAATTTAGATCTAAACGACCTCAAACTAATAGAAGGAGCAATCCCCAATGATATTTGCACCTTAATCTCATTGAAGAAATTAGATCTAAGCAGAAACAATTTTCTAAGTATACCTGCTGGCATCAGTGAACTTACAAATCTAAAAGACCTCAGACTGGGGCATTGCCAGAGTCTCATAATAATTCCAGAGCATCCACCAAGTATCCGAGACGTAGATGCACTGCCCTTTTTCCAAGCTCATCTAGTGTATGCACATTGCAGGGGTTACAGTTCCTATTTTATAATTGTTCCAAACCAGTTGAGGACCAATCCAGTGATCAAAAGAGAAATGCATTACAAAGATTTCCACATAATGATGCGTCTTTCTCTGCTTTTGTTTCCTCTGTAACTACCACACCTGTTGTGATGCAGAAATTACTGGAAAATATTGCATTTAGTATTGTTTTTCCTGGCAGTGGAATTCCCGAGTGGATCTTGTTAAGGCCTTGTGTCCCGATGATCCACGTAGTTGCCAAGTGGACGCACGCTTTCAACCAAGATTGAGTTCTGGTTCAGTTGTGACAAAAGATGTCCGAACAGGGTGTCCGGACACACCCTCCGATGGTTTTGTCAGCCATGGTTCAAGAGATTAAGCAGTTGGCCTTTTTTTAGGTATAGCAAGCCTACCTTCCTCCTTGTGTGAAGGTCCTTATATATAGTATCAGAAGCTCTGCCTCCCTCTTTAATGGTAGGGAGACTTTTTGGCTCGTCATGATGCCTCTAAGTGGTGCCAGGGCCATCATCACCCTATTGGCAGCTGTCAGAGATCGTGGGAGGCAACGCAGTTGTCAGAGATCGTGGGAGGTGACTTACCATCATTTCTGTCCTTTCGCTCTATAGGTGGCGGAACGTGGGCTGTGGCAGGCTGTCGGAATGACGTAGTAAGACTTGCTTACTTTAGTCAACGATCCGGACAACATATTCGGATAGAATATGCTATCGTCCGGATGTGATGTTTGCGAGTGCCGTGTGCTTCTCCCTGAGGAAGTCCGGATAGGAGAGCGCGCCACGTGTCCCTCTTTGGGGAGTTCGGATGGAGTCGCTCCGGACAGCGAGGTGCACCATGTGTCATCAGGGGGAGGGGTCCCTACAGATCTAGCATTAGAATGTGGGATCGCTTATAAAAATAGAGCTGCCTACAGATTGGTACAATGATGACTTCTTAGGATTTGCTCTCTGCTCTATTCTTGAACATCTCCCTGAGAGAATAATATGTCGATTGAATTCTGATGTTTTTTAGTATGGAGACTTGAAGGACTTTGGTCATGATTTCCATTGGAAAGGAGACATTATTCGGTCAGAACACGTCTGGCTGGGTTATCAACCATGTTCCCAGTTGAGGTTGTTTCAATTCAATGACCCCAATTACTGGAATTACATTGAGATTTCTTTTGAAGCAGCCCACAGATTCAACTCAAGTGCATCCAATGTGGTGAAGAAGTGTGGGGTATGTGTTATATATGCAGGAGATCTTGAAGGAATCCATCCACAAAATAGAAAACAACTTAAGAGTAGGGGATGTAATGTAGTCGAGAGAAGCAGTGACAGAGATGGACTCCATGGAAGTGGAATGGACTCTAGTTCTAGTGGTAGCTGTCAGGGGCCCTCTAACAGTCCCACGCTCAAGCTCAAGCGCAAACACCCTCAAGAATGGCTACCATCATCCAGGCGCTTTCTTCCAATAAAAATCTCTCCTCTGTTGATTTGGTCATGCATGCTAGAAATCAATGATGATTTTTGTTGTCAATGATTCTTGGCGAACTCCTCGAATCATGTCTCTATATTATATCTTTATCAACCTCTGGTTAGTCTTCATCTTTTCTCTTATTGATTTATTTTGATTGAAGCAACTGAAATTCTTGAAGGAGTCTTTCTTCTTTTCTTCAATATTTTTGGCAAACATTTTTGTTTGAATCTGACCTTTGATTATACTGGAATATGTTGTTAAACTTATGTAAGTTTCTAACAGTTTGAGTTCTATCTAGCATTTTGTGGCGGATATGAGTTGTTTGAGTAAGAAAATGAAGCAAAGTTGGTGTTGGGTGATGAACCTAGTTGGTTCCTGCGGAGCAATTCCTTTCTAAATTAATGTAGCGGTGCCACCAGCTTGGAATTTTGCATTCTTATGAATTATTGTATATAATTGTCAGTTGTTCTTTATGCACCCAGTTAGTTTCACTGCTGTGACAAGTGCTGGAATGGTTTACTCAATTCATTGTTTATAGAATTGGGTGAAATGTTATCTGCTTGGATGGTCTTAACATCAGTAAGATGTTCAGCTTTAAGAGTGAAGATACAGAGATTTTAAAAATAGCAATGTTTCTAGAACCACTAATTTTTCCAGCTGCAAAAACATGTGGCTGGATGAGTTGTTTGTACAATGTTTATGAAGCTTTGTAGTTCTTTTGGCTTCTAGAGCATTGGAATTTATTAAACTTATTGTCTACTTATTTAATTTGAGGAACTAATTCTACTTTATTGGTTGTAGCCATGCACATTTTACTCTTCAATGATTTGTAGAGGTTTGAATTTTGTCCTTTTTTGGTCTTTATTTTTCTTTGTCATTGTTGATTGTTTCGATAACTAAATGCTACATAGCATTCTAATTCTCCAAGTTTGATTACTTTTTTGTAGGTTTGTTCACTTGTTTTCCTTGACACTTCTTTTTCTTTCCTTTGTACTTTCCAGGAACCAAACATAGTCTTAGTGATTAGCATATACATATAACCAAGTTAATTTTAGTATATTTTTTCCTTTGGTAGTCAACATTTTCTTACCATAGTGGAAGCATTCAGAATTGTTCTCTTTGAATTCTTTGTAGTGCATTTCATATTTCTCTTCTCAAACTCTATATGTCAACTTCTTCCTTACTACCTCTTTGGTTTGTTTTCTTTTCTTTCTTTTGTCTCAAAGCATTTTGCTATCTTCATTTCTTTTTCTTTTTCTAATTTCGTCTTCAATTTTGGATGAACTTCGGCTGATATACTTAGTTGAACATCTTGATTAGCTAATATTAGTCTTTCCAACTCCAATAAAGATGGTTAAGTTGGCAAACCATGAATTTTCGTATTGGATTTTGAATCATGTACTCTCTACTCATTAATTTTAGCTTTAGGATTTAATTATCAAATTTTATGACCTAGAAATTTTACATTGAGCATAGACATTATCATTTCACCTTTAAAATTTTCACTTTTTCAATGCATCGACATTTTTCTTGGGTAATGCCCTATCCTTGCTATTACCAAAAACTTTCCAAAAAATCCTTCTATTAAGGTAAAGAAGCACTTCAATCAATCAATAAGAGATTGAACTAAACCAATTAATCCAATTCTAACTTAAAGTTAAAAATCGAATTCAATTTCACATTATATGTTATGATTATGTTATAGATGATAAGCTAAAAAGCAATCACACAATTAGACACAAATCATTTATGTGGAAAACCTTGTCGATCTCAAGGTGAAAAGCCATTGGAGCATTCCCAGCTACCAAACTCTACTAAATCAATTATCAATATACAAGTGAACTGTCTAACCAAAAGCGAGTTCTAATATCAATCTCTCAGTTCCTCCTTTCTTGTGATCTCTACTTGACCCAAACTTGATCTTCCATAGCTTGATGTCACATTGGATTGCTTTGGAATCACTTTGAGCTTAAGCTTCTTACTTGGAAGTTGATTCACATGTTAAGACCTCAAAAATAGAAATTGGAGGAAGAAAGACATAATCGCTTTAAGGGGATACCCAGTGCTCTAATAATTATGTAAGATTGTTCAAGCTAAGGGAAAAATATTAATTCATTGACTCCAATGTTGCATTGATTTCCTTATTTGAATTTTGCCTTGTAGAGATTAAAATATCATAATTGTAAAAAATATTAATCTTTGAATTTTCATAAATATCAAAATTATTAAACAAAAATTCAGTAAAAAAATATTGGTGAGATAAAAAATGATCAAAACTTTAAAAAATATTAGGAAAAACCTTAAGGAATAATAAAATAATCAATAATGTAATTGTTGAAATTATTTTATTGAAGAAAAATAATTTATTTATGATAACATTTGTAATACATAACAATAACTTGCAGAACTTGAAGATGCCTTTAGTATTAAAAGGATCATTCATCTAATTTGGATCTATTCGACGATATAAAAACCGTAATATATGCATAGATGAAAATTTTGGAAGATTTTGCCAAAATTTCGTGTATCGGCAATCGATGACATGAAACAAGCAAACGAAAATTCGGTGAAGCGATTTTTCAGCAATTTTCGATGTGTTTCGATGATTTTTTGCCAAAAAAAAAATCATATTTTGACTGATTTATCGATAATTTTGCCGATTTTTCGATCTGGTCAACATGGGGTCAAAGCTTCAAAAATGTGCAACTATGCAAGCAAGCACTAGGTCTCACCTTTCCTTGGATGACCACTAGGCTGACCACTCATTTCTTAAATACTATGCACCAGACAAATATATAGGAAAACTATAAAAAATTATTTTCATAAACAAATTAATTCTAATTATTTTATTTTAAAATTTCATTTAATTAATCACTAAAAATATAAAACCTATCATTATAATTTTCTTAACTATTTTTTATATCATTTATATATTAATTAAATATAAAAATATAAATAATAAAAAAATTTATACATATATCATCATTTATTTTATATCATTTAATACAATTGAAATTAAATGAATTATAATTTTAAAGTGAGATATATTATAATCAAATATCATAATATTATTGTCAAATAACATTTGATGTAATTTAATAAATTTATAAAGTTCAAATTTTTTTATGGACGCATACGACATTATTGTCAAATATGATTAATTATATCATATACATAGATTTTTTTTTTTTATAAAACAACTTTAAAATGTCTATTATTGTTTATTATATAAGAGTTTTTCTCAATATTTTCATAAGTTTTGATCAACTTTAGACTACCTAAATTTTTTTTCAAAATATCTGTCGATATATCTTTGATATATCCGATATATCCGCAAAATTGAAATACCGATATATCTGTAATTATCAATATTTTCATCAATGAATATATGTATAATTAATTTTTGTTTAAAAATATTTAAAATTTTATTTACAACCATATATTTTTTTGTATTTAATTACAAATTTTATTAAAAAAATTATAAGTGATGATCATGTTTTCCTTATTTTATTTACAACAAAAGATATAAAAAGTCTTATTAGAAAAAATATCATGATGGTTTTATAATTTTAAAAATCAATTAAATCAAATTTGAAAATGAAAGTTTAATATCTCATACCATGAAACTACCTAATGTACGGTGGTGGAGGGTTGCATAGGTAGTTCTTAGAATTTAGCCCACAAATTACCAATTTTTTTAATGAATTTTTTAATTAGATTAATAATTATTGGTTATTTCAATAATTCCAATCACATAAGGAAATATGCAATATATATGAAAAACCTCCCACAAAGTCTCCCAGACACTTTATCTAAGTAAAATATCATGGGGTAGGAGATTCCAATGGTAAAATATTCATTAGTTATGAACAATTAAGTACATAAATTTATCTAGTAGTTGCTACTCCTTCAAACTTACGCTCCATTACTACACCTAACCCATGTTGATGATGTAAAACTTTTATGCATCTTAGTGGACTCCTCAACGCCTTAAGAAGGAAGCAATACTTTATCACAAAGCCTTGAACATTGGCAAATCAGTTTGAGAGTTTTGAGTTAAATGCAAAGAGTAATGATTATATATATATATATATATATATATATATTAGGTGAAACCTAAACCTAGTGAACTTAGGACAAGATTTCGAAATCATGATTTTCCCAAAAACAAATTTGTAAAATGATAAAAATTGTAAACTTCACAAATTGTCCAAACTAGGCAATTTAGGGCTTGAATGCTCGAGCGCCTTTTAAGCGACCCTTGTTGACGCTTGTGCACTATTAAGGACTACTTGAGTGATTGATTAGGGTGCTTAAGCGCTCAACTTTAGAATCCTATTTTTCAATTAAATTAAACACTCAATTTTCAATTTCCTAATCCCAACTTTATGCCTTCCTAAAGCTCATTAACCTTTTCATAGCTCACAATACTTACCTGTATTTTTCCTAGTTCATTTTTTTACAACTTTGAGTCTTCACAAGCAATGTAAGTTGTAGGAAAGTATGTATAGTATTAAACTAGGATAAATAAAACAAAGTAGCCAATTTAGTCTAAATAGACTAATGTAGTAATAAAAAAATTATAATTAAAATTAATTTATTTACCAAATTTTTATTTTAATATTTAATTTTGTGCATGGATATTTACTTAAATATAACATATACAAGTATAAATAATAAGTGCAACTTGAAAATGTTTTCCATGAAAGTTAAGCTATTGTAGAGGTTGTATAAGGATGTGATAAGGGACAAAAGTCATCTTAGTCTATGAGATAATATATAACAACCATTATAGTTTGTTTCCCTTTGAAAGGTGGTAGACCTTCAACAAAATCCATGGAGATATTAATACATCTTGTGATGGAATGAGCAATGGTTTTAGTAAACCTTATTAAGTGCATAGCATTAGGAAGGCATTGGAGTTTATGGTTTACCACTTCCTTTCAAATTTAAGAAAAAAATTTACAATTGTAAAAGAAAGTGAGCAATCTATTTTGGTCATTGCAATGCATGGTTGCTATATAATGAGGTTTGAGTAGTAGGAGTGATTGAGCTCACAACTTGCACATTGACACCTATTGAGGAGTCAAGGTGCAACCTTGTAATTCTCTCGGAACACTATGCCCAGTTCAGGTGGTGTTTGGATGGATTGGCGAAGATCATTGAGTGCAAGAACCAAAATGGAAAATTAGTTTTTCTAATTTTCTACCACGTGGAACCATCATATGTGCGAAAACAGATGGAAAGTTATGGAGAAGCATTTTCCAGTCATAAAGACCATGAGGAGGGAAGGAGGAAGGTAGAGAGGTGGGGGGCAGCATTGACGGAAGTGGCCAATCTTTCTGAATGGCATGTACAGAATGGGTAAATATAGCTTGTTTCATACAATCTTTTGCAAGTTTTCTTTGTTTTTTATACATGATGATAAAATAAAAATCTATGGAAAGCTATATTCGCATTTGTCTTGTCCTGAAAAATCAAAGTCTTATTCATTATTAAATTCAAGGCCTCATTCTAGTTATTAACAGATCACCTAGGTTCATGGCCCATAAAAGTTAAAATAGAAAAATCATATATTTTCTAAACCATTTCTCAGATGTTTCACAGCAAAAATGAAACAAAGGTTGTTTTCTAACAAAATCAAAAAGAATAGTAGATAGGACAAGAAAACCATGTCGTCCTAAAGATCAACAAAAATCAAACATGCAAGATATCCACATTCAGACCATAGCAAAAATGCCCATAGATGGTAAGAGAAAAGGAAGAATTAAATGATGATGAAGAATAATAGTGAATCCGTCACAGTCATACCTGAGTGTGCTCCCCTCTTATAGCTGGTAAAATGACCAGCCCTCCTTTCTCCTTCAAACGTCCTCTCCCTTCTTTTTCCTTTCCATTTTCTTCCTCTGTAGACACTCTTCTTTAGCAGGTTTTGTCGGGCTTCTAGCTCTTCTACTACATCTCCATATTCAGCCAAAATCTTCTTATGTTTCTTTTCTTTCTACCAAAAATCGGAATTTCTCTTTTTTAGAATTCTCTTTTTTTTTCCTGGTTTTTCCCCTACTCTTCTTAAAATTAAAACCCTCCTCTCAAGCTTCTCAATGTCTCCTCTTATATCCCCCCTCTCTCTGCTCTCGTAATCTACCAGTTTCTTCTTCCCGATGGTCCTTCTCCACTTCCCCACCAAAACTCTTTAATTCTTAAAAAAAAATCCTGTTTCTTTCCCAATGTGGGTTGCTGCTCCCACTTCACCTAAAACTCCTGAATCTTCCTTCCCCTCAAGATAATTAAACACAGTTGGTAAAAAAAAAAATTTCACATCCATGTATAGTACACAAAATTATCATACTAAATAACATCATTCTTTAAGAATATTAAATTAAAGAAAAGCAATATATGAAATTGTTAAATTAAATAAAAACATTTTACAAAATCATTGAATTAAATCAAAATGTGTTACAAAACTATTAAATAAATAAAATCATTTTTCAAAAGTATTAATTTGAATAAATAAATAAATAAATACACACATATATATATATATATATATATATAACATTATTAAATTAAAAAAAGTATTTTTTTCTAAAATTATTCTAATTAAAGAAAAGAATTTTATGAAATTATTTAGACTAAAAAGGAGCAATTTAAAAAATTATTACATTAAATCAAAGAATTTTACAAAACTATTGGATTAAATAAAAATATTTTATGAAATTTTTAAATTTAAAAAAAAATATTTACCACATTATTAGATCAAATGGGAGAATTTCATCAAATTATTAAATTGACTACATGAGTAAGAAAAAAAAGTATTATAGAAATTAATAATAATGATAATAATAATTAAAAAAAATTAGTGAGGCAACCATACCAAAAACAAGTCATGCAATCCATGCAAAACAAGTCATGCGAGTCATGGAAGCCATTCAAGCCATGCAAAACATGCCTAAAAGGTGACCTAGGTGGGCCAAGTAAAACTAAGTAGGCCCAAGTGGGTCAAGCGTGTCTAAGTGAGCCTAAATGTGTCCAAATAGGCCTAGGCGGGCATGGTGTGCCTAAAATGAGTTAAGGTGTACCTAAATAGTCCTAGGCAAGCCGAAAAGTGCCTAAGTGACCTATGGTGAGTTTGTGTAAGCTAGAAGGTGCCTAGGTGAACCTAAACGGGCCTATGTGAACCAGAGTGGGTCTAAGTGAACCTAAGTGGGATCTAACCTAAGGACAAAGGATGACCAAGGTCACAATGTGGGTTCAAAGGAGTCACTCAACAGAGGGTCCCTGAAGGTGGCTCAGAAAATGAAACTATATAAGTGTCAACGGGCCACCAAGGGATGATAACAAGTCAAGAGAGAAATATGGGAAGACACCTAGTGCCACATATGCTAAGAGGACAAAATAGAGGGTCTACAATATCACATTGACCATTTCCCTTCAACACATTCTATTTACCCATAATTTTGGTTTTCTAAATAAAGCCAAAAGCATAATCTAGTGTTCTTCATGTTTGCTACAGTTTGAAACCATTGACTCGAACATGTCTCATGTTTTACCACTTAGAGGCCTGAGGCACATCCTATTGAGGAGATTACTTCCACTATTTGGAAGAGTTTAAATCGGGAACTCCTACATGTTGAGAAGAACCTCGTTTGGATGGATGGTCGAAAGACATCTTATTCTTCTTCTTCTTCTTCTTCTATTGGTCCATGGGAATATGAAGTTTTCTTGAGCTTTTACGATGAAGATGTCAAACACAATTTCATAGATCACCTTTATGCAGTTTTGCATCGAAAAAGGATTCGTACTTTTAAAATCGATGATCTAAGGGGAGAAGCTACCAGGTCTTTTGCATGCTATCGAGAAGTCAAGGTTGGTTCTTGTAATTCTCTGAGACAACTACGTTCATTCCAACTGGTTTTTGGATGAACTGGAGAAAGATCATGAAGTGTAGGAAAGAAATGGAAAATATTGTTTTCCTAGTTTTCCATCATGTCAATCCTTCCCATGTGCGAAATCAAATGGGAAGTTGCGGAGAATGGATAGCCAATCATGAACGAAAAGGTTTTGACAACAAGAAACAGAGGTGAAGGGCAACTTTGACGGAAGTGGGCTATCTTTCTGGATGGCATGTACATAAAGGGTAAATATAGCTTATTGCATATAATCTCCTACAAGTATCCTCGATTTTTTTATTATACATATTGATAAAATAGAAATATATTAAAAGTTATAATCGGTAGATGCATCTTATCGTAAAGAGTCAAAATCTTATGTCTCATTTTGATCAATCACGTCATGTGGCAATTACGAATTTGAATTGGTTCTTTCCAATTAAGTGACCATTTAATTTACAAATTTAAGACCTTTACATCCTATTGGTAAAGCAACCTAGCATTGTTAGATAATTATATCAAGTATTGAAATGATCCAATGCATTTTCATCAATTAAAATAGAGAAAATAATAGATTTTCTTAACCATTCCTCCAAATATGTTCTCTTGGAAAAATGAATGTTGGGTATGTGACTAATTGAAATGTAAGAGACCAATATGATGTTTTCTCTCATCAGAGATCCGATTTCAAGGAGCTTTTTGTATAAATCATATAGCATTACTTTTTCAAAATATGAGTTGCATATAAAAGGTATTAAGAATTGAAGTCTTGTAGATAGGACTCACGATGGAAGACAAAAGTTTCTTTATGAGATTTAAAATTTGATACTTTTAAAATGTCATCTATCCTTCTGTTTTATTTAAAATAAAGTATTTCAAACTTTATATTTATCCTTGAAACATGAAAAATAAAACCCTTGTTTGATTTGTTCCAAAAAAAAAAAAAAACCCTATAGATTTCCATTTAGTTGTCGGGAAATGGAGATTTTTGTGGTTATATATGAAAATGATGATTTTATATTTGGAATTGTATGTGTGATTAAGTAAGACACTTAGGTGGTGTTTGTTTTTTTGGCTTTTTTCTTAAAGCAATTTGTTTTCAGAATTTAGATTGTTTATTTTTCTACTTTTTCATGACTTATTATAAACTTTTACTAAATTAAAAAAGCCAAAATATGTAGCTTTTCTTAATAGAAAAAAAATAACATATTGGTTTTTCTTTACTTTTTAATACTTAATAGAAATAAAATACTATAAAAACAAACAACCTAATATTTATACTATTAAACATTAAGGTTCTATTTAGAATTAAGTAAAAAAATCAAACATCACCTTACTTTTATTGTTTTTGGTCATCTTTGATAATTGCTAGAAGTAGAATTTCATTCTAATCAACTTTATGAATGGCAATAAGTTGATTTTTAGTAAAATCATTCCTTTTTTCTACACCTTTTATTTCTTTCTTAAGATCTCATACACAATATAAGTGCACACTTAACAATGATTTATTGTCTTATAAAATCTCATATCGGGATATATGGAACAAAATTTTCAACTCAATCTAAATAGACTATTATACTAATGAAAAATAATTTACAATTAATATATTCAGTGAAGTTTTATATTAATATTTAATTTTGTACATTGATCTATTAAAGGTTACTATTTTATTTTAATATTTAATTTTGTGCATAGATATTTTAATATTTAATTTTATTCATAAATATATACGTACTCAAATATAATATATATATATATGCGAGTATAAATACTAAGTGCAAGTAGGTCGAGTGGCAAAAAAATCTAGCTTTCCTCATGCTAGACTTTAGTGATAATCCTTTAATAGTGATGAGGTGCAACAATGCTCTTAAGCCTAGGAATGGTCTTCCAAATTATGGCTCTTAGAACAAACTTATAAGGTGTGCTGTTGAATGTCATAAAAGATTCAGCCTACCCTCATTAAACACCCATTGGTTTTTAGATGAGATAGTCAAAACTCAATCCGACAATTAGTATCAAAGCCAAGGGTTATGTGTTTGAGTCAAGGGAGCATCATGTTAGGGTGCAACAATGCCGCTCTTAAACCTAAGGATGGGTCACCCAAACGATGGCTCTTAGAATAAACCTACAAGGTGTGATGTTGAATTCCATAAAAGGCAATAATGGTCAAAGCTCAATCTAAAAGATGGAAATTTTCACCAAATTTGAGTTGTAAAGTCACCAATGTGATTCCTCATCTAAGTTGTAAAGTCACTGATGTGATTCCTCAAGTTTTATATCTTCTTAAACTTTGATACCAACTAATTGTTGAGTTGGTTTAAATCTTTTGTAGTAGTAAAGGTCACATATGTACCTTGATTGAACTTAATAATCAATCAATTAAGGAAAAAATTATGATAAAAAAGGAAAAAAATAATGGTGAACAACAAAAAACAAGTAATATAATTTATTATTAAAAAAATAAAACACAAGACTATGGTACCTTACAAGATGATAAGTTGTTCACAATTGGTTATTGGATTTGGGCAATTCAATAAAGATTGTGGTGGACTACCTCTTAATTTAAGGGTGGCTTGTCTTAGTCATCAGGATGAGGTTCCTATGGTGAGTACATTAATGTGTATAGTTACACATTATACAAGGCTTATGGTTAATCATGATGTAAAGCTATTGGGTTGTCATGATTCTCCAAACTACTATGCTGCATGGAATATTAAATCGATGCTAAAATCAATAAGAAGCTTTGACCTATGGGTGAGATCCTAAAGTGGTCATATATTCCCTATGGATTAGGTTATTGTTGATGGAAGTTGGTGGCAACAAGTATTCTAATAGAAGCATGGTAATATCTCATAAGATTGAGACAGTGTGTCCCTTGGGTGATCCAAATGACATGTGATCATAAAATCTATGATTATAGTAATTATTGAAGTGGAATTTGACACATGCTCTTTATGAGCTAGAGTATACCAATTGATCACATAATAGGAGGATTTGTAACTCAATAATTAAAGAGGTAATCTTTATGGGGTGATTACACTACCTATTTAGATTATAGACACTAGTTCTTAGAGAATTTGCATATAATGAATGGTAGGTTATGAACTTGAGCTTTGTTTCGTTGTCATTTCATAAGATACTAGAGTTTAGTTGACTCTCTTTAGTGGAGTATTAAGTCAACTTTAGAATTAGATTTAAAAGGAGCTAATAATTTTTTTGTGTCCCAATGGTCGGTCCCTGCTAGAGGTCTTGGCTCATGTGGCACATTTTATTTGAGGGATTTTATTTTGTAGTTCATAAGTATGCATAAAGGTGTTTTGATAAAAAGGCAAGGTTGCACTAGATTTTATGAATAATCTTTTTGAATTTGTGGATTGAGCTAATTAATTAATTGAAGCCCATTAGGACTAATTAATTTAAAAGTTAATTCAACATCCCACTATAGAGAGAACTGAAATATAGTATCCTATAATATTAAAACGAGATATTAAACTTAGGCACATCACCTATTATCCACTATATGCAAGCTCCCCATGAATTGGTGTCAATAATCTAACAAGATAAATGCTATCAACTTCTCAAGATTACCTCTACCATCCTTGAGTTTTAGATCTTCCTACTATATGATCAATTGACATACTATAGCTCTCCAAGAGTATATGGGTAAAGAATTATTATGACTATAGATTTCCTTGATCACATCTCCTTATGACCACACAAGGGGACATGTTATCTCAAACCCATGAGATATCATGGTACCTATCTTGAGAATACTTGTTGTCACTTGCCTTAATGAACAATGGCCCAATATATAGGGAATATATGACTATCTTAGAATTTCATCTATAGGTCAAAGCCACTAAAAATCTTAGCACTAACTCAATATCTCTTATGGCTGAGAGCTTATATAACAAAGCAACTTAGTGAGGTTATGACTATTTGATAGCCAATGTCATAACACACCATAGGTCTTATCTAATATGTAATCATACATACTAGTGCACTCACCATAAAACCCTCATCCTAATGATAAAAATAAGGCACCCCTCTAATTAATAGATAGTGCACTACAATTTAAATGGATTATATAAATACATAAATCAATTGTGAACTAATTACCAACTTGCAAATAACCTATAACTTGGGATCTTTGGTGCAACTCTTAATGAATCCAAGTCATGCATAATGCAAATGATGTTACTATAATATATGAATAGGATAGGCAAAAGGTATCTAGAATCATATTACAAATAATAATGACAACTATTTATTGTTACATCACATCATGTCATACTTTTAAATGTAGTATCGAAATAATAGTTGCTTTTTGCTTTTTGATAGTGTCATATCTTACATGGTACTATGGGTTATGCTAAGTAGTTGAGTCAAACCACAAGTGAGTAGTTGAGTTAGAGCACTAGTGAAAAGTTAATTAATAGAGGGAAGACAGGATTTGTGCCATGTGATTGCTTTTTTCTATGAATCACAATTTTGCGAATAGAGAAGAAGTTAATTAATAGTGAGAAGACAAAATGGTTATCAATTTCCAAGATATTAGATATGAAAACACAATGGCGAAAAGATTTTAGTTGCCGAGTATTTACTTTATTGCCTCTCTTATACTTTTCATGAAACATTTCTACACCTTGCACCCTTCAATTCGTTAATTTTTTTTTTAATTAGTTTGGTAATTGAAGTTACAAAAACTGTGTATTACAAAAACATTGTTTAGTGCGATGGTGTTAGTGAAGTTTTTAAAAGCTATGTGGATGAGAGCCTTGGAATTTCTTCTTCACGAGCCATCTCCTTGATTGAAGCTATCTTGCAAACAAACTGAACGAAATTCGTAAAATGCATTCAGCTTACTTGGTCCACGAACCCACCACCGGCTTGGGAGCCATGCCAACAGGAATACACAACTCCTGAAACATCCAGCCTACTACTGCTGGAACTATATATGCTAGTAGAGTTGAATGTGATATCCTGATCAAACTTAGCGCGAGGCCTTGAATCCCTTTCATTGGTTCCATTGTACTCGATGGGATGAGCATAGCCGCTAGCTTTCCAACCGCGCTTGGTCAAAGAGTAGTAAGAGTTTTCAGAAAGAAATACCAAAAGTTCTGATCCAGTTGACTTACAAGGATTTGGAGGATTACTTCTCGCCATGATTAGAGGCTAGAGGGTCTTTTTGGCATTCAACAGTTCATATATATGTGTGTATATATATATGAAAGTGACCAGGAGCAGTTTGATCAAGCTGCCTTTCTCAAAGAGAGTATTAAGTTATGTTTGGTTCAAAAAAAGAGAAAAAAAATATTATAGAAATTACTTTCAGTTCATTCTTCAAGAACCGAATCAAGATCACCACCTTTTACACGTTTTTTATTTATTTATTTATTGGCAAAATGGGCCAAATTTCCCCCTCACAACCCAATAGTCCATGCCCACTCCTATTATTGCAAAATGGGCCATTATGGCTTATACTGACCCCTTGGCCCAACAACCATTTACTTGGAGTTAGATGGAAAGAAGTTTATAAAAATCTTCATTTTTCCTCTCATTTCCGATGTGGGATCAATGTGAAGGTCTTTAAAGAACAAATTAGCTTTGTTGTTGCAACAAGGGAGCTGATAATCTCTCCACTATGCTATGGCTTTGCTTGTGTAAAAACCTAATAGGAACAACTACATAGGCTATTTCAATATATATATATATATATATATATATATATATAATTACATAATTCGAAATTTTTTTTCGATTTCAATATGTTTTCATATTTAAATACGATTTTTTTCCATTTTCATATTTAAATATTGTATATATTTTGTTTAATAAATTTAAAATATTAATACATTTATATAAAAATGAATAACTAATATTGCAAATATTATTCATTTTTAATTATAAATATTTTAATAATTTTTATTTTAATAAAATATAAATTATATATTTATAACATCATTGGTTCAACCACGATTCGACGAGTGAACTATGAATCATAAATTTTTCTAGTTCAATTTTCTATCCGATAATGAAAACATTGAGAATAGTAGTCTTGTCGCTCAATCTCCATGCTCCGTGATGTCTTTATGGTCTCATCGTTACTTATTAACAATCTTGCCCACCATTGCATGCCCCATAGTAAGTGGCATGCATGGCATGCATTTTTGGACATGGAAGCATTCACACAAGTAGACTTCATAGGTCAAGAACAAATAAAAAGACAATAAGTGAAAGTGGGTGGGTTTTAGACTTGGTCGTAATTTAAATAATTTACATTTACGTCTTAATAACGATTAAGACATCATGAATCTTTTTTCAATCATAAGCCGCTTTCGTGTCAAAGAAATTTTTATGACTTTATTTTATATTCAAATAAATTCAAGGAAATGATTTTCTAACCATTAGGATAAAGACATATTTGAAGTATGTGTTAAAATAATTATCAAATTGCATTGATCCTTCTTTATAATTTTGTTGAAAGATAAACTTCGTTTGAATTGCAGTAAAAGATGACTGAAGATTTGCTTGTTCAAGCCTCTTAACCCTTCATATCAAGATTTGTGTACAAATTACTAGTGATGAAATTTGGTTCGATGTTCTTGATAGTAAGTGTAGTGATAGCAATAACATGTCATAAAATACTTTCTTTTAACCACCTAAATTAATAATTTATGATAAAAACATGTATTTGTTGTAGTGGAAAGAGCAAGTCCCACGAATAGAATTGTTTGGGTAGTTTAAAGACTGCTTTATTTTAAATTTTGGACTTCTTCGATGACATCCTTTAAAAAATCAGTCAAGAAATTTCTTGGCATCATGGTGGTGCTGCCCTCACTGTTATTTAAATACCGTAAGTCTTCCTATGTTAGGAAGGACTTGAATGTTTCTTAGTCAATGACAAAAGATTTCGTTCCTCATCTCCATTCCCACGTAACAATAATGTAAATTAAATTAATTTATAATTTTTATATAAAATCAAAATAAAAAAATTATTTTTAAAAATAAAAATATTTAAATGAGTTTTTTTGTTTTATTTTTTATTTAAAGAATATTTTTTAAATATAATCTTTAAAAATAATCTTACTTCAAAAAAAATAAACCGAACGCATCACATGTGTGGGTGGATTATTACTTTAAAAATAATCTTACTTTAAAAAAAACAAAGATGATTAAAAGGCTCATGAGAGTGACAATTTGAATGAGAATTGGTTGATTTACAGACATGGAATTTGTACATGCCATTTTCAAGCTTACCTTTGACCAATTCCTCCTTCATATTAAAATGTTTTTTAAAAGATAAGAACAAATATAAGATTTTTTAAAATTTTGAATTAAATAAAAATATAACTCCAAATTCGCATTTAAGAAAAAAAAAACATAAATCTCTTTGCTTTTTCATACCCTCCTCACATTTTCCATGTTATTTTCTTTTTTTTTTTGTACCTTCTCATATTTTTTGTACCATTCTCATGTTTTTGTCATATTTCTTACATTTTTCGTACTTTTATCATATTCTTTCATACCCCTTTCACATTTTTTGTACCATCCATACATTTTTTTTGTATATTTCACACATTCTTCATACCCTCCTCACATTATTTTATACAACTCCTACATTTTTTGTACATTCCTCACATATTTCATTCTCTTATCACATTTTTTTAATACATTTTTCATATTATTTTTGCACTCCTTATATTTTTCATCCGTTCCTCACATTCTTCATACTGTCTTCACATTTCTCATACTATTTTCACATTCTTTGTACTTTCATCACAATTTTTTATACCATCATCAAATTTTATATTTTATATTTTATTTTAAATTTATTTTAACATTATAATAATTTGCAAATAAAAAAAATACTATCAGTGTTTAACCCAGCCCTTTGCATATAAAAATTGAACTATAAATTAAAAACTAAGAATATAATTACAATTAAAGAAATTAATTACCCTATTTTAAATTAATAGTATATTCTATATTCTAATTTATCAATGAACACTTTAACGAATGTATTTCAAAAATATTCTTTTACATACTTTTAGTAGGTGTTTGGTAAACCAACTTAATAACTTAAAAGTAATTTAATAACTTAATTAAGTCATTATATAAATTAAGGATGTTTGGTAAAACACCTTAATGATATGACTTAAAGTAAAAACCAACTTTAAGTAATAAGTAAAAACATTTAAATTCAAGTTTACATATTCATTTTACCTTTTTACCCTCATTTGTCTTAATTACCTTTATGCTCTTTTTTGTTACTCCACGACCTCTATTGTCACTCGACCTTCTTTGCCCTAATTATAATTTATGAAGATAAATATGTTAATTTGATGATTTAGAATAAATTTTAAGTTAATTTCATTAAACAATCTTATTACTTAAGTAATAAGTTTTAAGTCAACAACTTAAGTATAATTTAACTTAAAGTCAATTTAAGTTATTAAGTAATAAGTATTAAGTTTACCAAACACCACTTAAGTGATACTTATTACTTAGAGAGTGGGGTGTTTGGTAAAACTTAACACATGTGATTTAATTATTTAAGTTGACTTTAAGTTAAATTATTGATTAAAACTTATTACGTAATTCTTACTTTAAATATTAAGGTTGTTTAATAAAATTAGCTAAAAATTTATTCCAAATGATCAAATTAACATATTTATTCTCATAAATTATAACAAGAGTAAAGGAGGTCGAATAACAATGAAGGTCATAGAGTAGCAAAAGAGATCATGGAAGTAAGTAGGACAAATAAGAGTAAAAAGACAAAATGAAGATGTGGACTTAAGAATAAGTTAATTGTTTTTATTTATTACTTAAAGTTGTTTTTTATTTTAAGTCATGTCATTAAGTTATTTTATCAAACATGCTTAATTTACTTAATAACTTAAATTAAGTTATTAAGTTACTTTAAAGCCAAACACCCACTTAATATAATTCCTCGGCAATCATCTTATAAATGATATTTTTCAAAGCAAAACCCTAATAATAATTACTGAATAACTTATAGCAATGATGCCTCATAAATAATTTTTAATGAAGAAGACTCTTTTACTACAATTTTTTTTTTTAACCACAAAACACTTTTTAAACATAAATTAATTTATAGTAAAAACATATAGTCATAGTAGTGGAAAGAGCTAGTCATACATATTGAATTGTTTGAGCGGCGTAAACACTATTTTAACTTTTGGACTTTTATGGTGCCTCCTTTAAGAAAATCAATCAATTGATTTCCTTTTAATTTGCATGCACCTGACTTGATTCTGAGACAGGGAATAAAACAATCTGGGTTTCCTTACAATTTGTACCCTATCTCATATTCTTTGTTCCATGTGTCACATTTTTTGTACATTTTCTCACATTTTTCTTACTATGTCTCATATTGTTTGTATCATTCCTCATATTCTTTGTATCATTTCTCATATTGTTCGTACAATTCCTTATGTTGTTCGTATCCTGTTTCACATTTTTCGTACCCTCTCTCTTACATTGTTTGTACCATATGTCTTACATTGTTCATACCATTTCTCGCATTGCTTGTACATTTTTTTTCCACATTTTTCATACCATTTCTCACATTCTTAGTACCCGTACTCACATTCTTCATACTATATCTCACATTGTTCGTACCATGTCTTACATTTTTTGTACCATTTCTCACATTGTTCATACATTTTCTCTTATTGTTTGTACTCTTTCTCATATCATCTATACCCCTCACATTATTTGTATCCCCTCTCACAACATTCGTACCATGTCTCATATTATTTGTATCATTTTTCACATTGTTCATACCGTTTTCTCATATTATTCTTACATTTTTTTTCCACATTCTTTGTACCTTATCTCACATTATTTATACCATTTTTTACATATTTCATGTCTTTTTTTTTCCTTTTTTTTTTTTTTTGCATTCTTTCACGTATTTTCTCACATTTTTGTTTATAGTAAATATATGATTTAAAATTTTAAAAAGTCATGAATAATACTTTATAATCCCTATATACAAAAAATAAAACAAGATAATTGAAAAATATTGAATTTAAAAATAAAAAAACAAATTGATAACAAATGACTAAATTATCACAATTTGATCAATAACATACTCACAAAAAAAATTCCAAAAATCTATATCTTATGAATTATTACATATTCAAACACTATTTTAACATGACATTTCTACCTACAAAATTGATATTTAAATTTAGAAAAAAAGTATCAAATATTACCCGTTAACACTTGTAATTGCTTGAAATCCTTTATATAATATCTTCTTCAAGAAATAAAAATTTTTGTTTACTGATTACTACTCAAAAAGTGCTATTTGTTAGCTTGTAATTAACTCTTTTAAACACTTTTGAGTAGTAATTATTGCCTTTTAACCCAATTGACATATTAAGGACCTTTGCAATCACTTCTAATCACTTTGTGTAAGTTTTGGTGTTTTTGTTAGTAATTTGATCACCAAAGCAATCCAAGATGGAGGAGAGTTATTTGGAATCCATGGCAAAGCAATGGAAAGCTCAGAAACATGAAGAATCAGAGCTTTGAAGCCTTAAAGTCCTTTGCCATAACCAATCCGGAATGCAAGGAGGAGAAGTAAAGAGAGAATCTACCTTGAAGCATTCTTGATGACAGTCATTTCAGCCACTTTTGGAGTACTTCCTAAAGTCCAATTTATGCATGCTTTATGTCATTTCGAAGATCGGGAAGTCAACAATCCAATACTTCAAACGGTTCACAAATCAGAGTTGAAATGAAGAAGTTAGAGCCAATGGAAGCAGATCACTCCAAGCTGAAGGCCAATTTCGCAGGGCTGCGAAATCAGCCTTCGGCTGCGAAATCATTTCGCAGCCATCTTGTTCGTCTGCGAAATTTCGCAGCCATTTTGTGCGCCTGCGAAATTCTCCTGAGTGCTTCCAGATATTTGCGACCAACGTTTTTTGATATTTTGCTTCAGATATTTGTTGTCTAAATCCCAATTCTCTCCTTGTAATCCACCAATTAGATGTTTCCTTAGTTGTTAAGCAAGGATACAGGGGTAAACAACCTGTTATATATTGTTTTGTAATTTTCATTTTATGACGGTCGGGGAACTTTCCCCAGGAGACCAACTTATGTAAATTTGACACTTAGCTAAATACAAAGTATCTTTTTGCTTTCTTTTTCTCTCTACTATTTTCTATTTTCTTAGTAGCCAAACATCCTTGGAGGATGAAATCCCCAAGGATGAGAGGCTAAAACCTTTTAGTTTCTTGAAGTAATGGATGCCATGTGAAGCTCCCGTGTCAGGATGGAGATTTCCAAGCCATGAATGTAAGTAGCTGAGCGTCATAAATGTTTTCATTCAAAGTAAAGCTTTTAATCCCTCTGACTTGCTTTGAATGGCCAATACTTGATAACCTTTTGGTCTCAGTGGATTCTTATTGTTAGATCCACTGACGTTCATTAGTTATCTCCTACGAGCCATTGTATTGCAAGTCGAGGAGATGACCTATATCATTAAAAGAGCATTTATGAGGTTCAACTACCCTTTTTGTAAGTTTTGAAGGACTAAAACTCAGTTGTTAAACACATACCGGTTCGGGAAGTAAGCATCACCTTAGTTGCTTCCCCAACTCGAGGTGAAAAGTTCCAAAATCTCCATTTTTACACAGTGAGTTAAGCATAGTTATCCAAAGCTTTGAGAAACTTCTTTTTCCATCTTTTAACCTATTTTCATGTTAGTTTAGTACAACACCTTCATCTTTTTATGTTTTCATCTTAACCTAATTTTTATTAAGAAAAGTTCACTCCATCCTCCGAACTTCACCAGTTAAAGTAAAAACCCTTCCCAGTGTTCGATCCTAGAGCCACTATGCTATAGTAGCTTTGCTACTTTAGTGTAAGGACCTTAGGTATAAATTTTGTTGATACCCTTACATGCCAAGCTACCAAGAGTCGGGTTGTCAAATGGCGCCGTTGCCGGGGAAGGTGCTACTTCACTGTGAATATATCAGCCGGAGGTAACTTGTGAGACTTCTCATGAGTAAGGTGAATTCTATCTCATTTTTTTTTTATTTACTAACTTTTTATTTTAATTTTAGAACATTTTTAACTTAGTTTAGATAAGTTTCTTTTAGCTTTTAACTTTCATTTTTAGTTTATTTTTCATACTCTGTTTTTCCTTCCGCATGCTCTGTTTTTTTTTTCTTTTTCTTTGTTTTGTTTATTTGTTTTGTTCCAACTGAATCCATGCATGCCCTATTGGATTCGAGACCAAGAGGGAACCCTGGTACAAGTTGAAGAAAAGAGCCTTAGTTGAATATCATTTTTTTTTAGAAATGGAAATTCCACATGAAGATCAAAGCTCTCATTATGATCATGAGAAGGACAAATTTGCATACTTATCTATGAGGGATCGGATTGAATTAGGGAAAAGGCAAGTTCAACAAAGCCAATGGGGTAGTAAGTATGCTTTGAATGAAGACATGAGCATGAAGGCAAAGCTAGCATCTATGGCTAGAAGGATAGAAGAGTTTGAATTGAGGAATGTGCATACTGAAGCACAACCACAAGCCATGCCAACTTCATTTGAGTATATAAACCATCCCAACCTTACAACCCAACCTCAACCTCAACCATCAATGAGTACATCTTCATTGGAGCAAGCCATTTTGAAGATAAGCAAAGTCATGGAGGACTTTGTAGGTGAGCAACAAAAGATAAACTCTCATCTTAATCAAAATATTGATAATTTGGAGAGTTCAATGAATGTAAGAATGGAGGGGGTTTATAATGATCTATCACTAAGGATAGAAAAAGTTCAAGACTCCATTGAGAAGCTCACCAATCTCGACATAGCAAGGGGGAAAAGGAAGCTTCCTCCTCAACCCCACCATAACCTTCAAGGAACCAATGCAAAAAGATCAAGGAAAGTGTTGAAGATCGACACTTTGGTAGGGGATTGCTATGACAACTCTATGGACCAACCTTCCCTTGAAAATCATAAGGTTCAAGATGATAAAGGGTTACCTGAACCCTTTAAAGCATCCACTTCTCCAGGGAAGAGAAGAGAAACGAATTCCCTTGGACCAAATGGGAAGGATGCCAATTTTGTTTGGGATCCAGGGGGAATTCAGCATGAAGTGGATGTGTGAGTGAGGATGAGCTAAATAGTTCATCTTCTTTTTGGGGTACATGCTATCAGCTTCAATAGATGTAGCTCCATGGTATTCTCACATTGCAATTTTTTTTTGGTTACTGGAGAAGTACCAAGTGAGTGGAGTGCCCAAGACAAGAGGCATTTCTTTGCTAAGGTCCATGCATATTACTGGGAGGAGCCTTTTCTCTTCAAGTATTGTGCGAACCAAATTATAAGGAAGTGTGTGCCTGAATAAGAGAAGCATGGGATCCTATCTCATTGCCATGAGAATGCATGTGGAGGCCACTTTGCCTCTCAAAAGACGGCAATGAGAGTTCTTCAATCGGGTTTTTGGTGGCCCTCACTTTTTAAGGATGCCCATGAGGTAAGTAAAGGATGTGATAAGTGCCAAAGACTAGGCAAGCTTTCAAGGAGAAACATGATGCCTTTGAACCCCATCTTGATAGTGGATCTTTTTGATGTTTGGGGCATAGACTTCATGGGACCTTTCCCTATGTCTTTTGGCCACTCCTACATCTTGGTAGGAGTTGATTATGTTTCAAAGTGGGTTGAAGCTATACCCTGTAGAACCAATGATCACAAAGTGGTTCTCAAATTCCTAAAAGAAAACATCTTCTCGAGGTTTGGAGTGCCTAAAGCAATCATCAGTGATGGAGGCACTCACTTTTGCAACAAGCCCTTTGAAGCTCTTTTGGCCAAGTACGGAGTCAAGCATAAGGTAGCTACACCTTATCATCCTCAGACGAGTGGCCAAGTAGAGCTAGCCAACCGGGAAATTAAGAACATCTTGATGAAGGTGGTGAACACCAATAGGAAAGATTGGTCTGTTAAGCTCCTTGATTCCCTATGGGCGTATAGGACGGCTTATAAGACTATCCTTGGGATGTCACCGTACCGTCTTGTTTATGGCAAAGCTTGCCATCTTCCCGTTGAGATTGAGTTCAAGGCATGGTGGGCCATTAAAAAGCTCAACATGGATTTAACTAAGGCTGGGCTAAAGAGGAGTTTGGATTTGAACGAGCTTGAGGAATTGAGAAATGATGCCTATCTCAACTCAAAAATAGCTAGGGAAAAGCTAAAGAGATGGCATGATCAGTTGGTGACCAAGAAAGAATTTTTCAAGGGACAAAGAGTCTTGCTATATGACTCTAAGCTTCACCTATTTCCGGGAAAGCTCAAATCAAGGTGGGTAGGGCCTTTTGTCATCCACCAAGTACACTCACATGGAGTAATTGAGTTACTCAACTCAAATAGTGCAAAGACCTTCAAGGTCAATGGCCATCGTCTCAAGCCATTCATTGAGCCATTCAAGCAAGAGAATGAGGAAATCAACCTCATTGAGCCACAGAAAGCCTAATCAGAAAAGGGTTAGATGGGCTTGGTTTCACCAAAGTCCATATTTTTGTTTAAGTTTATTAATTTGAAAGCTTTATTAATTCTTTTGATTTTAATTTTGGTCTAAAGTTTTGTTAATTATATGTAACTTCATCTTTTTGAATGATCTTTTGTAGGAGGAATTGCCAAGAAAATGAAGGAAGGTCCCAGGGGGCCAAAAGGAGCTTAAAGCTATGAAATTTTAGTGGTCTGCGAAATTTCGCAGCCCAAAATAGGCCCCTGCGAAAAAGGCCATCTGCTGCGAAATCATTTCGCAGCCCTTACATGGCCTCTGCGAAATCAAGGTTTGGCTGCGAAAATGGCCCTCCGCTGCGAAATAAATTTCGCAGCCCAACACCCTCCTCTGCAAAAATTTTCGCAGCTGCGAAACCACCTCTTGGCACTCGTGTGCCATTTCGCAGCACAGTAACTCCATTTCGCAGCTGCGAAATGGCTGCGAAATCCCCAAAGCGTGAAATCTCCAATTTTCGCAGCCATAACCCAATTTCGCAGGGTGTTTTGCAGCTGCGAAACACCCCTTTGGCACACGAGTGCCATTTCGCAGCACAGTACCCTCATTTTGCAGCTGCGAAATGGGCTGCGAAAATGGCACCCGGCTGCGAAAATCCCATTTGGCTGCGAAATGATTTCGCAGCCCCATAGCTACCCCTTGCCAAATCCTCTATGTGCTGCGAAAATGGCCTTTTGCTACCAAATGATTTTCAAACTTCCAAATGGCTATGAAATGATCTCCAAGCTTCCAAATGGCTACGAAATGATTTTCAAGCTTCAAAATGGGCTGCCAAAATGTTTCTATTTTTTTCCATGGGCTGCGAAAATGTTTTTCTTTTTTCCCTTTGACTGCAAAATGATCTCCAAGCTACGAAATGACCTTCAGGCTATAAAAATGACTTGCAAAATAAAGAGAGGTTTGCAAAAACACTTTGCAAAGCCAAGGGAAGTTGTAAAAATGCGAAGAGAGCCCCGCAACCATGCATCTAAAGAGGAGAACCCTTTCACTGAGATCACACACAAAGCCTCTCACTCCATTTTTGACCTCCTTAAACCATCAGAGCCCATAGCTCCAGCTGAAGAGACTATGCCACCTAAGGAGACTACTAGAACAGAGGCCAAAGTCCTGATCCAACCCATTCAAGAGGCCATCACAGATGCATCAGCTCCACATGACCCTACCACTACTTGATCATCTTTTTATTTTTTGTATTTACATATTATATTAGTGTAAATAATTTCATATTTTGATGTCTTATATTCTGGGATTGGATGTATTACTGATGATACATCATATATAGACATCATTTTTGTTTAAACTTAGCATTTTTCTATTTCCTCTACTCACTAACTCTTATGTTTTCTTTGAAACATGTGGTTTCTCCTATACGACTCAAACTCCATGTCACTCAGGAGGTACCACTTCCTCCCTATTTTTCAATCGCTTTTGTCACATTGAGGACAATGTTCAGCTTGATTGGGGGGAGAGTTGAGGAAGTAAGTATTGTTAATAATGCTAAGTTATTTTGGTAATTTAGTTGCTTTTCGCTTAATTTTTGAATTTTTTAAGTTTTTTTTTTCTCTACTCTCCATGGTTATTAAGGAAAAATTCTCAAAAATGAAATGGGAGAAATTGAATTTTTGTCTTTTTACTTGACTTAGAGTTTGTATTATGTTTATTAAAGTTGATGAATTGTTGAAGTTTCTATTGAATTCAAGCTTATGTCTTCCACTTTAAGCTATTCACACACTGTGCACAATAGGTTCCGATTATAAGATGAAAAACTATTTCCCTCTTGACTTAGGAAAATTTTAGACTTGGTACCTTTGACCTTATTTAATAGTGTTGGGACACCTTGTAAAAGGCCAATGAGTCTTTGAAAAAAAGAAAAAAAATGTTTGCTTGCCTTGAAACCCTAGCAAGGTCTGAGGGGTATATGGTGAAAATCTTTAAAACCTGGTGCCCTAAGCCTTAATTGGTTGGGAGTCACCGACCTCAATGCTCGTTACAAAGGTGAATAGGTGGAGTTTAACATACTGTAGGTGCTTGGGTATTAAAAATATATTCTCAAAAGTCCGGGGTAAAATCCGAGGAGTTAGTGGTTGAAAGATCCTTAAAGCTTGATGCCCTAAACCTTAATTGGTTGGGAGTCATCGATGGACCCCCGTTACATGGACAATTTAAAAAATAATACCTTTAAGCCTTGTACTCCTACAATGAAAAAATTGTGAAAAAAGAGGTGCGTTCTTAACCTATTGGAGGTTGATCAGTTTGCTAAGCTTTGAAAAAGAACTAGGTTAGGGGGGAGATATTAGTTCAACATACTATATTCGGAAACTAATAAATAACACTTAGTTTTTTGTGGAAGAGTAAGGTTTGACCCTTTGGGAGTGGAAACTCTTTCAAAAGCTTAAATTTGCATAATGCCTTCTCTTTATGAATTGTGATTAGACAAGTTATTTGATAACTCTTGTTGAAGTTTGAGTTTTATTTCTTTAATGTTCCATGTGAGAGTTAGATCATCATGCCACTTGAGAATTGTTTTTTGATCAGCATGATGTTGTAAATTATAGTAATGTTTATTTTTATTTTTCTCTCCTTCATTGCTAAGGGACTAGCAATATGTCGGTTGGGGGGAGTGATTACTACTCAAAAAGTGCTATTTGTTAGCTTGTAATTAACTCTTTTAAACACTTTTGAGTAGTAATTATTGCCTTTTAACCCAATTGACATATTAAGGACCTTTGCAATCACTTCTAATCACTTTGTGTAAGTTTTGGTGTTTTTGTTAGTAATTTGATCACCAAAGCAATCCAAGATGGAGGAGAGTTATTTGGAATCCATGGCAAAGCAATGGAAAGCTCAGAAACATGAAGAATCAGAGCTTTGAAGCCTTAAAGTCCTTTGCCATAACCAATCCGGAATGCAAGGAGGAGAAGTAAAGAGAGAATCTACCTTGAAGCATTCTTGATGACAGTCATTTCAGCCACTTTTGGAGTACTTCCTAAAGTCCAATTTATGCATGCTTTATGTCATTTCGAAGATCGGGAAGTCAACGATCCAATGCTTCAAACGGTTCGCAAATCAGAGTTGAAATGAAGAAGTTAGAGCCAATGGAAGCAGATCACTCCAAGCTGAAGGCCAATTTCGCAGGGCTGCGAAATCATTTCGCAGGGCTGCGAAATCATTTCGCAGCCATCTTGTTCGTCTGCGAAATTTCGCAGCCATTTTGTGCGCCTGCGAAATTCTCCTGAGTGCTTCCAGATATTTGCGACCAACGTTTTTTGATATTTTGCTTCAGATATTTGTTGTCTAAATCCCAATTCTCTCCTTGTAATCCACCAATTAGATGTTTCCTTAGTTGTTAAGCAAGGATACAGGGGTAAACAACCTGTTATATATTGTTTTGTAATTTTCATTTTATGACGGTCGGGGAACTTTCCCCAGGAGACCAACTTATGTAAATTTGACACTTAGCTAAATACAAAGTATCTTTTTGCTTTCTTTTTCTCTCTACTATTTTCTATTTTCTTAGTAGCCAAACATCCTTGGAGGATGAAATCCCCAAGGATGAGAGGCTAAAACCTTTTAGTTTCTTGAAGTAATGGATGCCATGTGAAGCTCCCGTGTCAGGATGGAGATTTCCAAGCCATGAATGTAAGTAGCTGAGCGTCATAAATGTTTTCATTCAAAGTAAAGCTTTTAATCCCTCTGACTTGCTTTGAATGGCCAATACTTGATAACCTTTTGGTCTCAGTGGATTCTTATTGTTAGATCCACTGACGTTCATTAGTTATCTCCTACGAGCCATTGTATTGCAAGTCGAGGAGATGACCTATATCATTAAAAGAGCATTTATGAGGTTCAACTACCCTTTTTGTAAGTTTTGAAGGACTAAAACTCAGTTGTTAAACACATACCGGTTCGGGAAGTAAGCATCACCTTAGTTGCTTCCCCAACTCGAGGTGAAAAGTTCCAAAATCTCCATTTTTACACAGTGAGTTAAGCATAGTTATCCAAAGCTTTGAGAAACTTCTTTTTCCATCTTTTAACCCATTTTCATGTTAGTTTAGTACAACACCTTCATCTTTTTATGTTTTCATCTTAACCTAATTTTTATTAAGAAAAGTTCACTCCATCCTCCGAACTTCACCAGTTAAAGTAAAAACCCTTCCCAGTGTTCGATCCTAGAGCCACTATGCTATAGTAGCTTTGCTACTTTAGTGTAAGGACCTTAGGTATAAATTTTGTTAATACCCTTACATGCCAAGCTACCAAGAGTCGGGTTGTCATTTACCTTCTTCAAAACATATAAATTTTAATCTATGAACACAAAAAAAAAATGATATAAAAATATTGAAAACAATTTGATAACAAATGATGACTAAATCAGCTCAATCTTGTTAATAATAAACTCATAAAAAAAATTATAAAATCCAAATCTTATAAATCATTACATATTCAAATGCTATTTAACATGACATTTCTACTTACAAAATTTATATTTAAATAAAAAAGTATCAAATATTACCTTTAACACTTTTAATCATTTGAAATCCTTCCTACAGTATGTTCTTCAAGAAATTCAAATTTTTTGTTTTCCTTCCTCAAGAAATTTCAAAATGTATCTACAAATGTGATTTACCAAAATCCATCCTGCATATTTTCACATATTTTCCAATATAGTAGTTGAATCTATTTAATTTTCATATTAAATTATTATCTCTTTTTGTATATTTAAATAATGAGAATACAAGGGTAGTTGATAAGATTTTGTTATTTTAGATAACGGTTACGTATTTCATCAAATAACAAATTGTATTTGATATTTAATCTTAAATTATAAAAAGAAAATTGTAATATTTACATACATATGAGATGCATGTGATTATTTCTCATCAATGGGTTATGTTTACCTATTTGATAACTATTTTTTTTATCAATGGGTCATGTTTACCTATTTGACAAGTATTTTTTTTTTTTTTAATCTCATACACTTTATACATGTCATTTTATTAGTGGGGTCAAATGTGGGTAGGTACCCCAAAATAAATAATGGTCGGGTATCAAAGAACTACCCATTTTAAAGATATAAAGATTTATTGGACTAGTGTGGTATTTGATTCTGACCCGAGCTTTTGTTTATTCAGTCCCACAAGAGGTATTTGATGTTGCAAGTCCATCCCTCATATTCATTAGATCATTGTAGACAATATCTACTAGAATGAATTGCCTTTGTCTATTCGACCTCTCAAGAGGTATTTGACCTTGCAAGCCTGACTCATTGGACTATTATAAACAATATCTACATTGAACAATCTCACAAGTTCATTAGACCAAAACACACAATATTTATATATAAAGGGTATTTGTTTCATCTAGACCAAAATAAACAATGTTTATATGGAAGGAATCGAATTATTGCAAGTTTGTCCTACAAAGGAGCCAATATGATGAGAAGTAAGGCAAGAAGCAACTAAGAAGAACACAAAACACCATGCAAGCTCATAGGATAATTTACAACTCATTGCTAACATAAGCAAATGGATTTACAAGTATGGGTAGTTTGGTGAAGTCAATTAACATCGAGGACATTGAATTTTTGAAATTTTTTAATAGATGTAAAAGTTTTCATTGGTATAGATGCGTACCTAAGAATGACAATGAGGCTGATTTTTTTAGAAACCCATCTTGCCCTCATACCAACTTCAAGACAGGTTCGAATATGATTTTGTCCTGTCTCACCCCATTTAATAGAAATAAATGACACAAGATTGAAATGGAGGTGATCCTTCATAGACTTGAATTGTCATATGCGAATTCAATAAAGTACATGAAATGAAAGAATTTGTGGTAGGAGAGTGTACAATCCTTAGATGACAAGAAAAAAGAAAGTTGTTCAAAATGTACAGTCTTGTACACCTCTAGTACAATTAGTGTATTTTCCTTGTACAATTAGTGTAATAGCCTTGTACAATGGTATAAATTCCATACATATGCATTAATTATGTCCACATGAGTGTGTAAACTATGTTCCCAATGGTTTGACATTTAAAATAATTAAAATAAATAACATATTATTTTATTTTATTTTATTTTCAATGCAAAATGTAATTAAAAATAAGACAAAGAAATTACTTAAAAACTATTATTTAAACCAAATTTATTTATTTATTTCCTTTTATTTTTGGAAATAAAGAAAAAAGAATAAATTTTTTTATTTAATCTTAAAAAATATTAATATAAAATATGTTAGAAAATATAAATAACCCCAAATTTATTTACTTATTTCATTTTATTTATTTAAATTAGAAAGTAATTTATATTAAAAGATTAAAATATGCACAATTAATCTATATATATATATATATAATGGAAAAAATAAAATGGATAATCAATGATGAAATTCAATTCTTTTTATTATTTTCATATAAAAAAAAGCACTAAACAAGGTTTTCAATTTTTATTTTTAAAAATAGTTTTCAATTTTTACTTAAACATTTTTTCAAAAATAAAATATAAAAAATAAAAATCGTATTATCATATTTTTTTTAGAAAGTATTTTTTAAAATATTTTTTTAACATAATTTTTCTCTATTTATAATTTAAAATAGAAAATAATATTGATTTTCAATTATTTATAAAAAAAATAGTTTTGAAAAATAATAAAAAATCCAAATTGTTAAAATAGAATTATTCCGATTGTGTGAACAATAGTGCAATAAAGCCTAAAAAAGTTTATGTAAAAGATTAATAGATATTTTAGTCCATCACTATTTTATATCTTTAAAATCAATAAAAAGTGATCTACGCATCTTTGATGAATGTTGAGGTTCACCTCACCTCAAATCACAATTCTCCCTTATCCTTTACGGAATCCTTTTTCCTCTCAAGCAATCTATTTGGAGTAGTTGGATAATTGACCATTAATATTTTCCCCTTTTTGTGTTATTAAAAGAAGACAAAAAGACTACTGCAAAATTCAAATACTTTTAAATGAACCATAAAAAATCATATCAATTTAATAATATGATTTGGACCTCAAATTCCTCCTAAATTGGCTTATTCCTCTAAAATTGGTTTATAATAATCACAAATGAGTGCCACGTAGACTTATTATATAATATGTCAATTTATCAAATTAATTACACAAAACACTTTGTAATAATGCAGAGTTCAGAATTTAAAGCCATTAAGCAGAATAAAATAATTGTTAAATACTTTATTTATTAAATTATTTTACTATATTGAACAAATATTAAATTCCAAACTTCCTTTGTAAAAACTGAGGTGGCCTGCCTAACTATGAATCACAGAAAGGGCCTCATAGTAACATGCTATTTAAGTATTGTTATAAGAGTGAGACTCCCCATCCATGATGACTCACAATTGGTTGGTTTGGTGGGAACCTTAAAAATCAGTTAATTTGTTTTTGACTTGTTATTAGATTTCGATCAATTTTCTAAATTAAATATTAATTATTCAATTTCATTTGTCTTTTTATATATTATTATAACATTAGATTTTCTTATAAAATAATGAAAATTGTTCAAAATATTTCTATAAATATTCTAGAAGATAGACTTGTAAAAATTATAATCAAGATATACATATCATACGAACAAATAAATTATAGATTGAATTTATTTTGAAAAATATTTTTTAAAATCTATAATTATTTTATTTTTATTATTATTAAATTATTTTTTGTTGAGAGAAAAGATAGTATGAGTCCCAATAGATGTTTAAAGTGATTCACAACATACAAGGAGTTGCTCGTATTCTATTTTCAACTTTTTAAAAAATATATTTTTGTGTTTTTTATGGAAAATTATGAAATACCAAATTAGTTTATCATCATGTCTTTTATAATCTCAATTCTCAAGTTTCAAAAAAATTGGGAAACAACTTTGTCCCATTCATACGAAAACAATAACATCGGTTCTGCACTATTAATTGTATTAAGTAACATGAAAACAAGTGAGACTAATAATAAGGATTTTCTAAATAATGTTTACGAAAATAATTCTTAAAAAATAATTTTAAAATAACTCTTAAAATTAGTTGACTTTCATGACCAATCTTGATAAGGGTACTATATAACTATATGCGAAGTCAAAGTTTTCATGTCTTAATTAACATTTCTTGAAATAATCTGTACCTAACCTGTAAGAAATTTATTATAAAATAACGTGTACGTAAACTGCTCATTGAAGTGGTCAAAGAACATTAAAAGCCAGCACACATTCAAATCACTTCCTATTATATTGAAACGTGGAGAGGAAGTATTGAATCCCGAGAGAATTATCATGACTATATAATGAATCATATATATGAAAGAAACACATCAAAAGGAGTAAGAAAATTGAAGGAGTTCTGTTTAGGACAAGAGAAGACGCTTCTATTCCAAAGAAGATGTGGCTGATCATGAAGGTTTTCCTCTTGCAAATTTTAGTGTTTCAACTTTTTGGTGGTGACATCCATTGCCAAGCTTCAACCCGTCGGCATACTTTTGTGGTAAATATTTTATATGATTTTGGCCTTAATGACACCTTTTGATCATAATATTTAGGGAGCAATATGACTCTCATTTTCTACGGTAGGATCCCTTACCCTGGTATCGTTGAGTCGTTCATGCATGGTATCAATTTCTAATTGGTTATACACTTGCATAAATGGATCCATGCAACTATTCATGCATGTAATATTTCTTTTGGGATGAGGTTGCATGGTTAACTTTTAATTGGTTGCAAGTGAGGGAAGCTTCATATACAAGACTTTGTAGCACCAAGGACATCTTAACAGTAAATGGACAATTTCCGGGACCAACTATACATGCTATGAAAGGAGAGACAATCATTGTCGACGTTTATAACAGGGGAAAAGAAAACATCACCATTCACTGGTAGGTCTTGAACATGTCTTAGAGAAAGAGCGGTGGCAACATGCCTACATGGCATACATTCTTTTATTTTTAAGATGGGGTTGCAATATATTGCTTTGCAAACAAAGTCAAATTTAAAACAATACTTTAGGGTTATTTGGTTCAGTTCCATTGAAATACAGTTGATGTTACTTGTTACTATGATAATATGTTGTTGCATTCCATCTTTTGTTAGTTCGAAAATAAGTACTAGTTTTAACGTATAGTTATTGTTTTGTAGGCATGGGGTGAACATGCCTAGATATCCATGGACAGATGGTCCTGAGTATATCACACAATGCCCAATTCAGCCAGGGTCAAAGTTTAGTCAGAAGATCATCCTTTCCTCTGAGGAAGGCACTTTATGGTGGCATGCTCACAGTGATTGGACCCGAGCCACCGTTCATGGAGCTATAATCATTTATCCCAAGAATGGAACCAAGTATCCTTTTCACAAACCTAACGCAGAATCTCTCATCATATTAGGTATAAGTGTTGTTACTTTTAAATGTTAATTTACATATTATGAATTAACCCGTGAAACAAAATCTAAAATTATTGGAGTTGTTGAAATGCAGGACAATGGTGGAAGAGTGATGTGAATGCGGTTCGAGATGAAGTGCTTGCAGTCGGAGCTGATGGCAATGCCTCTAATTCTTTATTGATAAATGGACAACCTGGTGATCTACTTCCATGCTCAAAATCAAGTACAAATTAAGTTTAACTTCCCATTTTAAAATTGTACACTATTTCATTTTCTTGTATGTTGACCATATTACTTTTTCTTATTAACATTAACATATTTAAAGCTTAATGCTAAGAAAGAGGACTATAGCTATGAGGATGGTAGAGCCATGATTTAACACATGAGAAAAGGCTATTTATAATATAATTTTGAACTATGGAGCCAAATTTACACCCCTGATCAATCAATCACTTCATAATTGGTGGATCCTCATGGAAACTTTTCCTTTTTCTTTTGGCTAGTCATAAGAATACAACTTTCCCTTTCTAATTGCAGACACATTCAAGCTAACGGTGGATCATGGAAAGACCTATCTACTTCGCATAATCAATGCTGCCTTGCACGAGCCTCTCTTCTTCTCCATTGCCAAGCATAAAATGATAGTGGTTGGAACAGATGGTAGCTACACGAAACCATTGACACAAGATTATATCACAATATTTCCTGGCTAAACCTTCGATGTCTTACTAGAAGCTAACCAACGTTCGGATCACTATTACATGGCGGCTATAACTTATTCCGAAGCCCCAACAGGTCTTAATATTTATGATAACACAACCACCACAGCTATTGTACAATACAAGGGAAACTACACTCCATCTTCACCTCCCTTCTTACCTCATTTACCTGCATACAATGACACAAATGCAACGCTTCAGGTCATGGCCAACCTCCGAAGCTTAGTAGATGCGGAACATCCTTGCAATGTCCCATTGAGCACGAGCACTAACCTGTTTTACACCGTTTCTTTAAACTCGTACCCATGCGTCAATGATTCATGTTTAGGGGCCAATGGGACGCGAACCGTCTCAAGTATAAACAACATAAGCTTTCATACCCCTACAATTGACATACTAGAAGCTTACTATTATAACATCACTGGTGTATATGGAGATAAATTTCCTAGCTTTCCACCACTAGTGTTCAATTTTACATATGATTATCTTCCATTAGTCTATCAATTGCCAAGCACCGGAACAGAAGTAAGGGTGCTCGAGTATAACTCCACAGTGGAGATTGTTTTTCAAGGGACAAACTTGGTTGGAGGGATAACCCACCCCATGCATCTCCATGGACAGAGTTTCTATGTTGTTGGATGGGGATTTGGGAATTTCGATGAAAATAGGGATCCTTTGCGCTACAATCTGGTGGATCCTCCCCATCAGAATACCATCTATGTTCCTAGGAATGGTTGGGCTACAATCAGATTCGAGGCATCCAACCCTGGTATGTTGCAAGCACTCATGTCCTTTATTAGAAAAAGAAAAAAAAAACCCTTGAAACTGCCAACTTGCAGATCAAGGAAATAATTTTTCTTAATATTAAAATTAAGTTAGGTGTAATGTTGTGTATTTTCTCTGTTGCAGGAGTGTGGTTCATGCACTGCCATATAGAACGCCATCTGAGTTGGGGCATGGAAACAGCGTTCATAGTGAAAAATGGTAAACACCCAGAAGCTCAAATGCTACCTCCTCCATCTGACATGCCGCCATGTTGAAGCTGCAAAGAAATAACATGCCAAAGATTTCATTGAATATTCGTGTTATTCAGCTTTCATGATTTATTTTCTGCTCATAAGAAGAATAATGTAAAGTCGTAGATATTGTCTAGTATTATTAACGTCAATTTCTTGGATTGTTAAAAGTCTATAAAGATAATGGAATTTGAATAATCTTTGAGATATGATATGGTGGAATTTTCCACGGAAGTCTTTGATTATGGAAAATAGAATTTGATGTTGTGTTCCTGTTTCAACCTTAATTAATTTCAATATGAACAGCTCATTAAATAGCTGAGTACAATGCTAAGAAGCCTCCCAATGCCATGTCCACAATAGTTAAAATAATTTGTATATAATTTATATTTTTACCTTCTATTTTAGTAACAATATCACAAAATCTACACCAAGATAAAGGAAAAGGAAAAAAAAAAATCACCGACCACAAATTGAGTTTAACCCCACACCAAAAGAACTCCAAATCTGTTTTTTAGTGATTTGATTACTTTTCAACTCCCATTTTTATTTTTTACTTTTTTTTATTTTACATTAAAGTAAACCCTTTCCTGCTTCTTTAAATTTAAAATAATAAAACAAATCACTGATTTTTGTAAAATAAAACATAGGACTTGATCATTTGAATTTATGGTATAGAGAAAAGCCACTTACCAATTAACTAAGTTGTTGCAATTGACCTAACTCTCCAATAAGTCAATAAATTAAGTTGGCAGGCAGGAAAGTTGTAAAGTCCAGTTGACATTTCAATGCTATTGAATTAAGAAATAAATTAATAAATTATTCATTGACCTTGTCTCATTTTCTTCCATCATTAGTAGCTGTGGCTAGAGTTGACGAAGCAGTCCATGACAATGTTAGAAGCGAAGAAAGGTGGAGAGAGGCCAAAATTTCACACTACCTATACCTAATAGATAGAGTTAAAGGAATAAATTTGGGCATGACCTAAAGTTGATGAAGCAGTGCATGACAATGTCAGAAGCGAAGATAGGTGGAGAGAGGCCAAAATTTTACGCTACCTATACCTAATAGATAGAGTTAAAGGAATAAATTTGGGCATGGCCTAATTATACTTTATAAACACTCAAAAATAATTGTAAAGAATTAAATCCCAAAAAATAAATAACAATAAATAAAATTTCATGAATTAAAAAATAAATTAATTGTGATTGAAATGTTTTTTATTTGTAATGTTTTTATCCATTTATAAATGATTTTAAAAAGAATCACATAGTATTTAAACGTAAATTTAAAAAAAATTAAGAAATTTTTAAGTGTCTTTTTGGATTTTTAAAATTGATTTTCAAATAAATTTAAATTTTATTTGGACTGACTTTTAAGAGTTAAAAATAAATAAAATTAAATTGAATAAAATTTTTTACACCTATTTAATTTTATTTTTTTTCAACTTATAACTTTTAAAAAATGTTTCATGTTGAAGTCATAAAAATGTTATTTCTTATAAGAATTTTATAATTCTATTTTTGTTTACATAAGGAGTTCTTTCATGTTTAATAAAACTTTTACAACATCAATATTACCCCTTAAAAATTATTACTTTAATTTTTATTTTTATTTTCCGTTAAAGCAAAAAATATGAAGCTATCCCGAATTTGACCTTACCATCCACCTAATTAATTTTTTTAAGAAAGTGTTTTTTTTTATATTTAGAAGGGCCTTTATTTATTTATTTTTAAATCATTCTCAAATGAAATTTATAAGAAAGAAAGAAAAAGTTTGCTCCTATATTAGAAAGAAATATAATTTTTAAAATGTGGATTGAAGTGATTATAGAACTTTGTTACATATTTAAAATTAGGATCTCCTAATTTCTCTCCTAATTTCTTATATCTCCAATCTTCAATATTCGTTCTTTATCTAAAATCTAATAGAAGGAATGGTTGTCCACTCATAATAGAGGACATGAAATATAATTTTGTTTTAGGTAACATCATTAGAATCAAAGAGTGAGGATCCAGATTTCTCCCGTGTATGGTATTTGACAGTGGTCCATATGAAATTTGTTTCTAGTCAAAGCATTTTTATTACCTAAAATTCTAGATGATGTTTGTTTTTTTGGTTCAATAGAAAAAGAAAAAAATATTTTATTTTTTTCTATTTAGTTAAAAATAACCTATTGATATCAACCAACATGACTAAATTGAATCTATTGATAACAAGTTCACTTCAGTTAATATCAACCGTAGAGATAGGATTAAAAAAAGAAAAAAACTAATATATATATATATATATATATATATATATATATATATGTATATATATATATATATAAACTCTTCTAGCAAACCCAATGATTAAACATAAATAATGATATTTTTAATGCTTAAACTATTTTCATATTTAATATTTGGTTTTAGTTTTACATTTTTACTTTATTTTATTATTAAGTCCCTATTTTTAGATTTAATATGTTTTTTTATAAATATTTTCTCTTAATTTTTACATATTTATATCAAATGTTGGAAGATGTCTTTCTATATAATTGGATACCATTTTATTTTTTTTATTTTTTTTTGCATAATTACCATATATTCCCCACCCTATGATTGCCCCATGGTTGACACATCATCTAATAAGAGAGCTTAACATGTTCTAGCCATTTTCATGCTAAAGAGGGGTCGACACATTGCTGCACATGCCCAAAAAATCAATCAAAAGTTGACTTCTAGCCTTGACTAGCTGCCACCAGTTGTCCAACCTTAGCCCAAGGTTCATTCATCTTTCTTATCTTATGAATTGGTGTGAAGATAACTCTATATAAAGGGAGGAATGCTGATTGAAGAAGGGAGTAAAAATATGATGTGAAATAGAAATGTAGGAATAAAGAGGAAGAATATATAGTCTTGCTGTAATTCTTAATTTTTATTTATAAAGGTTGTTTTTAGTTTTCAAAAAATGTAAGGGAAAGGAAAAAAAAATGTTGTGGAATATTATTTTCCTTAGTTTGAGTGACATGAAAAATATGATGGAAAAAAAAGAGGAAAATACTAAAGAAAATTTTGTAATATTTTCCCTACTACTTTCCTTAAAAATTAGTTAGGAAAATAAGAGAGAGAGAAGGAAAAGTTGGAGGAAATTTTACCAAGCTCACATTATCTTCTTCACCGAGTCTCCAATTCAACTAACTTCCTCTTCACCAGTGGTGTACAATGGCTTTCCACCACCATCGACCCTTTCAACAGCCACCACCATTACTTCAACCACCTTCTAGTGCCTCTAAAAACCAACATTTTTTTGGTATACAAGTTCCCATGTATGAATTGCATTCTTCAAATCTAGTCAATGTGTTTGAATCCATGTCTCCGTATCAAGTATGGATTGAATTTCTCTCTCTTAACCTCACACCTTGATGTTTTATAGATGTAGGTCTTCTCTCAATGAACCCTATTTTATTTATTTATTTATTCATTTTTGGAAATCTAAACACTTGAATTTTGTAGATATGGAAATTTTGATGCTACTCTTTGGAATTGGATTTGAGTGTTTCTCTTATGTTTGCATTTTTTAATTCTTGTGCTTCCATTTGATTTTAAATATAAGAATTTTAATTTATCATTTCATATTGCAATACTTAATAGCAACAATAAGGACAACATGTTTGAGGAATTACCCATAAGAGAATTTAACACACCAATGAATCTATTGCTATAACCAAATAAAAATTAACTTAGAAAGCCAAAAAAAAAAAAAGGGCATGCAAAACAACTATAATAATAGTGTTGTGGATTGGGTATGAGAAAATTATAGTAGAGGGAGCATTCTTGATGTGGTAAGTTTGCGATTGAATGGGATTTTCAACAAGGAGCAAGATGTCCTTCTGTGAGCCTTTTATCTTACCTTATTAGGATTTGTCTTGTTATAGCTTTTGATGTTAGCTTGGGCAGTGAAAACTTCATGAACTAAAATTATTAACTTGTCCTCTATCACTAGATAGTTTCTTTCTTAATAGAAATGTAGCAAGTATTATTAGCAAATACAACTTGGTTTTGGTGGTACAGTTTTTTCTCAATACTTTATTATCATGATAAAACTTAGTAAACATCTCTTAGATCAATTATACGATGTTTTCAAATTCCCTATTAAAAATTCTAAACAACTTATCCAACTTTAGAAGCCTTCTTACTTAATTAATGCAAAATCGATTACATATGTTCACAAGACTATTCTCTTTTGTAGTAGCTCTTTATATTATTCTTGCAAAATTTCCTTTGTTGTGGAAGTCTTTAGTGCATGAATGTAGTTAATCCACTTGAAGCATTGTATTGAGAAGGTGCTTAAGATAAGCCTTTGTATTGCGCTAATAAGTAATTCCATCAACTTCAGACTTGGTTACTTTCATTTGGCCCCTAAATCTTCAATTTGCATTGTTTGATAGCCTAACTAGCATTGGATAATAGTTGATAGGCAACCCCACCAGTAGTTGTCCCAAATTATACTAGAAAATGATCTCCACAGACTATTTGTAAACCTCCTGACAACAAAACTTGTCATGAATGTGCCATTGGTCTTTCTACTTGAATTACTCTATTTTTTTGTATAGTGAAACTAGAGATCAAACTAGTTTGAGTATTTGGCTTATGGCAGCTTCAACCTAGATCACTTACCAAAAGTGGACTGGCAAACAAACCTAAATAGTAGAGGAGTGGGACAAATATGATTTCTTGGATTTTAGAGTGTTGTGGAGAATCTTGGGACTTTGTGAGTTAAATCATGCACATCCAAAGCCAACTTAGATGGGCTACAATTTGGTGTTGGAGGTCTGGAACCTAACTCCTATGGCTTTATTAAAAATTAAAAGTTGCTTATGGCATAAACATGATCTAAAATTTAAGATCATGGGAGTTAATAATGATGATAATATAATTTCAAGTCATAAGCACCCAATATGTCAATAATACTGCTCATTGACTTACTCCCAACAAGCAAATAACCCATAGGTCTACTCCTACACATTATTTTAAAAATTTTTAATTATATTATTTGTAAAAAAATTTATTTTTATCTAAAACAATTTGATCATTTTGGTTGTATGGTCAATGTGGAGAAAAAAACATATAGACTCCATTTTTTTGTCTAAACTGAGTTGAACTGATATTAAGTTGGATTAGTTTGAGTAAATAAATAAATTTGTTGTACTTTAGTTAAAACCAATCAACTCCTATTTGATTCTTGGATTGGTTAAAAACCAACCTAGCTAAATGTATCTATCCCTAATTTTGTGTTCTTGTCCTAGAATAATAAATCCATTAGGTTGCCCCATATACTTTTAATTTGTATAACCATTCAAAGAAAGATAATCTTAACATCCATTTGATAGATTTCTAAATTCAGTATGGAAACTAATAATATCAAATTTCTATTTGATGTTATCTAACTAAAGTGTAGATATCAAATTACTTAAATCCCTTTTATCTACTTCATCTATTAATGTATGCAATATTTCTTTTGACCTTTTTTTCTACAAAATAAACTATATATTCATGGATAAAATATTTTGCTATTTAACTCCCACCATATCACCTTGTTTCATTGTCTTTATTGTTAGATTTTCCATTTTAAACTTTTGTTTTTCTTTTGAAAAATATTTGTTCTATTGTACTTTGAATCTTTTATGATCAAAGATTTAAAAGCTTACAACATTTGTTGATTTAGTAATTGTTTTATATTTTAAGTCTAAGAAATACAATTATGAACCCATATTTTTCATGTGCGTCGCTACTTGACGGTGAAACTTGTTTTTATTGTAAAAAAAACTTATTTTTTTGAAAAGTTGGAGTCATCACTTATTATTTAAAATAAATAAATAAATAATAAGAAATAAAGCTCTAGTGTAACTCCATTTTAAAAGAAAAGACGTGTTTGCAAAAACTGAATCTGAATTTAGAGGTTAGGTTACCTATGGGAAGGTACCATAGTAACACTCTTTTAAGCCTTAAAAAGGTTTTTCCTAAGCACGTTAGAGTGAATTATGACAATTAAATAATTAATCATGGATATTGGGAAAAAAAATTAATATAAGTATATGGAGTAATGCAAAAGCAAATTATAAGGTTATGCAAAAATGATACATAAGAAATGCACAAAATAATTTATTAGAAAAAATTTATTATTTCAAATATCATAATACAATTTCAAAAAAATTTCAAAGAATTCATTTATATTAACACCAATTTCAAATTAATGATTTGAATTTATTTATTCACAAGGCTTCAATTTATTACAAAAGATTTGATTTGATTTACAAGAAATGATTTTTGTTTACCTTATGAAGAAGGGGTGAATTTTACTAATTTATTTAAAAAAATGTTTTGATTCAATCTTTAATTATTTTTAAAAAATTTCTACAAACTTAAAGAAAGATATTTACAAGTTTATAAGAAGGAATTTCAACCCAATTTATTAAATATATATATATATATATTTACCTAGAAAAAGAGTCTTTATTACCAATTTATTTAGAGAAAGAATTTCACAAATTTATTCCCAATGATTCCAATTTTATTAAGAAAGAATTTTTGGATTTCATCTAGAAAGAGATTAGTTTATCAATATATTAAAAAAAAAAAAAGGTCTTTCAGTTTGACTTAAAGGTTTACTTATCCTATTCTTATTAAAAAAATTCTTTAAGACCTTTATTTATAAAAATTACTTTTAATCCCATTCTTATCAAGGAAAGAGAATTTTATTTAAAAATCAATTTTTGGACTATTTTATTAAAATTAACTTTTTGAACAATTTTATTTAAAAATCAAAATTTTTTGGAAATTTTTATTAAACAAATGAATTTCTAGACCATTTGCTATTAAAAACAATTTTTTGAATTTTTATTAAAAAAATTTAGATTCTTCAAAAAACATTTATGTAAACTTTCTATTAAGAAAACTTTCTTTTATTAAAAATAATATTTTTTGAACTGTTATTTCATTAAAACAAGATTGCTAAGCTGTTTTATTTTTATTTTATTTTATTTGAAAAAAGATTTCTGAACTTTTATTTATTTATTTATTTTAAAATTATGAATTGTTTCTTTTATTAAAACAAAATTTTTGGACTATTTTATCTAAAAAAAAGATGTCTAAAACTTATTTTTATTAAAAGAAATTTTTGGGTCCATTTTTCTTATTTAATGAAAATGTCTTGTTGGATGTATTTTATTTATTTATTTATTTAAAAAAAAAGATTTTTGGATAACTTAATTTATTAAAATCTAAAAAAAGATCAACATATAATATGCAAATTCCAAGTGAAAGTATCTAAAATCCAAGCAAGTAAACTCAACAATCAAGAACAATTACTATAGGAATAAAAAATAAAATGACTAACAAAATAGGAAAATGAAAAGGAGCATCTTACCCATTTCTTGAATGCAATATGGTATAACGGATAAGGAGAAAGAATCTTACCAATTCCTTGAATGCAATGTTGAATAAGGGATAAGAGGAAAGAATGAGATAATAATAATAATAAGAGAGAAATAAAGGGAGAAAAGGGATCATAGTCCAATAATGGCTCGCCGATGGCATGGTGAGTATGGGGCAACCATGGTTATGGATCTTCAAGGTGAGAAAGAGAAATAGGTAACAAGAAGAAAAACAAAAGGAGAAGAAATAAGAAAAGGGAAAGATGGGGAAGGTAGGTGACAGTTGGAGATGCATTTGGGAGAGAGGGTGGCTAAAGAGAAGAGAGAAAAAGAAAGAAAAACAAAAAGGAAGGAAAAAAAAAAAACAAAGAAAAGAGAAGGAAGAGGGAAAAATAAGAAGAGGAAATGGGGCATTGCAGTTACACGATAGTGGGAGAAAAAAAAAAGTGAAAAACAAGGAATGAACAAAAAAAGAAAAAGAAAAAAAGAAAGTAAAAATAACATTAAATCAAATAAATAAATAGTATTAAAATAAGAAAATAAAATAAAAAGTGAGAATGTGCTTGGGGTAAATTTTGGGATCTAAGAATATGTTTATTTTCAGAAGAGTTCACAAGTGAAGTAAGTGTATAAACCAACTAAACAAAGTGGGCTCTACTAAAGTACAAGAAAGATCACCAAATTTGTCTTAGTAAGACACAACAAACTCTCTAATGTTATGAAATGTGCTCATTGATCAACTAATAGAGAAACATGCAATATCTACATGGATCTTAAGGGAGACTCTTTTGAATAGGGTAGTGACAATATCTATGTGAAACACTAGGGACCTTGCTATCCAAAGGAGGGAATGAATGGGTGAACAAGAGAGGGAAGAAGAAAAGAAAGGAAACTAATGATTAGAGAAAAGACTCAAGGCTAATAAAATAAAAATGAAAAGAGGTCGGGTAATTAGGGCATGGACACTAGAGAAAATACAAAGAAGACCCAACAATCAGGGTGCGACTCTAGGAAAACCTAAAAGAAGTTGGACAATCAGGGCTCGACTTTTATAAAACATGAAAATGTTGGATATTGAAGATAACTCTAGGAAAACATGAAAAAGTTGGACAATCAAAGAATGACACTAATAAAGACAAAAAGAGGTCGAATAGTACGGGGGTGACACTAAAAGAACATAAAAGAGGTTATATAGTCGGGGCATGACATTAATAGAAAACATAAAAAAAGTCGGATAGTTAGGGTGTGACACTAACAAAGACATAAAAAAGTTAGTCGATTAGGGTGTGACACTAAGAAAACATAAGTAGGCCAAACATTTAGGGTGTGACACTAAACAGAAACACAAAAAAGTCATATAGTCAAGGTCAACACTAAAAAAAACCTAAAAAGTCTAAATGGTCAGGCACAACACTAAAAAAAGATATTGAAAGATTGGACAAGCGGAGCACAAAAATGGAGGATGCATAAGAAGGTCGAATAGTCAGGGTGCAACACTAAAAAAAGACATAGAAAGGTTGGATAGTTGGGGTGCAACAATAGGAGAAGCATAAGAAGGCTTGACAGTTTAGGCACAACACTAAAAGAGAAACACAAAGAAGTTGAACAGTTAAAGTGCAACACTAAGAGGAACATAAAAAGGAGGTCGAATAGTCAAGGTATAATACTAAAAAAACATGAAAACCAAATTGTCAAGGTACGACAATGGGATAAGCATAAAAAGGTCAAACAATCTAAGTGTGACACGAAAAAGACATAAAAAGGTTGAATAGTCAGGACATGACACTAAAAAAAGACATAAAGGGCCAAACAGTCGAGGTGTGTATTAAAAAAGACATAGAAAGGTTGGACAGTTAGGACGTGACACTAAAAAAAGACAATAAAAGTTTGACAATTTAAGCATAACAATGAAAGAAGTATAAAAATGTTAGTCAGTTAGGGCATGACACTAAAAAAATACATAAAAAAGTTGGATAGTTGAAAACATAATGTGATAAAAGACATGAAAGGTAAGACAATCAAGGCACAACTCTAACAGGAGACATAAAAAGGTCGAATAGTCATAGCATGACACTAACAAGAGACATAAAGGTTAGACAACCATGATGCAACTCCAAGAAAACATAAAAGAGGTCAAATAGTTAAGGCACAATACTAAAAAAATTTATATAAAAAGGTTGAATAGCTAGGGTGCAGCTTTAACAGGAGACATAAAAAGAGGTCAGATAGTTAGGGCGCGGTATAAGAAAACATAAAAGATGTTGGACAATCGGGGCATGACACTAATAGAAAAACATAAAAAGGTTGGACAATTAGGGTACACTACTAATAAAGACATAAAAGGCTAAATAGTCGGGTTTGACCCTAATAGAAACTTTAAAATGGGTTAAACTTTGATAGTAAGGCACAGTCATGATGACTGAAAAAGTGACTAGGATAATACTCAAAATGTGGCTCTTAGCTAAATGATGATCTAAAGGTGTAGCTTGAGGCTAAAGGGTGATCGAGAAGAGGGTTTAATTGTAAAGCTCAAGGCTCATCTAAAATGATAAAGAGATGATCTAATAATAAAGCTTAGGTTGATCGGTGAACAAGATAGATAAGATAAGAGGAGAAAACTTAAAGATGCATGAAGGTTCAACCGATGGCCAAATAGTGACCTAAAAGTGTGGCTTGAGGTTGATGCAGGGTGAGACAAAGATGAACTAATGGTGTGACTCAGGGTTCAAATGATGGCTAAGAAAATACCAAAGATTGAAAGACAACTAACATAAGACTAAAAAGAAAAAAGACAAAATATACGAAATGTTATACAACAACCAACATACTCTAAGATACACTCATCAACAATAAGATAAAAATATCTAATCCTCAATTAGAAAAGCTATATAAGACTATGTGTCTTGGGACCATGTTATCAAAATAAAACCAGATGATGAACAAAAACAAAGCTAACTAAAGCTCTAAGTCTAAATATGCACCAGGTCATGTCATGAAATGAAGACTATCAAATGAAAAACATCACAAACAATCGACAATCTACTAAGCCTTGACATCATGGAAGATGTTAAATTTAGTATCCAAAAGGCACATGAAAGTTTGACTAGGGAACTCATGATTGGTCTACATCCTCCTATGATCTAGAAGCAAAATAAGTTTATATGTCATGATGGAATGAGATGAGTGGATTGAATACAAGATATAGGTGTGAAGATAACAAAAGAGGAGTGTTATGGTGTGAAATAAATGTAGGAAAGTATCTAAATCAAACCAGGTATGGTGACAAAATTGAATCCAAGGCATCATCATCTCTATAACCCATAAAAAATCTTAATCAAGTGGCCTAATTCCAATGTTCTAGAAAATCAATAAAATGGTCATGCCCTAGTATAAATACTCCCTCAAATGGCTATGCCCTAATATAAAAAACATCAAATTGATATTTCTCAACCATCTCTCATACTCCAATATGAAAAGAATGTTTGATCACCTCTAAGAGAATGGTTATGCCCTAATGTAGGTAGTCAAATTGAGTGATTATGCTCAGTATAAATTGTCATTTAAAAAAATCATCAATCACCAACTAAGTGGGTTATGCCCCAACATGAATATATCAAGTCAAAATGGGTAAGACCCAAATAAATTAATCATCTTCAAAATCAAGCACTAATAAGAGGAGTATGCCTTAGTATATAAGGTAACATCTGAAATGTTAAACCTCAATGCAAGGTAATCTCTAGAATGGTTATTTTGTAACATACACAATCTCATCAAGATAGATCTCTACTCCTTAAATTATTTTCATACAATAATGTGAAGGGAGTATCAAATCTCCTCCAAAAGATGAATATACCCTAGTGTAGGGAATCGAGCATAATGGCTATGCCTTAGTATAAATTGTCAAATCAAAATCAAACTCCATCCCATATCTCAAAAATGGATATATGTTGATATGAATCCAAGTGACTCCTAATCCATCATGCTCCATGAGAGGGAATAAAGGCATGCCCTAGTATAACATATCATCTCAAAAAACAATAATTGATGAGAGGGCTATGCCCTAGTGTAAACTCTCTAAGGTGGCTATGTCCTTGTATAAATTGTCAAATCAAAATCAAACTTTATCTTAGATTTCAAAAATGGGTATATGTCGATATGAATCCAAGCAACTCCTAATCCATCATGCTCCATGAGAAGGAATAAAGTGGCTATGCCCTAGTATAAGCTATCATCTCGAAAATCAATCATCAATGAGAGGGCTATACACTAGTATAAACTCTTTGAGGTGGCTATGCCTTAGTGTAAATTGTCAAATCAAAATCAAACTCTATCCCAAATCTAAAAAATGGATATATGTCGATATGAATCCAAGTTACTCCTTATCTATCATGCTCCATGAGAAGGAATGAAGTGACTGTGCCTCAATATAAGCTATTATCTCAAAATTTAATCACCAATAACTGGGCTACGCCCTAGAATAAACTCCCTGAGATGGCTATGACCTAGTGTAAATAGTGTAATCAAAATAAAACTTTACCCATATCTCAAAAATGGATGTATGTCGATATGAATCCGAGTGACTCCTAATCTATCATGCTCCATGAGAGGGAATGAAATGACTATGCCCTAGTATAAGCTATCATATCAAAAATCAATAATCGATGAGAGGGTTATGCATTAGTGTAAACCCTCTCATAGTTTCTCATTCATAATGCTCCAAGTGATCTCTAACCAATCTCAAATGTCGCCCACGTGTGAGCTATCAAGCATAATGCATGATGTCATGGTCTCAAGGTGGTCTTAAGATCCGAGATGTAATGTAGACTAAGGTAATGAGGTTAAAGAAACAAAGGAAAACTAAGCTCAATAATCCTAATGATATAACTAGTGTTTCTTGATGTAACTCAAGGGACTTTTATCCACATTGGTTTTCTCAACTACACTACAAATTGTATAAAACGGGTTGGCACAAATAGGCCATGCCCCCCCCCCCCCCCCCCCTGGATATTCATGAGAGCTCTAAAGAACCTGCCTAAGTTCTCATAGGAAGCGGCCCCACCTCCACTCTCATATAGGTGAATCCATCAAGTATGTTCTGCATTTAAACATACCATCCATAAAGAATATGGTATTCATTAAGAGTAAACACTCAACCTTAATCAATGTAGAATACAATCTATCTACACCTTAGGGATAGACTCTCATACAATTAAAGTTGATAGAGCACCTCAAGTCAACAAGTGATTTGTTATTACCCATATGAACCTACTTTATGGAATTTCCATTCTAATAGGTTGGGTTTCCACCACTCTTAACTTATGTAATAGGCATAAGCCCCATCCCCCTCGATGTTTCTTCCACTAGTATTTTATTTAGTGGTTTGTTCAAAGGATCAACCAAATTCAACTCTGACCACACAAATTCTAGGGATATAACCCCTGTTTCAAGCAGCTATCGCACAATATTGTGCCTTAGGCGTATATGCATGTTCATCCCATTAAATATTTTACTCTTAGCCTTAACAATTGCAATTTGGCTATCACAACGCATAGACACAGATGGGGTTGGTCTCGTCCATAAAATGGATATCTGCTAAGAGGTTTCTAAGACACTCAAGCTCAGAACTTGGCTTTTCTAAGGTAATAAAATCAACCTCCATAGTAGACCGAGTAATGCAAGTTTGCTTGGCATACTTCCAAGAAACTGCACTTCCACCAAGGATGAAAACATATTCCTTAGTGGATTTCATCTCATCTGAATTTGAGATCCAATTTGCATCACTGAATCCTTCAAGGACACTTGGAAATCCACTAAAGCACAAACCATAGTTAATGGTGCCTCTCAAATACTTAAGGACTCTACGAACAATAGTCCAATGGTCCTGATTAGGACTTTGGGTGTACCAACTCAATCTACCTACTGCATAAGCAATATCAGGTTTGGTATAGTTCATTAAGTACATTAGGTTACCTATGATTTGAGCATACTCTATTTGGGCAACACTATGTTCTCTATTTTTCTTCAGCTGTGAGCTGGGATCATAAGGAGTTGACATTGGTTTACAATCAAAGTGTTCACACTTCCATAGGATCTTTTCCACATACTACTCTTAAGAAAGTTTAAGCCCAGTAGGTGTTCTAGTTATTTTAATTCCTAGAATCACCTTTGCCTTTCCTAGGTATTTCATATCAAACTTAGAACCTAGGAATTTCTTGGTCTCACACACAACCTCTAGGCTAGTTCTAAAGATCAACATGTCATCAACATAAAGACAAATGACTACACATGTGTTATCCTCATACTTGTTGTAGATACACTTATCGGCATCATTAATGGAATATCCATTATTTATTAACACATGATCAAATTTGTTGTGCCACTGTTTGGGAGCTTGTTGTAACCCATATAGTGATTTAACCAACTTACACACCTTTTTCTTCTTCCTTGGAATTACACAACCCTCAAGTTGTTCTATATAAATTTCCTTTTCCAAATCTTCACTCAAGAATGCAGTCTTGAGATCCATTTGGCGTATCACCAAATTTTGAATTAACATTGCATCAAAGGTTTTAAGACCTAGTTTTCGTTTTTTTTAGGTTGAGGGAGAAGAACTTTGGCTAAACACCCCCACACTTTCAGGTATGTTATATTAAGTGCATAATCCTTCCACAACTCATAAGTAGTTTTACCAATTTTCTTGTAAGGTTTTCTATTTTGAATATGACATGCAGATAGGATAGCTTCTCTCCACAAGTTCAAGGGTACTCCTGAACTTACCAACATTGTATTCATCATTTCTTTTAAGGTCCTATTTTTCCTTTCTGCTACTCCATTAGACTTAGGGGAATAAGGAGGAGTAGTTTCGTGAATGATCCTATGATCTTCATAAAAAGAATTAAAGGGGTTGGACTCATACTCTCCTCCCCTATCAGTTCTAAGCCTTTTAATTTTCTTACTTAGTTGATTTTCCACTTCATTTATGTACTTGATGAAAACATCTCTTGCTTCATCTTTGTTTCTCAAAAGATATACCCTTGTATACCTTGAGTAGTCATCTATGAAAGTTATGTAAAATTGTTTACCACCTCTAGTCATTGTATTTTTTAGGTTTCCTAAGTCATTGTGTATTAAACTTAGTAGATTTGATTCTCTTTCAACTGATTTGCAAGATTTCTTTGTTGTTTTAGATTCTACACAAGATTCACATTTTCCATGGTTTTCTAGGGACAATTTAGGGATTAAACTCAATTCAACCATTTTCTTCATGTATGAAAAGTTCACATGTCCTAGTCTACCATGCCAAATATCATAAGAATCAACTATGTAAGTAAAAGAAGAAGATGCATTATTATTGATAATATCATAAACATTCAACATAAATAAACCCTGATTGTAATAGTCATTTCCCACAAATGCATCATTTTTTGTTAAAACTATTTTATCAGAGTCAAACAAGATCCTTACTTCTGTTTTTTTTTCTTTTTTTTAATAGTTGGGTTTTGGACCTTGTTTGATGCATTGGGCTTGTTCCTAGAGCTTTGTTTTCTGGACCTATTGTTTTTGGGTTTGGATTTTTCTTCTACTACATTAGCCTTAGAAGACAATTCCTTAGCTTTCTCAACATTGTCCCTATTTCTGTTTTGTTCCTCAATCCTAATATGGATTATGACGTCCTCTAGGGACATTTATTTCCTTTTATGTTTCATATCATTTTTGTAGTCTTTCCAAGACTTTTGAAAGTCTCTACTAAATAACCAACCATAAAAGGTTTGGGTAATCTAATGTCTTCAATAGCTAAGTCATTAATCAACAAGTGGTAGTCATGGATTTGAGATGAACATCTCTCTCCTCGGTCATTTGGAAATTTCTAAAATTCCCTATGGCATATTTTTTAGTTCCTGCATCTTCCAAAAAATATATTTTTTATTCATTGTATCCCAAATTTCTTTTGCAACTTTAAATTGACAATAAATATAAAAAATTTCATTAGAAAGGGTACTCAAAATAGCATCTCTAACTTGTTTATTTCCAGTTTCCCAAGTTGGTAACAAATGAGAACCATCTTCTGGTTTTAGGTCAATCAAAATGTGTCTCAAGTTCACTACATCAATTGCAAAGAAAACCCTTTCCTACCATCTCTTAAAGAACATCTCATCAAAGGGATCAATTTTAGAGGTGTCAAGACGGGTGTGAACTAGAGAAGCTTCCATTTGGATGTATTTCAAAATTGTTGGAATTTAAGGGTATGAAACAAATGACTAGTCCAAAAGACACAAGCAAAGACCATAATTAATGAGAAGAAAAACTTATCGGTTGAGGCGTGACAAACACTATCCTTGAAATAGTTCTACCCTCCTCGAAGAAGAACTCGGTGCACTAGGGTACCAGTGGTCTACCTCAAGGATTCAATAGCCAGATCTCGCCTTAGGTGCACTTTGTAAGCGAGATGTGTACAACTCGAGTTTTGAAAAAATTCCTCCAGATAGATGTGTGAAGAAAAACTCTTTAAAAAACTCTCTGAAAAATTTTTATTTGTATATAGAGAATGAGGGGTGACCTGCTTTTATAGGTCACTAACACAATCCTAATGGGACTCTACTTGTAATCAGAACATGACTCAAGGTACAAGGGGATTCTACTTATAAGTGGAAGGGGAGTCTGGCACAATCCCAATAGGGCTCTTCCCAAAAATATAAGACTAATAGATTAAAATAAAATAAAATAATTCCCAATAGGACTCTTCCCAAAATTAAAATAAAAATAAAAATTATTTACACTCTTCCTACATGAACCACTCTTGCAGTGTTGTTAGGATCCCGGATGGTTTGATCTACGTATTCAGCTTCATCAGGAATGGAGGAAGTATGACCCTGGATGGACCCTAAGGCACTAGAAAAAAGAGAGTAAAAAAGAAAGAATTTATAAGTGTCTTTTGAATTCAACAACAAAAACCGAAAGGTGGGCTGAAGGGAAAATGATACGTTCATTAATTCCAAGTAGTCAAAAAACTAAATATCTTGTATTAGATGTGCATGGGAAGTGATGGGTAGTTTTACCTCTTCTTTTGCCCTTTTGAAGTCGATTACTTAAGCTTCGACTGGTTCAAATAGATGTCTAGAGCGAATATTCCAAGAAAAAACACCCAAGCGCCGAGGAAGTTCTTATTTGACCTTTGATTACGGCTTTCAAGGTCATGATTATGCTCAAGATGAAGTTCTGTGATCATCCATTGTCCATTTTCAAGTGTAACTTGGACATGGGCATTGCAACCTGTTCTTGTTCCTTTTCTCTGATACTTGCTTTTTGTCTGATTGGATTGGTTCTTGGCCCGAAAACCTTAGCATGAACAAAGATATAGACAATAACAATAACAAAGATGGATCCATTGTCTCATTTTCACTTTTTTTTCATATCCTTCTCATATTTGTCGTATTCTCATCATAGCTTTTGTACCCTCCTCAAATTTATGTTTTTTTTGTTTATTTTGAAATTTATTTAATATTATATCAATCTACTAGTTAAAAAAAATGCTATCAATATTTAACCAAATCATTTGCATACAAAAATTGAAATATCATTCTCTATTAACTATAAATTTAAAACTAACAATATAATAACAATAGAGTTATAAATTAGCAGTATAAAATAAATTACAATTATTTTTTTACTAAATTTTTATTAATGCTTAAAAAAGGGAAAATTTAAATAATTACTTAATATAATTCCTTGATAATCATCTTATAAATGATTTTTTTTTTCAAAATGTTTTTTTCTATATATATAATATATTACAAACAATATAAATCTTTACCAAATATGTTGTAAAAAAAAATATTTTAAATCATAATCTATGAGTTAGAACATTTTTTTTCCAAATATTTTTAAATATAATATAATTTAATTTTGGTGTTTTTTTTTTTTTTTTTGCAAATATTCCTTACATATGTTTTAGTATCATAAAAAAATCAATCAACTTTTTTTTATCTTTACAATCAGATCTTCAATTTTGTAATGTCTTTATCACCAAAATAATCTTCTAACTTTGTCATTCACCTTTTGATTCTCAAGCCTTCTCTATTCAACTTTTCAATATTACAATTTATAATTTTAATTTGATTATTAAGTAAATTAAATTTTATTTGAAATTTATTTATCCTAATTGGAAAATAAATTCTTAAATACATCATGTATAAGATTATAACTCTTTAAAATTTACTTTAAAGTAGTTGGTGACTTGTTTAATATATATATTTTTTAATTGCGATACCTTTACATATATCCTCATATTATTGATTGTAAAAAGAAGGTATAGGTAGAAAAATTTTCGATACCAAAGCAAACCACTAATAATAATTATTCATCAACTTACAACATTGATACCCACAATTAATTTTCATGAAAAAGACTCTTTTACCATAAAATATTTTTTTAACCATAATAATTTTTAATAAGAAAAATTCTTTTACCACGGAATACTTTTTTAACCACAAGTTAATTTATGGTAAACACATATAGTCGTTGTGGTGGAAAGAGCTAGTCATACGTATTGAATTGTTAGGGCAGCATAAAGGCAACTTTATTTTAGCTTTTGGACTTTAGGGTGTCTCCTTTCAGAAAATCAGTCAATTTCCATTTAAGAAATTGCTTGACATCACTCTAGTGCAGCCCTCATTGTTATCTACATGTCCGACGAATCTTTAAATATTGGGAGAAAAGACTTGTGTTTCTTAGGTCAATGGAATGAAATTTCGTCCTCCATTCACCTACCAAGATTGAATCAATAATAATGTAAATTAAATTAATGTCATATAAATTGAATTTATAAATTTTATAAAAATTAAAATAAAAAATTGTTTTTACAAACAATTAAAATTATCAAAATGAGATTTTTGTTTTGTTTTTTTCTTTACAAAATAATTTATCAAATACTCTTATTTTTTTAAAAATGCCAAAAAATTATTTTTTTAACTTAAAAATAATTTTTAAAAATAAGTTTGAAAAAATAAAACCCAATGGAACTGAATTATTTAAAAAAAAAATTGTGGATTCATTTCCATAATTTCTCAACTGTAGTTCTACTTCTAGAAATAAACTCAACTGCCGTTTGCTTCAATTTGAAGTTTCAATTGAAAGCTTAGAAACACCCACAATCAAGTGCTTTCTAATTTCATTAAATGGAAGCTAAATACTTGTAATTTTTGTCATTTTTATAGTAGAACAGATTGACAAGCAAAGGATGCCATATGGAGTTTAATTTAATATCAATACTACAAATAAGATTTTCCAAGGTTTTCATGCTTGCTCATGAAGCAAAAGGTACAAAATATAATGGGTAATGTTGATTGAAATATAGGTAAATATTTGAAGTGGATAACAATACATTCTTATAAAAATATAAAAAAGACAGATGAGTGATTGACCTGTCATTGATCACCTAAAATGATATTAAATTATCATAAGGAAACCAGTCAAAATATGAGTCTTTCCTTTTAAGAATATATGAGTCTTTAAATATTAGGAGAAAACACTTGAATGCTTCTTAGGTCAATGGCACGAAATTTCGTCCTCCATTCCAACCTACCAAGATTAAATCTATAATAATGTAAATTAAATTAATCTCATATGAATTGAATTTACAATTTTTATAAATTTAAAATAAAAAATTTGTTTTTACAAACAATTAAAATTGTCAATTTTGTTTTATTTTTTCTTTAAAAAATAATTTATAGAATACTCTTATTTTTTAAAAAGAAATGCCCGAAAAAGCATTTTTTAAAACAAGTTCGAGAAAATAAAACCCAAGAGAACTGAATTTGTTTAAAAATTGGTTTTAAATTATAATTTGCAAATAAACTATAAGAAAACTAGATCATGGGTGGATAATGTATTTTGAAGAGAATGAAATTCAATTTTCATGAAATGGCAACAAGTTTTTGGTGAGGTTTTGAGTCTTGTTTTTTTTTTTTTTTTAAGTATCTAACTTAAACACTTATTTTAGGGCTAATTTTACTTGATCGAATCCTTGATATTTGATGTAAATACATTTAATCACAACATTTGATCAATGGTAGTTTCAAATTTTGTTCGTTAGCGCTTTTGCAAATTTATTTCATTTATTTTTTAGGAGAATTTAGGATTAATGGATGGTATTTACAGGATGGGTAAATATCATTTTTTATTTATTTCCAAGTATTCGTTATTTTTTACACCTGATGATGAATCGGAAATCTTTTTTAAAGTTGTAATCAACATCTTATATCTCCTCCTGATTGGGAAAATTAATTAAGAGACTTCCAAATTCAGGATCTCCATAAAAAAGTGTTACAAACTGAATGTAAATTCATCTTTTGTTATTTAAAATAGAAAAAATCATACATTTTCTGAACCATTTCTCCAAATTGGTTCTATGGAAGCGAGCAATGATGGCAGGGCAATACTCTTTCAAGACGATAAGTTTCGTGTTTGTATCTATTGACTCACCAAAGGTCTCAGGCCTTACAACTGTTTGCAGCTTGTTTCACATTTCTCTCTGTAGCTTGTTATCGAGGAGATTACTTCCACTATTTGCAGGAGTTTAAACCGGGAGCTGTTACATGTTGAAAAGAACCTCGTGGGCATGGATTGTCCTAGGGCGTCCTCTTCTTCTTCTTGTACTTCTATTGGTCCATGGGATTATGAAGTTTTCTTGAGCTTTAAGGGTAAAGATACCAGCCACAACTTCACGGATAATCTCTATATCGTAAAGGGATTCATACCTTTAGAATCGATGATCTACGGGGAGAAGATATTGCACCAGGTCTTTTGTACGCTATTGAGAAGTCAAGGTTGGTTCTTGTAATTCTCTCGCACAACTATGCTCGTTCCAACTGGTGTTTGGACGAACTGGTGAGGATAATGGAGTGCAGGGAAGAAATGGGAAAAATAGTTTTTCCAGTTTTCTATCATGTGGATCCTTCCCATGTGCGAAATCAGAAGGGCAGCTATGGAGAAGCATTCGCTTATCATGAAAGAAATGGGTTTGGCCACCAGACACAGAGGTGGAGGGCAGCTTTGAGGGAAGTGGGCATTCTTTCTGGATGGCATGTACATGATTGGTAAGTACAGCATATGCATATTTTTTTTATACATATAATCTTCTGCGAGTATCTCTATAAAACAGAAATCTATTAGAGGGTCTAATAGGTGTATGCCTCTTATCCTAAAAAATCAAAATCTTATGTCTCCTCTTGATCAGTTACAACATGTGGCAGTTAGTTCTTCCCAATTAAGAGACCATTTAATTTACAAATTTAGGACCTTTTACATCATACCAGTAAAGCAACCTAGCAATCTAGAGTTATTACATGATTATGTCAATTATTGAAAACTAAAATAGTAAATGATCCCACTGATCCAGTCCATTAATTTTCACCAAATAAAATAGAAAAAAAAATCATAGATTTTCTAAACCATTTCTCCAAATTGGTTCTCCAAGAAAAATGATGGTGGGGCATGTGAATATGTGAAATGTAAGGGACAAATATGATGATTTTCTCATCAGAGAACCAATTTGGAGTTCTTTTATTTATTTATTTATTGTATGATACAGCATTGCCTTTCAAAATATAAGTTGCATATAAAGGTCTTTTAAGACTTTAAGTCATGCAGATGGGGACTCAAGAGGAAAGAAAAAAGTTTCTTCTTGAGACTTTGAAATTTGGTACTTTTAAAATGTCATCTAACTTTTTGCCTTATTCAAAATAAAGTGTTTCAAACTCTATCTTTATGCTTGAAACGCAGAAAGGAACTCTTTGTTTAATTTGTTCACACAAAAAAATGTTATAGATTTTTTGGGTGGGCTTTCCCCTGTTTCATTTTGTTATGGGGAAATGGACATTTTAGTAAGATGTTTTATTTTGAACTGCATGTGTGATTAAGTAAGACACATTGCTATTACTATTTTGGTAATCAATATTGATAATTGTTATAAGAAGGATTGCATTGTTATGAATGGTAATAAGTTTTACCTTTCTTTGATTAAACTTATTCAATTCAAAATCCAAAACAACATTATGTATGCTTTTCCTTTTATGAAAATTTAATTGATTTCCTATTGCTTTCCATTCTTTTATAGGTTTAATTTGTTGGTATATGCAAACAACTATACTTCATTTTTTAGGTTATGTTTAGTTCTCGAAAAGTATTAAGAAAAATAAGGTTAAGCAAAATGATTTTATCATATTACGTTATCCAATAACAAATATCAAACAAAATCAAATGTAATTAAAACTACGTAGAAACTTATACATTTTTAAATGATTTAATCTTTATATCGATGAGTTAAAATAAATGAAATAACTTTGAAGTAGCAAATAAAAATAATTTATTGATTTTATATCTATTGTTTTTATTTTTTTTCACTCTTTTTTTCCTTCCACTTTTTCTTTATATTTTCTTTACCTTGCATTTTTCCCTCGAATTTTCTGAGAATCAAATATAGTCTTAGGATTTGTTTTCTTTATACAAACAGATGCCATCTTAGAATAGATCTAATGAAAAAAAAACCTTATGAAAGTAAGTGTATAAAGATTCAAATAAAGGTTGAACATCAACTAAGAAAGGAGGGAGTAATCTTCTAGTACGTATGGAGGTGGGAAAGATGAATAAAGGACAACATTAATTAGAACGCCTCTTTTTTATGGTGTTCTAACGGTGCTTGAAAGATCTAATTAATTCATCTTTATCCCCTTTAACACATTCTATTTGCCCATAATTCAAGTGTTTATATGAAACCAAACATAGTCAAGTTTACTTCATGTTTTCTATTGTTTGTTACTCTATTGCCTCACCCATTTATGTGCCTTACTGGTGGCAAGTCTGAAGCAGATTATATTGAGGATATTACTCACATTATTTTGATGAGATTTAGTAAAAAAATCTTACATGTTAATAAGAAGCTCATTGGGATGGATTATCGTTTGTAACAATTGGAAGAAAATTTTCCTCAGATTATAGACCCATTATCAAATGATGTTCGCATGGTTGGGATCTATGGATTTGGAAGAATTGGTAAGACAACCATTGCCAAAGTTTTATATAACCAAATTGCCGCTCAATTCATGATTGCTAGCTTTATTGCTAATGTTAGAGAGGATTCCAAAAGTCGAGGTCTACTTCATTTACAAAACCAACTCCTTCAAGATATTTTGCCAAGAAGGAAGAACTTTATAAGCAACGTTGATGAAAGGATCCATATGATAAAAGATAGACTATGCTTTAAAAAGGTCCTTCTTGTGCTTGATGATGTTGATGATTTGAATCAACTAGAAGCCTTAGCTGGTGATCATAATTGGTTTGGTTTAGGAAGTAGAATTATTGTTACAACTAGAGATAAGCATTTGTTGGAGGTGCATGAAATGGATGCATTATATGAGGCTAAGAAATTAGATCACAAGGAAGTTGTTGAACTCTTTAGTTGGAATGCGTTTAAATAAAACCATCTCAAAGAAGATTATGAAATAGTTACAAACTCTGTGGTACATTATGTTAATGGTCTTTCTTTAGGTCTTAAAGTTTTGGGTTCTTTCCTATATGGCAAGACAGTACATCAATGGAAAAGTGAATTGCATAAACTAGAACGGGAACCTAACCAAGAAATTCAATGTGTGCTTTTGAGAAGTTACGATGAATTAGATTGCACACAAAAGCAAATTTTCCTAGATGTTGCTTGCTTCTTTAATGGAGAGGATAAAGATTTTGTTACAAGAATCCTAGATGCTTGCAAATTCTTTGCGGAGAGTGGACTACGAGTCCTCGGTGATAAGTGCCTCATAAGTATTGTAGACAACAACATATGGATGTATGATTTGTTATGACTTATGGGACGTGGCATTGTTAGACAAAAATTTCCTGAAGACCCTAGAAAATGGAGCAGATTATGCTATCCTGAGGTTGTAAGTCATGCGTTGACAAGAAAAATGGTAAGAACAAAATGCAAATGAACCTACTTTCAAACTTGAATGATATTTAGAATACAAAAGCTTCAATAATATCATTTTTGTTGAAGTTACAAATCTTAATTTACTTCTATGTATTTTGCTCTTCACTTGTTATCTACTCTTGTTTGTTAGGGAACAAAGGCAATTAAAGGGATACTCTTCAACTTGTCTATACTAAAGCCGATACACATTACTACTGAATCCTTGGAGATGATGAAGAATCTTAGGTTGCTCAAAATCTATTTGGATCATGAATCTTCTTCTATGAGGGAGGATAATAAAGTAAAGTTGTCCAAAGACTTTGAATTCCCTCCTTCAAAGCTAAGATATCTCTATTGGCAAGGATATCCTTTGGAATCTTTGCCATCAGGTTTTTTTGTGGAGGACCTTATAGAACTTGATATGCGTTATAGCAGCTTAACATAACTTTGGGAAAATGACACGGTATATATGATTATTTTTTCATGTTTCTTCTTTAGTTAATCTCCAAAGTCCATGAAAGCTTATACATTGAAGTAATAATTATTATGATTATTTTTTCTATTACAGCTTCTTGAAAAGTTAAATACTGTTAGACTGAGTTGCTCTCAATACCTCATTGAAATTCCAGATATCTCAATTCGTGCACCCAATCTAGAGAAACTAATTCTTGATGGTTGTTCAAGTTTGCTTATGTTCAGGTTAGATTTTTTCCATAGTTTCCAGGAAGTCTCCTACAATGCTTCTTTGTTTTAAGTAGTCCCACCAATGTATTATTATTGATCATTAATTTTCTTATATATATATATGTCTTGTAAATTCAACTTGCATATCAAGATTGTTGTGAGATTAAATGCCATAGAGCTATTAAAAGAATGAGATTAAAAACCCTGGAGTCCACTGAGAAATTTAAAACCATAAGTATCTTTTCCAATGGGCCTCATATTGTTTGCAGTTAAGGGGAAGTGACTAGTTCCTGCTTTTTATGATTATTCAGGTTAGTATTCCATGTGAAACTTGTTCAAGGTACAACCTTGAAAATAGTAGTGTTTCCTGCATTTGTTCTAAGTTGGAGAAGCACTAGGCCTACCACTCTGCAAAATAAGAAACCTTACATTATCTGCCATGATTTTTACCGTCATGTAAGTGTTAAAGTTGCAGGATGTGTAATGATGGCACAATTGGAAAGTTTTATTTCCATATAACAAATAAGTTACACAAAGTGGAGCTAGGGTTATTTACCTGTTTCTCATTTTCCATTGCCTTCATCCTGGAAAGTCTACAAGATCATACCATGTTTCAATTCTAATTACATGTCATTGAGGAATTCTTTTTGGTCGTGATGGATGTTGTTCTTGTGCACAAACTGTTAGAATTCATGAGAGTTTGCCTTAGTTAGACTCAGTCTCTGTTTTGCTCCATAATTTTCAGTTTTTCTGTTAGTAGAAGTAGTCATAGCAGCTAAGAGTTTTTAGCATTTTCAGTTTGGTTGTAAGCCTATAAATAGGCATTCTCATTGGTGAAATATTGTGTGCCTTTCTCCAACTGAATACTCTAATATTTTCTGCAAGTTTTAGTTCCTTATTTTTCTCCAGATTTTAACAGTGGTATCAGAGCATTATTCCTACGGGCTGTGAGGCAAAGTTTTTTTTTAGTATTAAACACAGTGAGGTTGAGTGCAAACTCTAGTGAGGTTGAGTGATCTATTTTTTTTTAAGCAACTGTGGTGCAAACATGTCTCCTTCTAGCAATACTTCCTCTGTAATTCCAGTGTTTAATGGTGAACACTATCACATTTGGGCTGTCAAGATGAGGTTTTATTTAAGGTGTCAAGGTTTGTGGAATGTTGTGATGTCTGAAGCTGATCCACCACCATTGGGAGCAAATCCTACAGTTGCTCAGATGAAAGCATGTGAGGAAGAAAAACTCAAGAAAGACAAAGCCATCACCTACCTACATTCAGGACTTGTAGACCACATCTTCACCAAAATCATGAACTTGGAAACACTTAAACTGGTTGGGACAAGCTCCAAGGTGAATTTGAGGGCAGTGAAAGAGTCAAAACTGTTAGACTCCTCACATTGAAGAGAGAGTTTGAGTTGATGAAGATGAAAGATGATGAATCTGTCAAAGATTATTCTGGCAGGTTAATGGATGTTGTAAACCAAATGCAGCTTCTTGGTGAGGCATTTACAGATCAAAAGGTGGTAGAAAAGATCATGGTTTCAGTGCCTCAAAAGTTTGAAGCCAAGATTTCTGCAATTGAAGAGTCTTGTGACTTGCAAACTCTCACAATTGTAGAGTTAACCAGCAAGCTTCATGCACAGGAGCAAAGGGTCTTAATGAGAGGTGATGAAGCTACTGAAGCTGCTTTTCAAGCAAATCACAAGGGAAAGAATTCTAGAAACTTGCAAGGAAAGAAGTTCTTTAAGAACAACAAAAGGAAAGTTGAAGGGTCTTCAAGAAAAGGAAATTTTCCGTCTTGCTCTCATTGTAGAAGAACCAACCATGCTGAGAAAGATTGTTGGCAGAAAAGTAAACCTCTCTTTAATTGTAATTTCTGCAATAAACTTGGCCATAGTGAGAAGCATTGTAGAGCCAAGAAAAAACAATCTCAACAACAACCAGAACAAAATGCAAGTGTGACTGAAGAAGACAAAAATGATGATGAGCATTTATTTATGGCATCACAAGCACTCAGTTCTCATGAACTAAATACTTGGCTCATTGACAGTGGTTGCACAAGTCACATGACCAAATATCTGTCAATATTTACCTCCATTGATAGATCAGTTCAACCAAAGGTCAAGTTGGGAAATGGTGAAGTTGTGCAGGCCAAAGGAAAAGGGACAATTGCTATCAGCACCAAGAGAGGTACAAAAATTGTCACTAATGTTCTTTACATTCCAGATTTAGATCAGAATCTTCTTAGTGTTGCACAAATGCTAAGAAATGGATATGCAGTCTCTTTCAAAGAAAATTTTTGTTTTATCACTAATGTACACGGAAAAGAGATAGCAAAACTTAAAATGAATGGAAATAGCTTTTATTTGAAGCTTGATTTAGTTGAAGGTCATGTCTTTTAGTGCCAAGATTGATGAGAGTGTTGTTTGGCACAAAAGATATGGTCATTTCAACTTGAAGTCACTGAGGTTCATGCAAGAAGCTGGTATGGTTGAAGACATGCCTGAAATCTCAGTTAATGCTCAAACTTGTGAAAGTTGTGAGCTAGGAAAGCAACAACGACAACCATTCCCTCAAAATATGTCCAAGAGAGCTACTCACAAGCTGGGATTAATTCATTCAGATATTTGTGGACCAATGAGCACAGCCTCATTGAGCAACAATGTGTATTTTGCATTATTTATTGATGATCTCAATAGAATGATTTAGGTTTATTTTCTAAAAACCAAGTCACAAGTGCTCTCTGTGTTCAAAAGGTTCAAGAAAATGGTTGAAACTCAAAGTGGCCAGAACGTTAAGGTGCTCAGAACTGATAATGGAGGTGAGTATATCTCAAAAGAGTTCAATGTCTTTTGTCAAGAAGCTGGAATTGTACACCAGCTAACAACTCCATACTCACCACAACGGAATGGAGTCTCTGAGAGAAAGAACAGAACCATGATGGAGATGGCAAGGTGCATGTTATTCGAGAAGAAGCTACCAAAACTTCTATGGGCTAAAGTAGTCAACACCTCAGTATATTTGCTTAACAGACTACCAACTAAGTCTGTTCAGAGCAAAACACCAATAGAGGCATGGTCTGGTGTAAAACCTTTTGTCAAGCACCTGAAAGTTTTTAGCTCATTTTGTTATCTTCATGTGCCATCTGTAAAGAGAGGGAAGCTTGATGAAAGAGCTGAGAAAGGTGTTTTTGTTGGGTATGCAGCTGAATCAAAAGGTTACAAAATTTATAGCTTGAGTAGAATGAAAATCATGATAAGTAGAGATGTGCACTTTGATGAAAACTCCTACTAGAATTGGGACTTGAAGAAAGTTCATAAATGTGATCAAACCACTCCATCTATTCTTCAACCAGCAATAGAAAGTACAATCATTGAAGGTCCACTTGATGTTGAAGCAACTTCAGACACACTCGTGCTTAAGATGAGGCCATTATCTGATGTGTATGAGAGGTGCAATCTTGTACATGCTGAGCCTACATGTTACACGGAAGCTGCAAGATTTCTAGAATGGATTGAGGCCATGAAAGCTAAAATTGATGCTATTGAAAGAAATGGAACCTGGAAGTTGACAAAACTACCTGAAGCTAAGAATGCAATTGGTGTAAAATGGGTTTTCAGAACCAAATTTAATTCAGATGGTTCAATCTTCAGGCATAAGGCTAGATTGGTTGTGAAGGGTTTTGCTCAAGTTGCTGGAGTGGACTATGGTGATACATTTGCACCAGTAGCCAGACATGACACTATAAGGCTACTACTTGCACTTGTTGGTCAAATGGGATGGAAAGTGTACCATTTAGATGTCAAGTCAGCTTTTCTAAATGGTATACTTCTTGAAGAAATGTATGTTCAACAACCAGAAGGCTTTGAGGTTATTGGCCATGAACATAAAGTGTACAAGCTACATAAGGCTCTCTATGGTTTGAAGCAAGCACCAAGGGCCTAGTATAGCAAAATTGATTCTCATATGATCCAACTTGGATTTAGGAGGAGTGAAAATGAAGCTACTTTGTATTTGAAACAAAATGATGATGGTTTGCAACTGGTAGTATCACTTTATGTTGATGACATGCTAGTGACTGGAAGCAATGTAAAATTACTAGCTGATTTCAAAATGGAAATGCAAGATGTATTTGAGATGTCTGACCTTAGCATCATGAACTACTTCCTTGGAATGGAAATATACCAATGCAGCTGGGCTATCTTCATTTCACAAAGAAAATATGCTATGGATATTCTCAAGAAATTCAAGCTAGAATCATGCAAAGAAGTAGCAACTCCGCTGGCACAAAATGAGAAAATTTCAAAGAATGATGGTGAGAAACTTGAGGAACCCTCTGCATATAGAAGCTTGGTGGGCAGCCTACTATACTTGACAGTAACCAGACCTGACTTGATGTTTCCAGCTAGTTTGCTTTCAAGGTTCTTGAGTTCACCTAGAAATGTTCACATGGGAGTTGCAAAAAGGGTGCTAAAGTATGTTAAAGGTACAACAAATCTTGGCATTTGGTATTTAAAGATAGGAGGAGTTAAGCTAGATGGTTATGCTGATAGTGATTGGGTAGGAAGTGTTGATGATGTGAAGAGCACTTCAGGTTATGTATTTACAATCGGTTGAGGTGTCATATGCTGGAATTCAAGAAAGCAAGAAGTAGTGGCACAATCAACTACAGAAGCTAAGTATATCTCCTTAGCAGCTGCTACAAATCAAGCAATATGGTTGAGAAAATTGCTTGTTGATTTAGGCCAGGAACAAAGCTCACCAACTGAGCTTTACTGTGACAATAAGTCAGCCATTTCCATTACTCAAAATCCTGTCCAACATGGCAGAACCAAGCACATAAATGTAAAATTCCACTCCATATGGGAAGCTGAAAAGAATTCACTTGTTAAGCTGCATTATTGCTCAACTGATGAGCAACTTTCTGACATAATGACTAAAGGACTTCCTAAATCAAGGTTGGAGTTCCTAAGGTTGAAGCTTGGTATGTCCAAGGCAAATCTCAAGGAGTAGTGTTAGAATTCATGAGAGTTTGCCTTTGAAAATGTCTTAGTTAGACTCAGTCTCTGTTTTGCTCCATAATTTTCAGTTTTTCAGTTAGTAGAAGTAGTCATAGCAGTTGAGAGTTTTTAGCATTTTCAGTTTGGTTGTAAGCCTATAAATAGGCATTCTCATTGGTAAAATATTATGTGCCTTTCTCCAACTGAATACTCTAATATTTTCTACAAGTTTTAGTTCCTTATTTTTCTCTAGATTTTAACACAAACCAAACACAGTAGGCCCTCTAATCATTTTTATATGTGTATTTTGAAGCTTGGGCATGTCTATGGGGATAAAAAAAAACCCACTTTATTGAGGCCTGAAAACACCTTACATTCTTAATCAAATTGATATGTGAAAAGGAAAAGAAGGCAGCATTTTACATTGGTAGACTCAAACAAACCATCTCAATATCTTCAACAGGAACTTAGTTTGTAAAGCACACTTTTCAGAAGTGAGTTTTTTGGTTTTTCTTCTCAATTGGAACTAAGGCTTCTTATGCTTGAATATTGTTATGAAAAGAGGAAAGATAATATGTTCATGATGGAGGTTTTTGAATATCCGTTTTGGGTGGTCATTCTTGGTGAGGCTGGCCTTGTTTTGTATTTCATCATTTATTGTAGGAAAGTTTTGTATTTCATCAACCCCCATTTTGAATATAGTGGTTGCTTATTTTATTGAATTTGAAAAACTGCAAAAAGCTTAGCAGTTTTCCTAGCATCATCGACATGAAAGCGCTTGAAATTCTTAATTTCTCTGGTTGCTCAGGGCTTAAGAAGTTTCCAGATATTCGAGGTAACATGGACCATTTATTGGAGCTTCATTTGGCTTCAACTGCTATTAAGGAACTTCCCTCCTCAATTGGGCATCTCACTAGACTTATTTTATTGGATCTGAAAAGGTGCAAAAATCTTAAGTCTTCCCACGAGTATTTGTAGGTTGAAATCCCTTGAATATCTATTTCTTTCTAGCTGTTCAAAACTAGAGAATTTTCCTGAAGTAATGGTGGATATGGAAAACTTGAAAGAGCGTCTTTTAGATGGAACATATATAGAAGGGCTACCCTCATCAATTGACCGTCTAAAAGGCCTTGTTTTATTGAATCTGAGGAAATGCCAAAACCTTGTGAGTCTTCCAAAAGGCATGTGTAAATTGACATCTCTTGAAACACTCATTGTCTCTGGTTGTTCACAATTGAACAATTTGCCGAGGAACCTCAGGAGCCTACAACGTCTATCACAGCTCCATGCAGATGGAACTGCTATAACACAACCACCTGACTCAATTGTTCTCTTGATAAACCTCCAAGTATTGATCTATCCTGGATGTAAAATATTAGCACCTACCTCCTTGGGGTCACTCTTTTCATTCTGGTTATTGCATAGAAACAGTTCAAATGGGGTCGGTTTGCGCTTGCCTTCTAGTTTTTTTAGTTTCAGGTCCTTTACAAATTTAAATCTAAGTGACCTCAAACTAATAGAAGCAGCAATCCCCAATGATATTTCCACCTTAATCTCATTGAAGAAATTAGATCTAAGCAGAAGCAATTTTCTAAGTATACCTGCTGGCATCAATGAACTTACAAATCTAAAAGACCTCAGATTGGGGCATTGCCAAAGTCTCATAATAATTCCAGAGCTTCCACCAAGTATCCGAGACGTAGATGCACACAATTGCACTGGCCTTTTTCCAAGCTCATTCAATGTATGCACATTACAGGGGTTACAGTTCCTATTCTATAATTGTTCCAAACCAGTTGAGGACCAATCCAGTGATCAAAAGAGAAATGCATTACAAAGATTTCCACATAATGATGCGTCTTCCTCTGCTTCTGTTTCCTTTGTAACTACCACACCTGTTGTGATGCAGAAATTGCTGGAAAATATTGCATTTAGTATTGTTTTTTCTGGCAGTGGAATTCCCGAGTGGATCTGGCATCAGAATGTGGGATCGTTTTTAAAATAGAGCTGCCTACAGATTGGTACAATGATGACTTCTTAGGATTTGCTCTCTGCTCTATTCTTGAACATCTTCCTGAGAGAATTATATGTCGATTGAATTCTGATGTTTTTTATTATGGAGACTTGAAGGACTTTGGTCATGATTTCCATTGGAAATGAGGCATTGTTCGGTCAGAACACATCTGGCTGGGTTATCAACCATGTTCCCAGTTGAGGTTGTTTCAATTCAATGAACCCAATGACTGGAATTACATTGAGATTTCTTTTGAAGCAGCCCACAGATTCAACTCAAGTGCATCCAATGTGGTGAAGAAGTGTGGGGTATGTCTTATATATGCAGAAGATCTTGAAGGAATCCATCCACAGAATAGAAAACAACTTAAGAGTAGGGGATGTAATGTAGTCGAGAGAAGCAGTGACAGAGATGGACTCCATGGAAGTGGAATGGACTCTAGTTCTAGTGGTAGCAATCAGGGGCCCTCTAACAGTCCCACGCTCAAGCTCAAGCGCAAACACCCTCAAGAATGACTACCATCATCCAGGCGCTTTCTTCCATTAAAAATCTCTCATCTGTTGATTTGGTCATGCATGCTAGAAATCAATGATGATTTTTGTTGTCAATGATTCTTGGCGAACTCCTCGAATCTTGTCTGTATATTATATCTCTATCAACCTCTGGTTAGTCTTCATCTTTTCTCTTATTGATTTATTTTGATTGAAGCAATTGAAATTCTTGAAGGAGTCTTTCTTCTTTTCTTCAATATTTTTGGCAAACATTTTTGTTTGAATCTGACCTTTGATTATGATGGAATATGTTGTTAAACCTATGTAAGTTTCTAACAGTTTGAGTTCTATCTAGCACTTGGTGGCGGATATTGTTGGACAAAAACAAGACAAAACAATAGCAAGGAAAAAAATAGAGCTCTTTAACTCTAAAAAACAGAGCTTCACCAGACCAAAGAAAATGTTTCTGGATAATTTTATTGCAGTCATTAATTCCACTACAGCAAACATGTCTATTTATAAAAAAAAACAAAGATGACACAATCTGCCCCACTACACCACTAACACTTGACCCACTACACCCACTAACTCGATTTTAGCAACAAGCTCCTTATTTGACTAACTCAACCATAAGAATAGGAATATGCCAACAACCACTTTGAATCAGTCTTCAACACTCCCCCTTGATTCAAAGTTGCAAACTCCAAGCTTGCTTCTGAAGTAGACATGCTTGTCTCTAGATAAAGCTTTTGTCCGCACATCCGCTACCTGCTCATTGGTGTTACAATACTGCAAAACAACATTACCTTCAACCACAAGATCTCTTATGAAATGAACCCGAATATTAACATGTTTTGTCCTTCCATGGTAGGCTGGATTCTTGGTCATTGCTATGGCAGCTTTGTTGTCACAGTAAATTACAGTTGGCTCCTCATGTTCTTGATTAATATCAACAAGAATTCGCCTCAACCACACTGCCTGGCATGCGGATGAGGTTGCAGCTGTATACTCAGCTTCAGAAGAGGACAAGGCTGTCACTGCTTGCTTCTTTGAACTCCAACAGACTGCACCTGACCCAAGAGAAAACATATAGCCTGAAGTGCTTTTTCTATCCTCTAAGCACCCTGCCCAATCACTATCAGTGTAGCCAACCAATTTGAACTCTTGAACATGACCATACCATATCCTGAAATCATATGTTCCAGCAATGTATCGCAACAATCTCTTTGCAGCTCCAAGATGTTGCTTCGAAGGACAATGCATAAATCTGGAGATCACCCCAACTGCAAAAGCCATATCTGGCCGTGTATGTGTCAGATAAATGAGGCCTCCAACCAGACTTCTAAACCTCCTAGCATCAGCTCTTTCAGTGCCATCTTCAGCCTGCAACTTCTCATTTGAATTCATAGGAGTAGCTACTACTTTGCAATTTAACATATTGAACTTCTTAAGCAAATCAACAGCATACTTTCTTTGTGAAACAAAGACTCCATCCTCTACTTGTTTTACCTCTAAACCAAGAAAGAAATGCAACAGCCCTAGGTCTGACATCTCAAACTTCTTCTTCATACAGGCTTTAAACTCATTAATAAGAGAAGAGGATGAACCCATATAGATCATGTCATCTACATAAAGACAAATAATAAGAAGATCATTTTTACCTTGCCTTTTCAGGTAAAGATTTGGCTCACTCTTGCTCCTTTCAAAGCCATTCTCAACAAAGTAAGAATCTATCTTACTGTACCATGCTCGTGGGGCTTGTTTCAACCCATAAAGGGCCTTCTTTAGTCTATACACGTGCTCTTCTTTATCAGGAACTATGAAGCCTTCAGGCTGAGATACATACACCTCCTCTACTAGCTCTCCATTAAGAAAAGCAGACTTGACATCAAACTGATGAACACACCAATGCATATGAGCAGCTATCTCTTCTTTCATAGCACTGTACCATTCTTCCTTCTCCACTGCTTCTTCAAAGGTTGTTGGATCAGCTACAAACAAGACTTGTGTAGTCTCATAGATGTCCCTTAAAGATCTGAATTTCCTTGGAGGGGTTTCCTCTGAAGATTGTGAAGAACTGCTGCTACTCAAATTTGGGGAACTAGGTGAATGAGAGGGAGTTGGACTTGCTGGAATCTGAACAGAAGGCTGCTGATCTTCACTCTGTGCCACTTCACTTTCACTTGAAATCTCCACAAGAGCACCGTCTTCACTTACACGCCAAGTCCAGCTAGCTTTTTCATCAAACACCACATTCCTGCTAACAATTATCTTACCACTAACAGGGTTATATAGCTTATATCCTTTTGATTGAGAACAATAACCAATAAAGATGCACTTTACTGATTTTTCATCAAGCTTACTACGGTTATGTGACTCAATCAACGTATAGGCAACACTACCAAAAACCTTTAAATGGCTTACCCAAGGTTTCTTCCCATACCAAGCTTCATATGGAGTTCTATTCAACACTGCCTTGGTTGGAGAAATATTCAGCAAGTATACAGCTGTAGCAACTCCTTCTGCCCAAAAATGGTTTGAAAGGTTCTTGGCCTTCATCATGCTTCTAGCCATCTCAACCACCGTTCTATTCTTCCTCTCAGCCACACCGTTTTGCTCTGGTGAATAAGGAGTAGTCAGCTCTCTATGCAAGCCTTCCTCTTCACAAAATACTTTAAAATCATTTGATAAGAACTCTCCACCTCTGTCAGTCCGCAGCACCTTAATGCACTTGCCACTCTGCTTCTCTACAAATGCTTTGAACTTCTTGAAGGTCTCAAAAGTCTCTGCCTTTGATTGAAGAAAATACACCCAACTCATCCTACTATGATCATTTGTAAACAACAAAAAATATCTACTGCCACCAAATGAAGCAGTTTGCATAGGACCACATAGATCAGCATGTATAATCTCAAGACAACTAGATGCCCTCCTTGACCTTCCCTTAGGGAATGGTTTCTTGCTTTGTTTCCCATAAATACAACCCTCACACACATTCACCGAGTCAATTTTAGGTAGTCCAAACACCATTTCCTTTTTACTTAGTAACTTCAACCCTTTGACATTTAGATGACCATACCTTAAGTGCCACAGATTAGACTCACTAGTCTCTTTAACAACAAGAGCATGCTTTTCTATACTTGACACTTCAAGAGGAAACAACTTGTTTGCGGCCATACGAACATCAAATATTATTTGATCAGACTTTTTATCTTTGATCACACAAGTAGCACCATCAAACAAAATGGAGTATCCACTAACCATAAGTTGCCCCACACTTAACAAGTTTTGAGTCAAACTAGGAATAAAGTACACATTGTAAAGGAGCTTTACATTACCATGACCATTGTTTACTGCCACGGTCCCCTTGCCTTCCACTTGCACTTGTTTGTCATCACCAAGTTTCACCTTCAACTTGTGTGATTCATCCAGCTCCTTAAAGAGTGACTTTATCCCTGTCATGTGGTTAGAACATCCACTATCCAAAAACCAAATATTGTTGGAAGATACTACCTCTTCATTATAGATCATGAACAACTTGACTTGATCTTCCTCTTGCTCGACATAGTTTGCTTGTTTTTCTTGCCTTTCTTTCTTCCAACATTCAGCTTGAACATGTCCAAACCGCTTGCAGTAGTAGCACTGGATATTACTCTTGTTTCTGCTCTTCTCAGTTGACTACCTTTGGTCACCTTGTGCATCACCTCGGCCTCTGCCACGACCACCTCTTCCATGAGCACCTCCTCTGCCACGTCCTCTACCAGTAGCTTCTCTGCCTCCATTCTTCTGATCTGATGTCTCCCCCTTCGTGTAAAATGCCTTTTCTTCATTCTTCTCCTCTATTCTGGACAGCCTCACTTCATGAGATTGCAAGGATCCCATGAGCTCATCAAATGAATAGGTTGACAGACCCTTAGACTCCTCAATGGCTGCAACTACATGATCAAACTTAGGCGTTAAACTCCTTAACACCTTTGCTACGATAGTTTGATCAAGAATATCTTCACCATACGACCTCATTTGATTAACTATAGCAGCAACTCTTGACAAAAAATCTTGCACTGACTCTCCATTTTTCATGTGCAAGGTTTCAAAGTCACGGCGCAAGGACTGGAGCTTCACCGTGATCACTTTAGAGGAACCCTGAAATGCAGTTTTCAAGGTTGTCCATGCCTCTTTTGTTGTGGTTGCTACTGCAATCTTTGAGAAGATTGATTCATGTACAGCCTGTTGAATAAAGAACAATGCCTTGGAGTCCTTCTTCGTATTTTCTTTCAACCTAGCTTCTTCGTCCGGATAAGGATAGCCATTTTCAACCAAGTCCCACAAATCTTGAGACTTGAATAAAGTCTTCATTTTGATGCTCCAAAACTCATAGCACTCACCTTTGAAAATGGGAATTGCTGGTTGAGACACACTCACCATACTACCGTTGGTTGTTGCCATTATTCGCCCAGTTCAGAAGGAACCTGGTTGCTCTAATACCAAAAATTGTTGGACAAAAACAAGACAAAACAATAGCAAGGAAAAAAATAGAGCTCTTTAACTCTAAAAAACAGAGCTTCACCAGACCAAAGAAAATGCTTCTGGATAATTTTATTGCAGTCATTAATTCCACTACAGCAAACATGTCTATTTATAAAAAAAAAACAAAGAGGACACAATCTGCCCCACTACACCACTAACACTTGACCCACTACACCCACTAACTCGATTTTAGCAACAAGCTCCTTATTTGACTAACTCAACCATAAGAATAGGAATATGCCAACAGCCACTTTGAATCAGTCTTCAACAGATATGAGTTGTTTGAGTAAGAAAATGAAGCAAAGTTGGTGTTGGGTGATGAATGCAAGTTGTTGGCTATTATTGATGAACCTAGTTGGTTCTTGCGGAGCAATTCCTTTCTTAATTAATGCAGCGGTGCCACCAGCTTGGAATTTTGCATTCTTATGAATTATTGTATATAATTGTCAGCTGTTCTGTGACAAAAGTGCTGGAATAGTTTACTCAATTCATTGTTTATAGAATTTGGTGAAATGTTATCTGGTTGGATGGTCTTAACATCAGTAAGATGTTCAACTTTAAGAGTGAAGATACAGAGATTTTAAAAATGGCAATGTTTCTAGAACCACTAATTTTTCCAGCTGCAAAACCATGTGGCTGGATGACTTGTTTGTACAATGTTTATGAAGCTTTGTAGTTCTTTTGGCTTCTAGAGCATTGGAATTTATTAAACTTGTTGTCTACTTATTTAATTTGAGGAATTAATTCTACTTATTCAATTTTGGATGAACTTCGGCTGATATACTTAGTTGAACATCTTGATTAGCTAATATTAGTCTTTCCAACTCCAATAAAGATGGTTAAGTTGGCAAACCATGAATTTTTGTATTGGATTTTGAATCATGTACTCTCTACTCATTAATCTTAGCTTTAGGATTTAATTATCAAATTTTATGAGCTAGAAATTTTACGTTGAGCATAGACATTATCATTTCACCTTTAAAATTTCCACTTTTTCAATGCATCGACATTTTCCTTGGGTAATGCCCTGTCCTTGCTATTACCAAAAACTTTCCAAAAAATCCTTTTATTAAGTTAAAGAAGCACTTCAATCAATCAATAAGAGATTCAACTAAACCAATTAATCCAATTCTAACTTAAAGTTAAAAATTGAATTCAATTTCACATTATATGTTATGATTATGTTATAGATGATAAGCTAAAAAGCAATCACACAATTAGACACAAATCATTTATGTGGAAAACTTTGTCTCAAGGTGAAAAGCCTTCGGAGCATTCCCAGCTTCCAAAGTCTACTAAATCAATTATCAATATACAAGTGAATTGTCTTACCAAAAGTGAGTTCTAATATCAATCTCTCATTTCCTCCTTTCTTGTGATCTCTACTTGACCTAAACTTGATCTTCCATAGCTTGATGTCACATTGGATTGCTTTGGAATCACTTTGAGCTTAAGCTTCTTACTTGGAAGTTGATTCACATGTTAAGACCTCAAAAAACAGAAATTGGGGGAAGAAAGACATAATCGCTTTAAGGGGATACCCAGTGCTCTAATAATTATGTACAAGATTGTTCAAGCTAAGGGAAAAATATTAATTCATTGACTTCAATGTTGCATTGATTTCCTCATTTGAATTTTGCCTTGTAAAGATTAAAATATCATAATTGTAAAAAATATTAATCTTTGAATTTTCATAAATATCAAAATTATTAGACAAAAATTTAGTAAAAATATATTGGTGTGATAAAAATTAATCAAAACTTTTAAAAATGTTAGGAAAAACCTTAAGGAATAATAAAATAATCAATAATGTAATTGTTGAAATTATTTTATTGAAGAAAAATAATTTATTTATGATAACATTTGTAATACTTAACAATAATTTGCAGAACTTGAAGATGCCTTTAATATTAAAAGGATAATTCATCTAATTTGGATATATTCAACTATATAAAAACCGTAATATATGCATGGATGAAAATTTTGGAAGATTTTTCCAAAATTTCATGTATCGGCAATTGGTGACACTAAACAGGCAGACAAAAATTCGGTGAAGCGATTTTTCGGCAATTTCCGACGTGTTTCGGTGATTTTTCGCCAAAAAAAAAATCATATTTTTACCTATTTATCGATGATTTTGCCGATTTTTCAATCCGGTCAACATGCGGTCAAAGCTTAAAAAATGTGCAATTGTGCATGCGGGAACTGGGACTCGCCTTTCCTTGGATGAGTACTAGGCTGACTACTCATTTGTTAAATACTATGCACCAAACAAATATATAGTAAAACTATAAAAAATTATTTTCATAAACAAATTAATTCTAATTGTTTTATTTTAAAATTTCATTTAATTAATCACTAAAAATATAAAACCTATCATTATAATTTTCTTAACTATTTTTTATATCATTTATATATTAATTAAATATAAAAATATAAAAAATAAAAAAATTTATACATATATCATCATTTATTTTATGTCATTTAATACAATTGAAATTAAATGAATTATAATTTTAAATTGAGATATATTATAATCAAATATCATAATATTATTGTCAAATAACATTTGATGTAATTTAATAAATTTATAAAATTCATATTTTTTTATGGGCGCATACGACATTATTGTCAAATATGATTAATTATATCATATACATATATTATTATTTTTTATAAAACAATTTTAAAATGTCTATTATTGTTTATTATATAAGAGTTTTTTTCAATATTTTCTGTTGATCAACTTTAGACTACCTAAATTTTTTTCTAAAATATCTATCGATATATCCAATATATCTGTAAAATTGAAATACCGATATATCTGTAATTATCGATATTTTTATCAATGAATATATATATATAATTATTTTTTGTTTAAAAATATTTAAAATTTTATTTACAACCATATATTTTTTATATTTAATTACAATTTTTATTAAAAAAAATTATAAGTGATGATCATGTTTTCCTTATTTTATTTACAACAAAATATTTAAAAAGTCTTATTAGAAAAAATATCATGATGGTTTTATAATTTTAAAAATCAATTAAATCAAATTTGAAAATGAAAGTTTAATATCTCATACCACGAAACTACCTAATGTACCGTGGTGGAGGGTTGCATAGGTAGTTCTTAGAATTTAGCCTACAAATTACCAATTTTTTAATGAATTTTTTAATTAGATTAATAATTATTGGTTATTTCAATAATTTCAATCACATAAGGAAATATGCAATATATATGAAAAACCTCCCACAAAGTCTCCCAAACACTTTATCTAAGTAAAATATCATGGGGTAGGAGATTCCAATGGTAAAATATTCATTACTTATGAAGAATTAAGTACATAAATTTATCTAGTAGTTGCTACTCCTTGAAATTTACGCTCCATTACTACACCTAACCCATGTTGATGATGTAAAACTTTTATGCATCTTAGTGGACTCCTCAACGGCTTAAGAAGGAAGCAATACTTTATCACAAAGCCTTAACATTGGCAAATTAGTTTGAGAGTTTTGAGTTAAATGCAAAGAGTAATGATTGTATATATATATTAGGTGAAACCTAAACCTAGTGCACTTAGGACAAGATTTCAAAATCATGATTTTCCCAAAAACAAATTTGTAAAATGATAAAAATTGTAAACTTCACAAATTGTCCAAACTAGACAATTTAGGGCTTGAATGCTCAAGTGCCTTTTAAGTAAAGCTTAAGCGACCCTTGTTGACGTTTGTGCACTATTAAGGAATACTTGAGTGATTGATTAGGGTGCTTAAGCGCTCAACTTTAGAATCCTATTTTTCAATTAAATTAAACACTCAATTTTCAATTTTCTAATCCCAACTTTATGCCTTCCTAAAAGTCATTAACCTTTTCATAGCTCACAATACTTACCTGTGTTTTCCCTAGTTCATTTTTTTACAACTTTGAGTCTTCACAAGCAATGTAAGTTGTAGGAAAGTATGTATAGTATTAACTAGGATAAATAAAATAAAATAGCCAATTTAGTCTAAATAGACTAAATTAGTAATAAAAAATAATTTATTTACCAAAGTTTTATTTTAATATTTAATTTTGTGCATGGATATTTACTTAAATATAACATATGCAAGTATAAATAATAAGTGCAACTTGAAAATGTTTTCCATGAAAGTTAAGCTATTGTTGAGGTCGTATAAGGATGTGATAAGGGACAAAAGTCATCTTATTCTATGAGACAATATATAACAACCATTATAGTTTGTTTCCCTTTGAAAGGTGGTAGACCTTCAACAAAATCCATGGAGATATTAATACATCTTGTGATGGAATGAGCAATGGTTTTAGTAAACCTTATTAAGTGCATAGCATTAGGAAGGCATTGGAGTTTTTGGTTTACCACTTCCTTTCAAATTTTAAAAAAAGAATTTACAATTGTAAAAGAAAGTGAGCAATTTATTTTAGTCATTGCAATGCATGGTTGCTATATAATGAGGTTTGAGTAGTAGGAGTGATTGAGCTCACAACTTGCACATTGACACCTATTGAGGAGTCAAGGTGCAACCTTGTAATTCTCTCGGAACACTATGCCCAGTTCAGGTGGTGTTTGGATGGATTGGCGAAGATCATTGAGTGCAAGAACCAAAATGGAAAATTAGTTTTTCTAATTTTCTACCACGTGGAACCATCATATGTGCGAAAACAGATGGAAAGTTATGGAGAAGCATTTGCCCGTCATAAAGACCATGAGGAGGGAAGGAGGAAGGTAGAGAGGTGGGGGGCAGCATGTTAAGAAGTGTCCCAAATTCCTAATTAGTATAAATTCCTTTTTTTTGTAAAGAATATTATATAGAATATTTCTAGGTTGATATATTATTGTAATATTCGACTTCCTTATAGAATAAGGAAGGTTGCTAGAAATATCTCTATAAATATTCTAGGTCATGAGGGGAAAAAGTTATGAGATGGAGATGGGCCTATAGAGACTATATGAGGTGGATAGAGATATGAGAAAGAACGAGAGGTACCTGGTGGAGCGAGAAGGCTCGTAGTAAGGTATGGATACAAGGAGTGGGGAAACATAGGATGTTTCGGGAACCCAATAGTTGTATCTGGTTCTATCCTCTGTAATATTCTCTATTGTATAGTGGAATTATTCTCTTTCATCCATGGACGTAGGCATGGTTGGCCAAACCACGTTAAAACCCCGTGTACCGTATGTGTGATTGCTTTATCTTTGTGTTCTTGAACTAACATTGTTGGCATCAAAGCTTTCGCTGGCACAACAACTGGTATCAGAGCCTAGGGTTAGGTTTGAGTGGGAGCAATGGCAGAGGAAGCAGGAAAGGTGTCTGGAATAGAAAAGTTTGATGGCACAGTCTTTGCGTATTGGAGGATGCAGATTGAAGATTATCTCTATGGGAGGAAATTGCATCTACCTCTTTTGGGGACAAAACCTGAGAGTATGAAGGCTGAGGAATGGGCGCTTCTTGATAGACAGGTTCTAGGAGTTATTAGGTTAACTCTATCTAGGTCTATTGCACACAATGTTGTAAAGGAGAAGACCACAACAGATCTGATGAAGGCTTTGTCCGGTATGTATGAAAAGCCGTCCACAAACAATAAGGTGCATCTGATGAAGAAATTGTTCAATTTGAAGATGACAGAGAATGCATCAGTAACACAACATCTGAATGAATTTAATACAATCACAAATCAATTGTCGTCTGTGGAAATTGATTTTGATGATGAGATTCGTGCTCTGATCGTCTTGGCTTCTTTGCCAAACAGTTGGGAGGCAATGAGGATGGCAGTAAGCAATTCTATGGGAAAGGAAAAGCTCAAGTACAATGATATACGAGATTTAATTCTGGCTGAGGAGATTCGCCGAAGAGATGCAGGTGAAACCTCAGGATCTAGTTCTGCTCTAAACCTTGAGACAAGAGGTAGAGGTAATAACAGAAATTCAAATCAGGGTAGATCAAATTCCAGAAATTCTAATCGAAACAGAAGCAAATCTAGATCAGGCCAACAAGTAAAATGCTGGAATTGTGGGAAAACAAGTCACTTTAAAAGGCAATGAAAAAGTCCTAAGAAGAAGAATGAAGATGATTCTACTAATGCTGTAACAGAAGAGGTACAGGATGCATTACTTCTTGCAGTAGACAGTCCACTTGATGATTGGGTTTTGGATTTAGGAGCTTCGTTTCATACCACTCCACACCGAGAAATCATATAGAATTATGTTGCAGGTGATTTTGGTAAGGTGTATTTGGCTGATGGTTCAGCCTTAGATGTTGTGGGTCTGGGAGATGTCCGGATTTCATTGCCCAATGGGTCTGTTTGGTTACTGGAGAAGGTTCGACATATTCCTAACTTGAGGAGGAATCTGATTTCTGTTGGACAACTTGATGATGAAGGACATGCAATACTATTTGTTGGTGGTACTTGGAAGGTTACAAAGGGAGCTAGGGTATTGGCTCGTGAAAAGAAGACTGACACTCTGTATATGACCTCATGTCCAAGAGACACAATTGCAGTTGCTGATGCAAGTACTGATACAAGCCTATGGCACCGCAGACTTGGTCACATGAGTGAGAAAGGGATGAAGATGTTGCTGTCAAAAGGAAAACTACCAGAATTGAAGTCCATTGATTTTGACATGTGTGAAAGTTGCATCTTAGGAAAGCAAAAAAAGGTGAGCTTCTTGAAAACTGGCAGGACACCGAAGGCTGAAAAATTGGATCTAGTACACACTGATTTGTAGGGGCCTTCTCCGGTTGCATCCCTAGGAGGTTCAAGGTACTATATCACTTTTATTGATGACTCAAGTAGAAAGGTATGGGTTTATTTTCTGAAAAATAAATATGATGTATTTGAAACTTTTAAGAAGTGGAAGGCCATGGTTGAGACAGAAACAGGTTTGAAAGTAAAATGTTTGAGGTCAGATAATGGAGGAGAGTACATAGATGGAGGGTTCAGTGAGTATTGTGCTGCACAAGGAATTAAGATGGAGAAGACCATTCCTAGGACACCACAATAGAATGGTGTGGCTGAGCGCATGAACAGAACTCTCAATGAGCGTGCTAGAAGTATGAGGTTGCATGTTGGACTACCAAAAACTTTTTAGGCTGATGCTGTTAGCACTGCAGCTTACTTGATAAACTGAGGACCATCAGTTCCCATGGAGTTCAGACTTCCTGAGGAGGTTTGGAGCGGTAAAGAGGTGAAGTTTTCACATTTAAAAGTTTTTGGTTGTATTTCTTATGTTCATATTGATTCTGATGCTCGTAGTAAACTTGATGCAAAGTCAAAAATATGTTTTTTCATTGGCTATGGTGATGAGAAATTTGGCTATAGGTTTTGGGATGAACAAAACAGGAAAATCATCAGAAGTAGAAATGTGATATTTAATGAACAGGTTATGTACAAGGACAAGTCAACTGTAGTGTCAGATGTTATAGAGATAGATCAAAAGAAATCTGAGTTTGTCAACTTAGATGAATTGACTGAAAGTACTGTCCAAAAAGGGGGTGAAGGAGATAAGGAGAATGTAAATTCACAGGTAGATTTGAGTACACCTGTAGCTAAAGTTCGCAGATCTTCCAGGAACATTAGACTTCTGCAACGTTATTCACCTGTTTTAAATTATCTCCTGTTGACTAATGGTGGTGAGCCAAAGTGTTATGATGAATCCTTGCAAGATGAGAATTCAAGCAAGTGGGAGTTAGCCATGAAGGATGAGATGGATTCCCTATTGGGGAATCAGACATGGGAACTGACTGAATTGCCAGTAGGAAAGAAGGTTTTGCACAACAAGTGGGTATATAGAATAAAGAATGAGCATGATGGTAGCAAACGTTACAAGGCCAGATTAGTTGTTAAAGGGTTCTAGCAGAAGGAGGGCATTGACTACACAGAGATATTTTCTCCAGTTGTGAAGATGTCAACAATTAGACTTGTACTTGGAATGGTGGCTGCAGAAAACTTACATCTTGAGCAGTTAGATGTGAAGACAGCATTCCTTCATGGTGACTTGGAGGAAGACCTTTACATGATTCAGCCAGAAGGGTTCATTGTTCAGGGACAAGAGAATCTAGTCTGCAAACTGAGAAAGAGCTTGTATGGCCTTAAACAAGCTCCTAGACAGTGGTACAAGAAGTTTGACAATTTTATGCATAGAATTGGGTTCAAGAGATGTGAAGCTGATTATTGTTGCTATGTTAAGTCTTTGACAATTCTTACATCGTATTACTGTTGTATGTGGATGATATGCTTATTATAGGGTCTGACATTGAGAATATTAATAATCTGAAGAAGTAATTGTTGAAACAGTTTGCAATGAAGGATTTGGGAGCTGCAAAGCAAATCCTTGGTATGAGAATCATTAGAGACAAGGCTAATGGTACATTGAAGCTTTCACAATCAAAGTATGTGAAGAAAGTTCTCAGCAGGTTCAACATGAATGAAGCTAAACCAGTGAGCACACCCTTGGGTAGTCATTTCAAACTAAGCAAAGAACAGTCACCAAAGACAGAATAAGAAATGGACCATATGAGCAAGGTGCCCTATGCCTCAGCTATTGGCAGCTTGATGTATGCTATGGTGTGTACAAGGCCAGACATTGCACATGCAGTGGGAGTTGTGAGCAGATTCAGGAGTAGGCCTGGAAAGCAGCATTGGGAGGCAGTCAAGTGGATTTTAAGATATTTGAAGGGTTCATTAGATACATGTCTTTGCTTCACAGGTGCAATTTTGAAATTGCAGGGTTATGTAGATGTTGATTTTGCTGGTGATATTGATAGTAGAAAGAGTACTACTGGGTTTGTTTTTACTCTAGGTGGTACAGCTATATCATGGGCTTCAAATCTACAGAAGATTGTTACTTTGTCTACTACGGAAGCTGAGTATGTTGCAGCAACTGAAGTTGGAAAGGAAATGATTTGGCTACATGGTTTCTTAGATGAATTGGGTAAGAAGCAGGAGATGGGCATTCTACACAGTGACAGTCAGAATGCAATTTTTCTTGCCAAAAATTCGACTTTTCATTCAAAGTCGAAGCATATACAAACAAAATACCACTTTATCCGTTATCTTGTTGAAGATAAACTGGTAATACTTGAGAAGATTTGTGGATCTAAGAACCCGGCAGACATGTTGACTAAGGGTGTCACTATTGAGAAGTTGAAGTTGTGCGCAACTTCAATTGGTCTTCTAGCTTGAGGACGGGAGGATGAGTTGTAGGGATGAGGGATTGTTTCTTGGAGGATAGCGGTTTGATGTTGGTGATTGGACTAGTCTCCAAGTGGGAGATTTGTTGGGCTTTGTAGAGCCTAGTTTTGTTTGATCCGGTTTGACGACCCGACCCGACCCGAATAATATTGCATGGCTTTTTAATGGGAGATTTATTGAGGCCTGTTGGGCCCGTTTAGCCCATTGTGGAACCACCTTTTGTAATTAGGGTTTTTTAGTATGGTGGGGTTGCCGTACTATATATATATAGAGAATATTGTAGCCGCTAGGTTGTACTCTGTATTCTTCCCTGATAATAGTGATATCCCTGCAACTCCGTGGACGTAGGCAAATTGCCGAACCACGTAAATACTGTCTTGTGTGTGTGATTGTTTTTCTCTGGCGTGTGTTTTTTCTCTAATTTTTGTTTCTCACGAGTTGGGAATTCGGTTTAATTCCCTACACAGCATTAACGGAAGTGGCCAATCTTTTTGAATGGCATGTACAGAATGGGTAAATATAGCTTGTTTCATACAATCTTTTGCAAGTTTTCTTTGTATTTTATACATGATGATAAAAGAAAAATCTATGAAAAGCTATATTCGCATTTGTCTTGTCCTAAAAAATCAAAATCTTATTCATTATTAAATTCAAGGCCTCATTCTAGTTATTAACAGATCACCTAGGTTCATGGCCCATAAAAGTTAAAATAGAAAAATCATATATTTTCTAAACCATTTCTCAGATGTTTCACAGCAAAAATGAAAAAAAGGTTGTTTCCTAACAAAATCAAGAAGAATAGTAGATAGGACAAGAAAACCATGTCGTCCTAAAGATCAACAAAAATCAAACATGCAAGATATCCACATTCAGACCATAGCAAAAATGCCCATAGATGGTAAGAGAAAAGGAAGAATTAAATGATGATGAAGAATAATAGTGAATCTGTCACAATCATACCTGAGTGTGCTTCCCTCTTATAGCTGGTAAAATGACCAACCCTCCTTTCTCCTTCAAACGTCCTCTCCCTTCTTTTTCCTTTCCATTTTCTTCCTATGTAGACACTCTTCTTTAGCAGGTTTTGTCGGGCCTCTAGCTCTTCTACTACATCTCCATATTCAGCCAAAATCTTCTTATGTTTCTTTTCTTTCTACCAAAAATCGGAATTTCTCTATTTTAGAATTCTCTTTTTTTTTTTTCCTGGTTTTTCCCCTACTCTTCTTAAAATTAAAACCCTCCTCTCAAGCTTCTCAATGTCTCCTCTTATATCCCCCCTCTCTCTGCTCTCGTAATCTACCAGTTTCTTCTTCCCGATGGTCCTTCTCCCCTTCCCCACCAAAACTCTTTAATTCTTAAAAAAAAATCCTGTCTCTTTCCCAATGTGGGTTGCTGCTCCCACTTCACCTAAAACTCCTAAATCTTCCTTCCCCTCAAGATAATTAAACACAGTTGGTAAAAAAAAAAAAAATTCACATCCTAAATAACATCATTCTTTAAGAATATTAAATTGAAGAAAAGCAATATATGAAATTGTTAAATTAAATAAAAACATTTTACAAAAGTATTAGTTTGAATAAATTATATATATATATATATATATATATATATATATATATATATATATATATATATATATATATCTATATATTTCACATTATTAAATTATACAAAAGTTTTTTTTTCTAAAATTATTCTAATTAAAGAAAAGCAATTTATGAAATTATTTAGACTAAAAAGGAGCAATTTACAAAATTATTAAATTAAATCAAAGAATTTTACAAAACTATTGGATTAAATAAAAATATTTTATGAAAATTTTAAATTAAAAAAAAATATTTACCACATTATTAGATCAAATGGGAGAATTTCATCAAATTATTAAATTGACTACATGAGTAAGAAAAAAAAAACATTATAGAAAATAATAATAATGATAATAATAATTAAAAAAAAAAAGTAAGGCAACCATACCAAAAACAAGTCATGCAAGGCATGCAAAACAAGTCATGGAAGCCATTCGAGCCATGCAAAACATGCTTAAAAGGTGACCTAGGTGGGCCAGGTAAAACTAAGTAGGCCCAAGTGGGTCAAGCATGTCTAAGCCAGCCTAAATGTGTCCAAATGGGCCTAGACGGGCATGGTGTGCCTAAAATGAGTTAAAGTGCACCTAAATAGGCCTAGACAAGCTGAAGAGTGTCTAAGTGACCTAGGGTGAGTTTGTATAAGCTAGAAGGTGCCTAGGTGAACCTAAACGGGCTTATGTGAGCCAGAGTGGGTCTAAGTGAACCTAAGTGGGATCTAACCTAAGGACAAAGGGTGGCCAAGGTCACAATATGGGTTCGAATGAGTCCCTCAATAGAGGGTCCCTGAAGGTGGCTTAGAAAATGAAACTATATAAGTGTCAACGGGCCACCAAGGGATGACAATAAGTCAAGAGAGAAATATGGGAAGACACCTAGTGCAACATATGCTAAGAGGACAAAATAGAGGGTCTACAATATCACATTGACCATATCCCTTCAACACATCCTATTTGCCCATAATTCTGGTTTTCTAAATAAAGCCAAAAGCATAATCTAGTGTTCTTCATGTTTGCTACAGTTTGAAACCATTGACTCAAACATGTCTCATGTTTTACCACTTAGAGGTCTGAGGCACATGCTATTGAGGAGATTACTTCCACTATTTGGAAGAGTTTAAATCGGGAACTCTTACATGTTGAGAAGAACCTCGTTTGGATGGATGGTCAAAAGGCATCTTCTTCTTATTCTCCTTCTTCTTCTTCTTCTTCTTCTTCTTCTTCTATTGGTCCATGGGAATATGAAGTTTTCTTGAGCTTTTATGATGAAGATGCCAAACACAATTTCATAGATCACCTTTATGCAGTTTTGCATTGAAAAATGATTCACACTTTTAAAATCGATGATCTAAGGGGAGAAGCTACCGGGTCTTTTGCATGCTATCGAGAAGTCAAGGTTGGTTCTTGTAATTCTCTCAGACAACTATGTTCATTCCAACTGGTGTTTGGATGAACTGGTGAAGATCATGAAGTGTAGAAAAGAAATGGGAAAAATTGTTTTCCCAATTTTTCATCATGTCGATCCTTCCCATGTGCGAAATCAGACAGGAAGTTGCGGAGAATGGATAGCCAATCATGAAACGAAAATGTTTTGACAAGCAGAAACAGAGGTGAAGGGCAACTTTGAGGGAAGTGGGCTATATTTCTGGATGGCATGTACATAAAGGGTAAATATAGCTTATTCCATATAATCTCCTGCAAGTATCCTCGATTTTTTTATACATATTGATAAAATAGAAATATATTAAAAGTTATAATCGGTAGATGCATCTTATCGTAAATAGTCAAAATCTTATGTCTCATTTTGATCAGTCACGTCATGTGGCAATTAGAAATTTGAATTGGTTCTTTCTAATTAAGTGACCATTTAATCTACAAATTTAAGACTTTTACATCCTATTGGTAAAGCAACCTAGCATTGTTGGATAATTATGTCAAGTATTGAAATGATCTAGTGCATTTTTATCAATTAAAATAGAGAAAATCATAGATTTTCTTAACCATTTCTCCAAATATGTTCTCTAGGAAAAATGAATGTTGGGTATGTGACTAATTCAAATGTAAGGGACCAATATGATGTTTTTTCTCATCAGAGATCCAATTTCAAGGAGCTTTTTTGTATAAATGATATAGCATTACTTTTTTGAAATATGAGTTACATATAAAAGGTATTAAGAATTGAAGTCTTCTAGATGGGACTCACGATGGAAGGTAAAAATTTCTTTATGAGATTTTAAAATTTGATACTTTTAAAATGTCATCTATCCTTCTGTTTTATTTAAAATAAAGTATTTCAAACTTTATCTTTATCCTCGAAATGTGAAAAAGAAACCTCTTGTTTGATTTGTTCCAAAAAAAAAACATAAGAAAAAAACCTATAGATTTTCATTTAGTTGTCGGAAAATGGAGATTTTTGTGGTTATATATGAAAATGATGATTTTATATTTGGAATTGTATGTGTGATTAAGTAAGATACTTAGGTGGTGTTTTTTTTTTTTACTTTTTGCTGAAAGCAATTTGTTTTTCAGAATTTAGATTGTTTGTTTTTCTACTTTTTCATGACTTATTATAAACTTTTTACTAAATTAAAAATGCCAAAATATGTAGCTTTTTCTGAAATAGAAAAAATAACATATTGGTTTTTCTTTACTTTTTAATACTTAATAGAAATAAAATACTACAAAAACAAACAACCTAATATTTAACACAATTAAGCATTAAGATTCTATTTAGAATTAAGTAAAGAAAACAAACACCACCTTACTTTTATTGTTTTTGGTAATCTTTGATAATTGCTAGGAGTAAAATTTCGTTCTAATCAACTTTATGAATGGTAATAAGTTGATTTTTAGTACAATCATTCCTTTTTTCTTCACCTTTTATTTCTTTCTTAAGATCTTATACACAATATAAGTGTGATTCGTCCCTAGCAGAAGCAGTGGCAACGACACCATTTGATTCGAGGTTCGATCCCCGGCAATGGCGCCATTTGATTCGTGCCCAATTGGTGTCTCAGCTGATTCGTGTCCAGCTGGTGCTCCTTGATTGAGGGATTAATCAACAAAATTTATAACCTATTACACCATATACTAGGGTAGCAAAGACAAAGCTACTATAGCATAGTGGCTCTAGGATCGTTCACTGGGATGGGTTTTCACTTTGTAAATGATATTAATTCAAAGCTGAATTGGTGTCTTTTTATTTCAAGGTTAGCTTTAAAAGAAAACATAAAGATGTTTGAATGAAAAAGGTTTAGATTTAAACTAACCAAAAATAGTAACTGATTTTACTACAAAGAAAAGTGTTTCTTGGAGTTTCAGATCACTAGGCTCAGATTCCTCATACAAAAAAGAGAGTTCCGGTCACTTGTTTCTTTTCCTCACATTAGAGAATTAACATATAGTTCCTTCTCCAACCGGTGTTGTACAGATGCTTCCCATTAATGGGTTCAAACACTAAATCCCTCTCACTGATGCACCTTGCAATGGCTCATACCTCTCACCTAGCACTTGCCATTCAAGGTGATCTTTAACCTTGGATTACCCTTCAAAAGCTCGCAAGAGATAACTAATGGATGTCTCCTTGGAGTCCAAAAGCTTGCCAAGTGTTGGCTATTCTAGAAAATCCTACCTTCAAGTCACCTCCCAAAGGCTCGCAAGGGGTAAACTAGTGCATCTCCATGGACGGAGATCACTTGCCTTACCAAGTGTTGGCCCAGGTGATTTAAAGGCGTTTTAAGTTAACTAAAAAGATAAAAACCATTAACGGGTCACACTTTCTCTTCATTAAAAACTAAAACAACAAAACTTCCAATTTATGCATGTGGAAACTTACCCGGCTTTCCTCACTCCAAGAGACAAAAAGCCTAGCCTCTCATCCTCTGAGGAAAAATCCTTAGAGAATGTTTGGCTAGCAAGAAAACTAACAAGAAAACAAGAATATATAAGAAAAACAGAGCAAGTGCTCTGTTCATTGATTCTATATATGATATATCTATATATTTCTATATATTGATCGATCTTACATGATTCATATTACAGTGGATGCAAGAGAGTTTATATATAGAGACGTTTTTCCAACCTTCCTAACTAAGAAATCTTATGGTTGGTGGATTACAAGGAGAAGAATGGAAATTCATACAAAAATATCTGAAGAAAAATATCCCAAAGTGTCGGTCACAAATATCGGGAAGCACTAAGGACCATTTCGCAGGTGAAAACGAGGTCTGCGAGATTTCGCAAACATCCAAAAAGGGCTGCGAAATTACTTCGTAGCAACAAGCTATCCTCGCAGGGCTGCGAAGTTGGCTTCCACCTTGAGGTTCTCAGCTTCCAGCTTGCGGCATATATCGGGCAACTTCAGGAGGAATTTCAAAACACTGTACAAAAAGGCTGCGAAATCACTTCGCAACAAAAGGGTGATTTCGCAACACTTTGCAAAATGCTTCCTTCAGCTTGGAGTGATCGTCTTGCAATGGCTGTAACTCCTTCATTTCAACTCCAAATTGTGCACCGTTTGAAGCATTGGATTGTTGACTTCCTGAGCTTTGAAATGATATATAGCATATAGAAAATGGACTTTGGGAAGTGCTCCAAAAGTGGCTGACATGACTGTCATCAAGAATGCTTCATGGCAGATTTCTCTTTACTTCCCCTCCTTGCATTCCGAATTTGCTTATGGAAAAGGACTTCAAAGCTTCGGTTCTTCATGTTTCTGAGCTTTCCATTGCTTTGCCATGGATTCCAAATAACTCTCCTCAATCTTGGATTGCTTTGGTGATCAAAAAGCTATCAAAACACCAAAACTTAACACAATTTGATTAGAATTGATTGCAAAGGTCCTTAATATGTTAATTGGGTTAAAAGGCAATAACTACTACTCAAAAGTGTTTAAAAGAGTTAATTACAAGCTATCAAATAGCACTTTTTGAGTAGTAATCACTCCCCCCAACCGACATATTGCTAGTCCCTTAGCAATGAAGGAGAGAAAAATAAAAATAAACAATACTATAATTTACAACATCATGCTGATAAAAAAAAAATTCTCAAGTGGCATGATGATCTAACTCTCACATGGAACATTAAAGAAATAAAACTCAAACTTCAACAAGAGTTATCAAATAACTTGTCTAATCACAATTCTTAAAGAGAAGGCATTATGCAAATTTAAGCTTTAAAATCATTTCCACTTCCAAAGGATCAAACCTTACTCTTCCACAAAAATCTAAGTGTTATTTATTAGCTTCCGAATATAGTATGTTAAACTAATCTCTCCCCCCAACCTAGTTCTTTTTCAAAGCTTAGCAAACTAATCAACCTCCAATAGGCTAAGAACGCACCTCTTTTTTCACAATTTTTTTCATTGTAGGAGTACAAGGCTTAAAGGTATTCTTTTTTTTTTTTTTTAATTGTCCATGTAACGGGGGTCCATCGATGACTCCCAACCAATTAAGGTTTAGGGCATCTAGCTTTAAGGATCTTTCAACCACTAACTTCTCGGATTTTACCCCGGACTTTTGAGAATGAATTTTAATACCCAAGCACCTACAGTATGTTAAACTCCACCTATTCACCCTTGTAACGAGCATTGAGGTCGGTGACTCCCAACCAATGAAGGCTTAGGGCACCAGGTTTTAAAGATTTTCACCATATACCCCTCAGACCTTGCTCGGGTTTCAAGGCAAGCAAACATTTTTTCTTTCTTTCTTTTTTTCTCTTCAAAGACTCATTGGCCTTTTATAAGGTGTCCCAACACTATTAAATGAGGTCAAAGGTACCAAGTCTAAAATTTTCCTAAGTCAAGAGGGAAATAGTTTTTCATCTTATACTCGGAATCTATTGTGCACAGTGTGTGGAAAGCTTAAAGTGGAAGAACTAAGGTTGACTTCAATAGAAGTTTCAACAATTCATCAACTTTAATAAGCATAATACAAACTCTAAGTCAAGTAAAAAGACAAAAATTCAATTTCTCCCTTTTTAGTTTGAAAATTTTTCCTTAATAACCATGGAGAGTAGAATAAAAACTTTAAAAAATTTTAAAATTAAGCAAAAAGCAACTAAATTACCAAAATAACTTAGCATTATTAACAATACTTACTTCCTCAACTCTCCTCCCAACCAAGCTGAACATTGTCCTCAATGTGACAAAAGCGATTGAAAAATAGGGAGAAAGTGGTACCTCTTGAGTGACATGGAGTCTGAGTCGTATAGGAGAAACCACATGTTTCAAAGAAATCATAAGAGTTAGTGAGTAGAGGAAATAGAAAAATGCCAAGTTTAAACAAAAATGATGTCTATGTATGATGTATCATCAGTAACACATCCAATTCCAAAATATAAGACATCAAAACCTGGAGCTATGTATAATATATAAAGACAAAAAATAAAGAGATGATCAAGTAATGGTAAGGTCATGCGGAACTGATGCGTCTGTGGTGGCCTCTTGAATGGGTTGGATCAGGACTTTGGCCTCTGTTCTGGTAGTCTCCTTAGATGGCATAGTCTCCTCAACTGGAGCTCTCAGCTGGAGCTATGGGATTTGATGGTTTAAGGAGGTCAGTAATGGAATGAGAGGCTTAGTGTGTGTGATCCCAGGGTGCGCGTGGCTCTCCTCTTCATATGCATGGTTGCAGGGCTCTGTTGGCATTTTAGCAATTTCCCTTGGCTTTGCAATGTGTTTTTGCAAACCTTCCTTCATTTCGCAAGTCAATTCTCAATTTGAAGGCCATTTTGATGCTTGGAGGTGATTTCGCAACCATTTCGAAGCTTGGAGATCATTTCGCAGAAAAGTGGCATGTTCACAGACCATTTTTGAAGCTTGGAGCATTTTCGCAGCGGGGGGTGGATTTCGTAGAGGAGGGGAATTCTCGCAGCCCATTTCGTAGCTTAAAAGTGATTTCGCAGCTCAAAGGTGATTTCACAGCCGTATCGCAGCTTCGAAATGAGGGGAACTGTGCTGCAAATGTCACTTGTGTGCCAAAAAGTGGTTTCGCAGCTGCGAAACACCCTTTCAAATGGTGTCTCGGCTGCGAAATTCTCGCTCAGCTTTGCATGCTCATCTTCAAACTACCATAACTTCTTCATTTCACCTTCAAATTGTGTACCGTTTGAAGCACTGGACTCCTGACTTCCCAATATTTGAAACGAGATATTGTATGCATAATTTGAGCTCCAGGAAGTGCTTCAAAAATGTGTCCAACAGTAGCGAAATGAAGGTGCGATATTTCCGCTCATAGTTTGCACAGTCATCTTCAAACGGCCATAACTTTTCCGTTTCAAATCCAAATCGATCACCGTTTGAAGCTATGGACTCCTGACTTCCCAAGCTTTGAAATGAGATATTGCATGCATAATTTTAACTTCAGGAAGTGATCGAGATGTGTCCAACAATTGCCGAAATGGGGGTGCGGTTGTGACATGTCAGCTCATGGTGTGCGCGCTGAAGGATTTTAAGGTGTGGAGGTTTCGCAGCCATTTTGCAGCTGTGAAATGAGTGTGCAGGGCTTCCAAATGGCACTCGTGTGCCAAAAAGTGATTTTGCAACTGCGAAATACTCTTCAAAATGGAGCTTTGGCTGCGAAATTGGGATTTTTCACGTTTTGGGACTTCGCAGTCGTTTCGCAGCTGCGAAATGAGGGTCACTGTGCTGCGAAATGGCACTCGTGTGCCAAAATCGGCCTCGCAGCCGCGAAATACCCTGCGGAATGGGACTTTTGTTGCGAAATCAGGCTTTTCCTCTTCGCAATGCGTTTCGCAGCTGCGAAACAGATGCTCCTGTACTGCGAAGTGGCACTCGTGTGCCAAAATTGGTTTCACAGCTACGAAAATTTTCACAGAGAGAGGTCTGAGGCTGCGAACTGGTTTTGCAGCAAAGTGTCGATTTCGCAGAGGCTGTGAAATCTCGCAAACCCCTGTTTTTCCCCTGTTTTTGCTCTGTTTTCGCTCCGATTTCGCTCCTATTTCGCTCCGAAAGACTTCCTTCAATTTCTTTGCAATTCCTCCTGATTTTGATCATCCAAAAACCTATATTACATCAAAACAAATAGAATTAAAGCATTGAAATCAAAATTAAAGCATTGAAATCAAAATTAAAACATTGAAATCAAAATTAAAACAAGTAAAAAAAAAAACAAAACAAAAAGATATGGACTAGCTAGTCTTTAAAAAGACTAAGTCCATCAAAAAATTTGCTCCTGATTTAGCTTGCCCGGATCCCATATGAAGTTTGCATCCTTCAATTGAGACTTGGTTTGTATGATTTTCCCATACAAAGCTTGGAGAAAAGGTGGAGGCATGTGTTTCTTCATCAATTCTTCCTTGATGACTATCCTCTATGGTTCTTCTTGTACATTAACATCATAGCCATCTTTCTCTATGCTTTTCCCTTTTTTCTTTCCTTTGATTTCCTCCCTCTTTTCTTTCTCTGTTTCACTCTCTACCTTATGCTCTAGCTTGCATGTGGGCAGATCAACCTCTTTACCACTCCTCAGAGTGATCATTTCTTTGGCTTCCCTCTTTTGTGAAGGTTCTCCCTCCTCAACCTCCATTTCATGGATACTCATGGAATTTTGATAAGGTTGAGAAGGAGAGTTTTCTTTCTCTTGCACTGTGTTGAGGTTGGCAAGCCTTGAGATTGAATCTTGGAGAATATCTAACTTCTGAGATAGATCATTTTGCACTTCATCCATCCTTTTATTCAACATACTCTCCACTCTATCAATTCTTTGATCGACTCGAGCATTGGTGGCTTCTTGCTTTCCAACAAATTCTCCAACTACCTTGCTGAGATTAGCTATAGCTTGTTCAAGGATTGAGGCTTGCGGAAGTGCTTGAACATGTTGCTTGTACTGAGGCGACTGTGGTTTCCAAGAGAAATTTGGATGGTCCCTCCAATTGGAATTGTAGGTGTTGCAATCACCAAACATTTCCCTCTCGGCTGGAATGGTAGGACACTCATCCACCAAGTGCTCATATGATCGACAAATGGCACAAGGCATAGCTTGCAATGATGTCTGAGAGATGGCTTGCACTTCTTGCATCTGGTTCATTTCTAGCTCTTCCAATCTCCTTTCCATAGCTGCAATCTTTGCCTTCATGTTCATACCATCATTCAAAATATACATCTCACCCTTAGCTTTAGGTTGAGACGTCATTCTTCCCATATCTCGAGCATTTGGTTCATCCCATCCTCTTGAAACTTCAGCCACATAACTCATGAAGTTCATGGCTTCCTCTGCTATCTCTTTTTCAATATGGCATGCACAACTTAGCAATTTGTGAATTAAAAACAGAGAACACAAAAGAAAACAAACGAAAAACAATTCAAAGAAAGAAAATTAAGGTAAACTAAAAACTAAATAAAAGGTATACTAAAATATGAACAATAAAGAAATAAAAAGAGTTAGTAAAAGGAAAAGAAAAGTCACCAAACTTGTGATGAAGATCACAAGTACTCTGAAAAGGTGATATCACTGCAAAGTGGCACCATCCCTGGCAACGACGCCATTTGATTCGGGGTTCGATCCCTAGCAGCGGAAGGTGATATCAAGAATGCTTCATGGCAGATTTCTCTTTACTTCCCCTCCTTGCATTCCGGATTTGCTTATGGCAAAGGACTTCAAAGCTTCGGTTCTTCATGTTTCTGAGCTTTCCATTGCTTTGCCATGGATTCCAAATAACTCTCCTCAATCTTGGATTGCTTTGGTGATCAAAAAGCTATCAAAACACCAAAACTTAACACAATTTGATTAGAATTGATTGCAAAGGTCCTTAATATGTTAATTGGGTTAAAAGGCAATAACTACTACTCAAAAGTGTTTAAAAGAGTTAATTACAAGCTATCAAATAGCACTTTTTGAGTAGTAATCAAAGTGCACACTTAACAAGGATTTATTGTCTCATAAAATCTCAAATCGGGATAAATGAAACAAAATTTTCAACTCAATCTAAGTAGACTATTATACTAATGAAAAATAATTTACAATTAATATATTTAGTGAAGTTTTATTTTAATATTTAATTTTGTGCATTGATCTATTAAAGACTACTATTTTACTTTAATATTTAATTTTGTGCATAGATATTTTAATATTTAATTTTATTGATAGATATATACTCAAATATAATATATATGCAAGTATAAATACTAAGTGCAAGTAGGTCGAGCGACAAAAAAATCTAGCTTTCCTCATGTTGGACTTTAGTGATAATCCTTTAATAGTGATGAGGTGCAACAATGCACTCTTAAGCCTAGGAATGGTCTTCCAAATTATGGCTCTTAGAACAAACTTATAAGGTGTGATGTTGAATGTCATAAAAGATTTAGCCTACCCTCATTAAATACCCATTGGTTTTCAGATGAGATAGTCAAAACTCAATCCGACAATTAGTATCAAAGCCAAGGGTCATGGGTTTGAGTCAAGGGAGCATCATGTTGGGGTGCAACAATGCCGCTCTTAACCCCAAGAATGGGTCACCCAAACGATGGCTCTTAGAATAAACCTATGAGGTGTGATGTTGAATTCCATAAAAGGCAATAATAGTCAAAGCTCGATCTAATATATGGAAATTTTCACCAAATTTAAGTTGTAAAGTCACCAATGTGATTCCTCATCTAAGTTGTAAAGTCACTGATGTGATTCCTCAAGTTTTATATCTTCTTAAACTTTGATACCAACTAATTGTTGAGTTGGTTTAAATATTTTGTAATAGTGAAGGTCACATATGTACCTTGATTGAACTTAATAATCAATCAATTAAGGAAAAAAATTATGATAAAAAAGGAAAAAAATAATGGTGAATAATAAAAAACAGGTAATATAATTTATTATTAAAAAAATAAAACACAAGACTGTGGTTCCTTACAAGATGATAAGTTGTTCACAATTGGTTATTGGATTTGAGCAATTCAATAAAGATTGTGGTGGACTACCTCCTAATTTAAGGGTGGCTTGTCTTAGTCATCAGGATGGGGTTCCTATGGTGAGTACATTAATGTGTATAGTTACACATTATATAAGGCTTATGGTGAATCATGATATAAAGCTATTGGGTTGTCATGATTCACCAAACTACTATGTTGCATGGAATATTAAATCAATGTTAAAATCAATAGGAAGCTTTGACCTATGGGTGAGATCCTAAAGTGGTCATTTATTCCCTATGGATTGGGTTATTGTTGATGGAAGTTGGTGGCAATAAGTATTCTAATAGAAGCATGGTAATATCTCATAAGATTGAGACATTGTGTCCCTTGGGTGATCCAAATGACATGTGATAATAAAATCTATTATTATAGTAGTTATTTAAGTGGAATTTGACACATGCTCTTTATGAGTTAAAGTATATCAATTGATCACATAATAGGAGGATATATAACTCAATAATTAAAGAGGTAATCTTAATGGGGTGATTGCACTACCTATTTAGATTATAGACACTAGTTCTTAGAGAATTTGCATATAATGAATGGTAGGTTATGAACTTGAGCTTTGTCTCGTTGTCATTTCATAAGATACTAGAGTTTAGTTGACTCCCTTTAGTGGAGTATTAAGTCAACTTCAGAATTAGATTTAAAAGGAGCTAATAATTTTCTATGTCACAATGGTCCCTGTTAGAGCTCTTGGCTCATGTGGCACATTTTATTTGAGGGATTTTATTTTGTAGTTCATAAGTATGCATAAAGGTGTTTTGATAAAAATGCAAGGTTGCACTAGATTTTATGAATAATCTTTTTGAATTTGTGGATTGAGCTAATTAATTAATTGAAGCCCATTAGAGTTAATTAATTTAAAAGTTAATTCAACATCCCACTACAGAGAGAACTGAAATCTAGTATCCTATAATATTAAAACGAGATATTAAACTTAGGGACATCACCTAATATCCACTATATGCAAGCTCCCTATGAATTGGTGTCCATAATCTAACAAGATAAATACTATCAACTTCTCAAGATTACCTCTACCATCCTTGAGTTTTAGATCTTCCTACTATATGATCAATTGACATACTATACCTCTCCAAGAGTATATGTGTAAAGAATTATTATGACTATAGATTTCCTTGATCACATCTCCTTAGGACCACACAAGGGGACATGTTATCTCAAACCCATGAGATATCATGGTACCTATCTTGAGAATACTTGTTGTCACTTGCCTTAATGAACAATGACCCAATATATATGGAATATATGACTATCTTAGAATTTCATTTGTAGGTCAAAGCCACTAAAAATCTTAGCACTAACTCAATATCTCTTATGGTTGAGAGCTTATATAACAAAGCAGCTTAGTGAGGTTATGACTATTTGATAGCCAATGTCATAGGTCTTATATAACATGTAACCATACATACTAGTGCACTCACCATAAAACCTTCATCCTAATGATAAAAATAAGGCACCCCTCTAATTAATAGATAGTGCACTACAATTTAAATGGGTGATATAAATACATAAATCAACTATGAACTAATTACCAACTTGCAAAGAACCTATAACTTGGATCTTTGGTACAACTCTTAATGAATCCAAGTCATGCATACTGTAAATGATGTTAGGTCTAAATGCTCAAAAAGTATAATATATGAATAGGATAGACAAAAGGTATCTAGAATCATATTACAAATAATAATGTAAACTATTTATTATTACATCATGTCATGCTTTTAAATGTTGTATCCAAATAATAGTACTTTTTGCTCTTTGATAGTGTCATATCTTACATGGTACTATGGGTTATGCTAAGTAGTTGATTCAAACCACAAGTGAGTAGTTGAGTTAGAGCACTAGTGAAAATTTAATTAATAGAGGGAAGACAGGATTTGAGCCATGTGATTGCTTTTTTCTATGAATCAGGATTTTGCGAATAGAGAAGAAGTTAATTAATAGTGAGAAGACAAAATGGTTATCAATTTCCAAGATATTAGATGTGAAAACACAACGGCGAAAAGGTTTTAGTTGCAGAGTATTTACTTTATTGCCTCTCTTATACTTTTCATAAAACATTTCCACACCTTACACCCTTCAATTCGTTAATTTTTTATTTTTTAAAATTAGTTTGGTAATTGAAGTTACAAAAACTGTGTATTACAAAAACATTGTTTAGTCCGATGGTGTTAGTGAAGTTTTTAAAAGCTATGTGGATGAGAGCCTTGGAATTTCTTCTTCACGAGCCATCTCCTTGATTGAAGCTATCTTGCAAACAAACTGAACGAAATTCGTAAAATGCATTCAGCTTACTTGGTCCACGAACCCACCACCGGCTTGGGAGCCATGCAAACAGGAATACACAACTCCTGAAACATCCAGCCTACTACTGCTGGAACTATATATGCTAGTAGAGTTGAATGTGATATCCTGATCAAACTTAGCACGAGGCCTTGAATCCCTTTCATTGGTTCCATTGTACTCGATGGGATCAGCATAGCCGCTAGCTTTCCAACCGCCCTTGGTCAAAGAGTAGTAAGAGTTTTCAGAAAGATATACCAAAAGTTCTGATCCAGTTGACTTACAAGGCTTTGCAGAATTACTTCTCGCCATGATTAGAGGCTAGAGGGTCTTTTTGGCATTCAACAGTTCATATATATGTGTATATATATATATATATGAAAGTAACCAAGAGCAGTTTGATCAAGCTGCCTTTTTCAAAGAGAGTATTAAGTTATGTTTGGTTCAAAAAAAGGGAAAAAAATTATTAAAGAAATTACTTTCTTATGTTTGATTTCAACATATATATATATATAAAATTAAATATAATGTTGACTGACAGCCTTTTCGATCTGGCTCACCCTTTAGACCTGTTTGTCCATGGAACCAGTATCGCCTGAATCAGTTCATTCTTCAAGAACCGAATCAAGATCACCACCTTTTACATGTTTTTTATTTATTTATTTAAATATTTTTTGGCAAAATGGGCCAAATTTTCCCCTCACAACCCAATAGTCCATGCCCACTCCTATTATTGCAAAATGGGCCATTATGGCCTACACTCATCCCTTGGCCCAACAACCATTTAGTTTGTGTTGGATGGAAAGAAGTTTATAAAACTCTTCATTTTTCCTCTCATTTCTGATGTGGGATCAATGTGAAGGGCTTTAAAAAAAAAAAATTAGCTTGTTGTTGCAACAAGGGAGCTAATAATCTCTCCACTATGCTATGGCTTTGCTTGTGTAAAAACCTAATAGGAACAACTACATAGGCTATTTCAAATATATATATATAATTACATAATTCGAATTTTTTTTTTCGTTTTCAATATGTTTGCATATTTAAATACGATTTTTTTTCCATTTTCATATTTAAATATTGTATATATTTTGTTTAATAAATTTAAAATATTAATACATTTATATAAAAATGAATAACTAATATTGCAAATATTATTCATTTTTAATTATATATATTTTAATAATTTTTATTTTAATAAAATATAAATTATATATTTATAACATCATCAGTTCAACCGCGATTCGACGAGTGAATTGTGAATCATAAATTTTTCTAGTTCAATTTCCGATCCGATTCTGAAAACATTGAGAATAATAATCTTGTCACTCAATCTCCATGCTCTGTGGTGTCTTTATGGTCTCATCGTTACTTATTAACAATCTTGCCCACCATTGCATGCCCTATAGTAAGTGGCATGCATGGCATGCATTTTTGGACATGGAAGCATTCACACAAGTAGACTTCATAGGTCAAGAACGAATAAAAAGACAATAATTGAAAATGGGTGGGTTTTAGACTTGGTCTTAATTTAATTAAATTACATTTATGTCTTAATAATGATTAAGACATCGTGAATCTTTTTTCAATCATAAACCGCTTTCGTGTCAAAGAAATTTTTATGACTTTATTTTATATTCAAATAAATTAAGGAAATGATTTTCTAACCATTAGGATAAAGACATATTTGAAGTAGGTGTTAAAATAATTATCAAATTGCATTGATCCTTCTTTATAATTTTGTTGAAAGATAACCTTCATGATTAAAGATGTGCTTGTTCAAGCCTCTTAACCATAGTTTTAAAAACTGGTCCGACCGTCGGCCGGTCACAATTCCGGTCCAACTGGTGAATTGGATCGAAAGATAATGGGACCGGAATCGGACTGGGTGAACCAACGATCCAACCGAACTGGACGAACCGGACGGTTCAACTATTTTTTTTTTTTTTTTTTTCTTTTATAGAGTCAAAATGACGTGGTTTTGATCACCCCCGACCTCTCCCCCTTCCTCCCCCATGGCTTCCCCAACTTTAGTAGATGTCGCCGACGAGCCCCCCCACGCAAAGCACCCGCCGTCTTGCCCCCCTAGGCTTGCCACCGACGACCCCCCCTTCCAGTGAACTAGTCTTTGCCCGCCCACCCCACCATGCACAGCACCAGTCTTTCCTCCCCCATGCAGAGCACCACCCATGCCTGCCGCCAACGAGTCCCCCCACAGCGAACTGGTCTTTGCCTCCCAAGCAAAGCACCAGCAGTCTTCCCCCCGACCCCCTCTCCACCCCAGACCCCACACGCAGAGCACCGCCCATGCCCGCCACCGACGAGCCCCCCCTCCACCACGCAGAGCACCTATAGTCTTTCCTCACCCCCTTCTTCACTGCGTCGCTGTCCCACAATCCGGTTTTCTGGAATTTTTATCAATGTCTTCACTAGCAGTTTTTTTTTATCAATGCTTTCTGGAATTTATAATTTGAAATTTCTAATTTTAAACTAGTTTTGATTTTCAAATAATCTTATGATTTTCAAATAATCTTATGATTTTCAAATAAAATTTTAATTTTTAAATAATATATAATTATATTATTTTATTTTTATAATTGTTTTAATTTCAATAATATATAAATTATATATTTATGATGTCACCGGTTCTACCACCGGTCTAATCAGTGAACCGTGAACCGGTAACCTTTCCTATTTAATGACCGGTCCGGTTCTGAAAACATTGCTCTTAACCCTTCATATCAAGATTTGTGTACAAATTACTAATGATGAAATTTGGTTCGATGTTCTTGATAGTAAGTGTAGTGATAGCAATAACATGTCATAAAATACTTTCTTTTAACCACCTAAATTAATAATTTATGATAAAAACATGTATTTGTTTTAGTGGAAACAGCAAGTTCCACGAATAGAATTGTTTGGTAGTTGCTTTATTTTTTTTATTTTTTTGGGCAAAATGGGCCAAAATTTCCCCTTCAACCCAATAGTCCCCACTCCTATTATTGCAAAATGGCCATTATGGCCTACACTAACCCCTTGGCCCAACAACCATTTAGTTTGTGTTGGATGGAAAGAAGTTTATAAAACTCTTCATTTTTCCTCTCATTTCCGATGTGGGGTCAATGTGAAGTTTTAAAGAAAAAATTAGCTTTGTTGTTGCAACAAGGGAGCTGATAATCTTTCCACTGTGTTATGGCTTTGCTTGTGTAAAAACCTAATAAGGAACAACTACATAGGCTATTTCAGAAAAGAATATATATATATATACACATATATATAATTACATAATTTGATTTTTTTTTCGTTTTCAATATGTTTTCATATTTAAATATGATTTTTTTTCCATTTTCATATTTAAATATTGTATATATATTGTTTAATAAATTTAAAATATTAATACATTTATATAAAAATGAATAACTAATATTACAAATATTATTCATTTTTAATTATATATATTTTAATAATTTTTATTTTAATAAAATATAAATTATATATTTATAACATCATCGGTTCGACCGTGATTCGACCACCGATCCGATGAGTGAACTGTGAATCATAAATTTTTCTGGTTCAATTTTCGATCCTATTATGAAAACATTGAGAATAGTAGTCTTGTCACTCAATCTCCATGCTCTGTGGTGTCTTTATGGTCTCATCATTACTTATTAACAGTCTTGCCCACCATTGCATGCTCCATAGTAAGTGGCATGCATTTTGGACATGGAAGCATTTACACAAGTAGACTTCATAGGTCAAGAACGAATAAAAAGATAATAATTGAAAGTGGCTGGGTTTTAGACTTGGTCTTAATTTAATTAAATTACATTTATGTCTTAATAATGATTAAGACATCATGCATCTTTTTTCAATCATAAACCACTTTCTACTGGTCAAAGAAATTTTTATGACTTTATTTTATATTCAAATAAATTCAAGGAAATGATTTTCTAACCATTAGGATAAAGACATATTTGAAGTATGTGTTAAAATAATTATCAAATTGCATTGGTCTTTCTTTATAATTTTGTTGAAAGATAACCTTCGTTTGAATTGCAGTAAAAGATGACTGAAGATTTGCTTGTTCAAGCCTCTTAACCCTTCATATCAAGATTTGTGTACAAATTACTAGTGATGAAATTTGGTTCGATGTTCTTGATAGTAAGTGTAGTGATAGCAATAACATGTCATAAAATACTTTCTTTTAACCGCTTAAAATTAATAATTGATGATAAAAACATGTATTTGTTGTAGTGGAAAGAGCAAGTCCCACGAATAGAATTGTTTGGGTAGTTTAAAGACTGCTTGATTTTAACTTTTGGACTTCTTCGATGACATCCTTTAAAAAATCAGTCAAGAAATTTCTTGGCATCATGGTGGTGCTGCCCTCACTGTTATTTAAATACCATAAGTCTTCCTATGTTAGGAAGGACTTGAATGTTTCTTAGTCAATGACAAAAAATTTCGTTCCTCATCTCCATTCCCACGTAACAATAATGTAAATTAAATTAATTTATAATTTTTATATAAAATCAAAATAAAAATTTATTTTTTAAAATAAAAATATTTAAATGAGTTTTTTGTTTTATTTTTTATTTAAAGAATATTTTTTAAATATAACCTTTGAAAATAATCTTACTTTAAAAAAAAAAACAAACCGAACGCATCACATGTGTGGGTGGATGGGTGGATGGGTGGATTGATGGAATCACATTTAAATTAGTTTTTCCCATTTTCTACCACGTGAAACCATCGATGTGCAAAAACAGATTGGGAGTTATGGAGAAGCATTAGCTGATCATGAAAGAAATGCAAACCATGAGGAGGGAAGGAATAAGATAGAGAGGTGGAGGGCAGAGTTGACCATGGTGGCGGGTGTCACCGGATGGTGGTTAAAGTATCCATTAAAAGTTATAATCAGCATTGTTATCTTGTCTCTAAAAGTCAATCAATGTTTGATTATATTTTATCTTAATATTAAATTGGTGGTTTTCTACAAGATTGATTATATTTTTATCTCACCCCTACCATCAGATTGATTATATTTTATCTTAATATTAAATTGGTTTTCTACAAGATTTTTGAAGCGGACAAATATAGGCAAAGCTTGACCATTTGTATGCAAAGGACACAACCAATAAAATAGAGTGAGAGCACCTTCTTTACAATCTCAACTGAAGGGTGTTCTTAACAAGAATGCCAAATATCAAAAGTCTTAGAGATAGCATTATTAACTGCTACAACAAAGATGATTAAAAGGCTCATGAGAGTGACAATTTGAATGAGAATTGGTTGATTTACAGACATGGAATTTGTACATGCCATTTTCAAGCTTACCTTTGACCAATTCCTCCTTCATATTAAAATGTTTTTTAAAAGATAAGAACAAATATAAGATTTTTTTAAATTTTGAATTAAATAAAAATATAACTCCAAATTCGCATTTAAGAAAAAAAAACATAAATCTCTTTGCTTTTTCATACCCTCCTCACATTTTCCATGTTATTTTCATATTTTTTTGTACCATTCTCATGTTTTTATCATATTTCTTACATTTTTCGTACTTTTATCATATTCTTTCATACCCCTTTCACATTTTCTGTACCATCCATACATTTTTTGTATATTTCACACATTCTTCATACCCTCCTCACATTATTTTATACAACTCCTACATTTTTCGTACATTCCTCACATTTTTTATACATTTTTCATATTATTTTTGCACTCATATTTTTGATACGTTCCTCACATTCTTCATACTATCTTCATATTTCTCATACTATTTTCACATTCTTTGTACTTTCATCACAATTTTTATACCCTCATCAAATTTTTTATTTTTTATTTTATTTTAACATTATAATAATTTGCAAATAAAAAAAATACTATCAATGTTTAACCCAGCCCTTTGCATATAAAAGTTGGACTATAAATTAAAAACTAAGAATATAATTACAATTAAAGAAATTAATTACCCTATTTTAAATTAATAGTATATTCTATATTCTAATTTATCAATGAACACTTTAACGAATGTATTTCAAAAATGTTCTTTTACATACTTTTAGTAGGTGTTTGGTAAACTAACTTAATAACTTAAAGTAATTTAATAACTTAATTAAGTCATTATATAAATTAAGTATGTTTGGTAAAACACCTTAATGATATGACTTAAAGTAAAAACCAACTTTTAAGTAATAAGTAAAAACATTTAAATTCAAGTTTACATCATTTTACCTTTTTACCCTCATTTGTTCTAATTATCTCTATGCTCTTTTTTGTTACTCCACGACCTCTATTGTCACTCGACCTTCTTTGCCCTAATTATAATTTAAGAAGATAAATATGTTAATTTGATGATTTAGAATAAAATTTTAAGTTAATTTCATTAAACAATCTTATTACTTAAGTAATAAGTTTTAAGTCAACAACTTAAAGTCAATTTAAGTTATTAAATAATAAGTATTAAGTTTTACCAAACACCACTTAAGTGATACTTATTACTTAGAGAGTGGGGTGTTGGGTAAAACTTAATACATGTTATTTAATTATTTAAGTTGACTTTAAGTTAAATTATTGATTAAAACTTATTACTTAATTCTTACTTTAAATATTAAGGTTGTTTAATAAAATTAGCCAAAAATTTATTCTAAATTAATGATCAAATTGACATATTTATTCTCATAAATTATAACAAGAGTAAAGGAGGTCAAATAACAATGAAGGTCATGGAGTAGCAAAAGAGATCGTGGAAGTAAGTAAAACAACTAAGAGTAAAAAAACAAAATGAAGATGTGGACTTAAGAATAAGTTAATTGTTTTTACTTAATACTTAAAGTTGTTTTTTATTTTAAGTCATGTCATTAAGTTATTTTATCAAACATACTTAATTTACTTAATAACTTAAATTAAGTTATTAAGTTACTTTAAAGCCAAACACCCACTTAATACTATTCCTCGACAATCGTCTTATAATGATATTTTTCAAAGAAAAACCCTATTAATAATTACTAAATAACTTATAGCAATGATGCCTCATAAATAATTTTTAATGAAGAAGACTCTTTTACTACGTACAATTTTTTTTTAACCACAATAATTTTTAATGAAAAAATTATTTTACCACAAAACACTTTTAAACACAAATTAATTTATAGTAAAAACATATAGTCATAGTAGTGGAAAGAGCTAGTCATACATATTGAATTGTTTGAGCGGTGTAAACACTATTTTAACTTTTGGACTTTTATGGTGTCTCCTTTAAGAAAATCAGTCAATTAATTTCCTTTTAATTTGCATGCACCTAACTTGATTCTAAGATAGGGAATAAAACGATCTGGGTTTCTTTACAATTTGTACCCTATCTCATATTCTTTGTTCCATGTGTCACATTTTTCGTACATTTTCTCACATTTTTCATACTATGTCTTATATTGTTTGTATCATTCCTCATATTCTTTGTATCATTTCTCATATTGTTACAATTCCTTATGTTGTTCGTATCTTGTTTCACATTTTTCATACCCTCTCTCTTACATTGTTTGTACCATATGTCTTACATTGTTCATACCATTTCTCGCATTGCTCATACATTTTTTTTTCCACATTTTTCGTACCATTTCTCACATTCTTAGTACCCGTACTCACATTCTTCATACTTTATCTCACATTATTCGTATCCTATCTCACATTGTTCGTACCATGTCTTACATTTTTTGTACCATTTCTCACATTGTTCATACATTTTCTCTTATTGTTTGTACTCTTTCTCATATCATCTGTACCTTCCCTCACATTATTTGTATCCCCTCTCACATCATTCGTACTGTGTCTCATATTATTTGTATCATTTTTCACATTGTTCATACCGTTTTCTCATATTATTCTTACATTTTTTTTCCACATTCTTTGTACCTTATCTCACATTATTTATACCATTTTTCACATATTTCATATCTTTTTTTTTTTTTTTTTTTTGCATTCTTTCACATATTTTCTGACATTTTTGTTTATAGTAAAGATATGACTTAAAATTTTAAAAAGTCATGAATAATACTTTATAATCCCTATATACAAAAATAAAACAAGATGATTGAAAAATATTGAATTTAAAAATAAATAAAAAACAAATTGATAACAAATGACTAAATTATCACAATTTGATCAATAACATACTCATAAAAAAAATTCCAAAAATCTATATCTTATGAATTATTACATATTCAAACACTATTTTAACATGACATTTCTACCTACAAAATTTATATTTAAATTAAAAAAAAGTATTAAATATTACCTATTAACACTTGTAATTGCTTGAAATCCTTCATATAATATCTTCTTCAAGAAATAAAAATTTTTTGTTTACCTTCTTCAAAACATATAAATTTTAATCTATGAACACAAAAAAAAATGATATAAAAATATTGAAAACAATTTGATAACAAATGATGACTAAATCAGCTCAATCTTGTTAATAATAAACTAGCTCATAAAAAAAATTATAAAATCCAAATCTTATAAATCATTACATATTCAAATGTTATTTAACATGACATTTCTACTTACAAAATTTATATTTAAATAAAAAACATATCAAATATTACCTTTAACACTTATAATCATTTGAAATCCTTCCTACAATATCTTCTTCAAGAAATTCAAATTTTTTGTTTTCCTTCCTCAAGAAATTTCAAAATTTATCTTCAAATGTGATTTACCAAAACGCATCCTGCATATTTTCACATATTTTCCAATATAGTAGTTGAATCTATTTAATTTCCATATTAAATTATTATCTCTTTTTGTATATTTAAATAATGAGAATACAAGGGTAGTTGATAAGATTTTGTTATTTTAGATAACGGTTACGTATTTCATCAAATAACAAATTGTATTTGATATTTAATCTTAAATTATAAAAAGAAAATTGTAATATTTACATACATATGAGATGCATGTGATTATTTCTCATCAATGGGTTATGTTTACCTATTTGATAACTATTTTTTTTTAACAATGGGTCATGTTTACCTATTTGACAAGTTTTTTTTTTTTTTTTTAATTTTTTTAATCTCATACACTTTATACATGTCATTTTATTAGTGGGGTCAAATGTGGGTAAGTACCCCAAAATAAATAATGGTTGGGTATCAAAGAACTACCCATTTTAAAGATATAAAGATTTAATGGACTAGTGTGGTAATTGATTTTGACCTGAGCTTTTGTTTATTCAGTCCCACAAGAGGTATTTGATGTTGCAAGTCCATCCCTCATATTCATTAGATCATTGCAGACAATATCTATATAGAATAGTCCCACTCGTTCATTGGACTAGAATGAACTGCCTTTGTCTATTCAACTTCTCAAGAGGTATTTGACCTTGCAAACCTGACTCATTGGACTATTGTAAACAATGTCTACATTGAACAATCTCATAAGTTCATTAGACCAAAACACACGATATTTATATATAAAGGGTATTTGTTTTATCTAGACCAAAATAAACAATGTTTATATGGAAGGAATCGAATTATTGCAAGTTTGTCCTACAAAGGAGCCTATAAGATGAGAAGTAAGGCAAAAAGCAACTAAGAAGAACACAAAACACCATGCAAGCTCATAGGATAATTTACAACTCGTTGCTAACATAAGCAAATGGATTTACAAGTATGGGTAGTTTGGTGAAGTCAATTAACATCTGGGACATTGAAGTTTTGAAATTTTTGAATAGAAGTAAAAGTTTTCATTGGTATAGATGCGTACCTAAGAATGACAATGAGGCTGATTTTTTTAGAAACCCACCTTGCCCTCATACCAAGTTCAAGACAGGTTCGAATATGATTTTGTCCTGTCTCACCCCATTTAATAGAAATAAATGACATAAGATGTGATTTTGTCCTATCTCACCCCATTTAATAGAAATAAATGACATAAGATTGAAATGGAGGTGATCCTTCCTAGACTCATCCATTGCCACTCTTAATGTGTTATCTAAAAGTTCCATTTCCAAGGGTCTTTTCTACCTTTCCTTTATGGGAATAATGTGTAATTATATTCCCTATTGCTATGGTTGAGTATGAACTAGTAAACCCGAAGCCTCTTTCTATGCCATCTTTATACTATAATAGCTACATAATTCAATTAGAGTCCACGAGACATTCATGACAGATTATCAAAAAGATATATGTCTATGCACTGATGGGTATGCACATCTATGCTATAATATATGACATGGAACAATGGATTGTACAATAATATAATATATTATGGACCCCGCATTTCGACTCATGCGTTTCCACTCGATAGCGAGCTCCATTTTTATTTAAAAAAATGATTTTATTCATTATAAAATGACTTGGAGTGGCCACTTATTTTTGTTTTATTTTTAAAGGGTAAACAAAATAAGAAAGAAAAACCCTAAGTGTGACTCCTTATTTTGGAAAATGTGGTCTATAAAAAAACCGGATTGGGTTTAGGGGTCAGGTTACTTGTCAGAAAGGTACGGTAAAGACCGTAGCACCCCTCTAAGTCCCTACAAACGGGTCTCTACTAATAAAATGAAGTTATCATGGCAATTGATTAATCGAAAATGGATACCAAATGAATGTCACTCAAAACAAAAATAACTGAATGAACAGAAGAGGCAAAGGGCGTACCTGAGTGATGAGCTCATTTATTTCATGGGAAGCAAAGGTTAGTGAACAAATTCAGAGTAATCGTGTATGTAACATAGAACAGAATGAATCAATCATATATAGCAATCAAAACAACCAATCAATCAACCAATCAGTCATAAAATCACGTATGTCGGGCCCCCACCAAAGCCCATTTTATTTTGCATAAATCAATTCCAATAGCTCCATTATTCGGAATTACGGGATTTGATTTCTTGCTTATTTTAAAATACTTTAAAAATTCATGGAATTTATGAAAATTGTTTGCCAAAGAGAAAGATGGTGGCAAAATTTTATTGAAAAGTGGATTTTTAGGATTTGAAAACTCTAAAGATGAAAATTTTAAGAAATAAAATTATTTGATGAATTTAGAAATTGGGAAAAAAATATTTTAAAATTTGAATTTGGAGGGTTCTTTTAAGGTTGAAGATGGTGAAAAATGATTAAATAAATATATATATATATATATATAATAACATGAAATAAAATAAAATAAAAATAATAAAATAAAATAAATAAATAAATAAATTAAGAGATGACGTGTGGCTTAAAGGTGGCCATGTAGACCATGCAAGAGTGGGTCCCCCAGAGGTGCAACTATATGAAACTGTAAGGTAACCATAGAGAGACCAGCCACAAACTTCTCAATGAGACCCTCTTTTCTAACACAGCCTTCAGTTCTTCCATCAAAGAATCAATCTCAATGTCTATGTCCTTCAAATCATCTCTAAGTTGCTTGATTTTGGCCATGACAACTTGCTTCTGCTTTCTCAATTGATGTGATTTCATTGAAGTTTTTGGTATTGGGAATGCCGAGGCAACGCATATCATGCTGATGGTGCCATTCCTTAAAATACCACTTAAAAGCATTACGTTCCTGGTAACTATGATTCCCATATAAATCACACTTGAATTCCTATCCAAGTCCATGAAGCTTATACAACCAGTAAGGAATAAGCTTCTTATCCCAAACCATTGGCAACTTGAGGGGATTACAGATATGCTGCTCCTCATCATCACTTAAGGCTTCACAGTCTGAAACAGGGTTGCGAAACACTAATAGGTAAACAGGCTTTAACATAAAGGAGCACCGACCAGAGCAGTTGCGAGAGGGGAGGGAAAGAGACTGTTTTGTAAGTGATTCCCACTGGCAAGACTTAGGAAGTGAGGATAGGGACTCAAAACTATGAGATGTTGCAGATGCTCTAGCAGTATACCGCCTCTAGTTGGAGTGGGGAAGCCAAAAGACCTTGGACCTTGATCTTTGTTAAAATTAAGGTTCCTTATCTATTTGAAAAGTCTCTGTTTCTCTTCAGCAGACTATGCTCCATAACCCTACATTAGAAGATTGGGGAGGAGGTGATGATCAATTCCGGTGGAAGCCAATGGAGAGGCCATTTTGTGGACCCCGTATTTCGACTCATGCGTTTTCCACTCGATGACGACTTTTGTGGATCCCGCATTTTTGGTCGATGCGTTCCCACTCGATGGCGCAACTCGTTTTTTTTTTTTTATTGAAATTTTGATTTTTAGAAAAAGACTTGGAGTCGCTACTTATTTTAAATTTTTTTAAAGGGAAAACAAAATAAGAAAGAAAAACCCTAAGTGTGACTCCTGAAGGAAAAACAGGTCTATGAAAAACCGAGTCTGGTTTCGGGTTTCGGGGGTCAGGTTACCTATTAGGAAGGTACGATAGTGAGTCGTAGCACCCCTCTAAGCCCATACACATATGGTCTCTACTAAACAAAATGAAGCAATTGTGGCAATTAACTAATTAATTATGGATACCAACAAAAATAAGCATGCAAATGAGTATGTACAAGTCACGGTGAAAATCAATATACAAAAAAAATAAATATAAATAAATAAATAAATAATGATGAAATCTAATTACAAAAATACACAAAATAAATAATAATAGAATTGTGCAAAATGATTTATTGAATTAAATAAATAAAAGATATTAAAAAAAATTTAAAGAAATTTCAAAGGATTTTATTAAAAATGATTTTGAATTAATGATTTCAATTTATTTACTTACAAAAAAGAATCAATTTATTTTCTCAATTTCATTTGTATTCAATTTTCAAAAAAGTTATTTACACTTAGTATCAAAAGAATTTATTACAAAATTTCAATTTGGGCACAAAAATTATTTTTACTTGCTTTTACTAGAAAATAATGAATTTTTACAATTTTATTTACAAAAGTATTTAGATTCATTTTCATTTAAAAGAGTGATTTTTACAAATTATTTAAAATGACATAACTTTATTTGCAAAATAAATTTTAATTAAAAAGAAAAACAAAGATTTAAATCCTCTATTTCTGAAAAACACTTTTAATCCCATTTTAATTAAGGAAAAAGAATTCATTTGAAAAAATATTTTTAGAAAATATTATTAAAAATTAATTTTGGGGAGAACTTTATTTACAAAACAATTTTTGGACAATGTCATTAAAAACAATATTTCGAATTCTATTAAAAACAATTTTTTGGATTTTTCTGAATTTTTATAAATAATAAAAAAACTTTCTTTTATTAAAAATAATATTTTAAAATTATTGTTTCATCAAAACACATTTATTGAATTCTTCCTCTCATTTAAACAAAATTTCTAGTTTGTTCGATGTTCAATTCTGTACACACAAGTAAATATACACAAATAAATATTTACAGAAATCAATAGAAATAAAACTAAATATAAATGGGAAATCAAATATGTACCCTAGTAGGCTTACAACAAGTTCAATGCTCCATTTACAGCTTTTTGAGTCTCACTTTGTTCCATGAAATTCCATGCTCCATGTGTCATAAATTTATGCTCAGCCAACAGGGTCGCAGCACGAGCCCGTGCAAAAACAAAAAATAGCACAAGTGGATAACCAAGTCGGACCAAGTATGTTGAGAAGACTGAACCCAAGGTGTCAACGACTCTATGATCCATCAAAAACAGTAATCATAAACGGGGAGTGGAGTCTCAATGTCAAAATCAACAAGGTGGCTATGCCCCAGTATGAATGCATCATCTCAAAATGGGTAAGCCCTCAGTGCAAGATAAACTCTGGTAAGTATGTGTCTGCATAAATTGCCATATCACAAAATCATCATCGATGAGTAGGTTATGCCCCAGTGTAAACATCTCCAAATCAAACATCAATGAGAGGAGTACGACCAATCACACATCATCTGATAAAAATGAACCTTTGCTCCTCAAAGTCATCATGGTAATGTGAAGAGAGTATCTGACCTCCTCTAAAGAGAGAGCGTGTCCTAATGTGAATAAGATCAAACAGAGTGGTATGCCTCAACAAAAGTGCACTCTAACATGATCATGGCCTAATGCAAGCTGGTATCTCTAAGATTGATTGCCAATGAAAAGGTTATGCCCCAGTATAGGGCAAACTTTGAAATGACTAAACTCCGCTACATGCTCTCATAAGTGTCTATGTCCTGATCCAATCATCTCAAAAACCTGTTAACAATGATGAGAAGGCTATGCTCCTATGATCACATCAAGGAAATCACCCAATCATATCTCGTACTCCAATGTGAAATGAATCTAATCACCTCCAAGAAACAACTATGCCTAAAAAACCATCATCGACCGAAAAAGGTATGCCCCTGTGTAAAGTACACTAGATGAAATACGCCAATCATGTCTCATGCCCCAATGTGAAATGAATCTAATCATCTCCAAGGAATGGACATGGCCCAAAAATCTGTCATTGACTGAGAAGAGTATGCCTCGACATAATGGTCATCCAATAAAAAAAACTCTTTGAGATGGCTATGCCCCAGTGTAGGTCATACCATAACTCCTGGTCCATCATAATCAGAATGCTCTCGAATCAATCCCAAGTATCGCTCACATAAGAGCTATCAAACACAATGTGTGATGTCATGGCCTCAGGGTGGTCTTAAGACTTAGGATGTAACGAAGGCTAGGGTGATAGGGTGATAGAAATGAAGGGAAACTAGGCCCAAATACCCAATGATCAAAACCCATGCCCTCATGTATAGAATGCAACATGTATAGAAAATCTCGTAAGCCACGGACCTGAAGATGCCTACTGTGAACATGGTAACAATGATGATGCAATGAAGAAAAACCAAACTGATAATGAGATGTATAATGATGATGCGAAGAGAGTATTAAACCCGAAAATGAGGTCACTATAAGAACGGAATAAGAAGTGAAATAAAAATGATGAATCAGAATTGAAAACGAGGATGATGATGAAGCATAAAATACAAGAACAAGTGACGATCTGCTCAAATCAAATATGAAAGGAGGTCACGTCAATAACGAACACAATGATGGAATGGACAATGACTCAGAGCTCCTAAGAGAAGGTCACTCATCTCACTCTCAAAATGTATGACAAAGTGAATATAAAGAATAGAAGGCATCGGAAAGCTCACATACGAACTCCCATCATCAAACATACTCAATCAAGCAACCCTCAAACATCAATATACACATACTCAATGATAGAGAATAATACACACATGCGTCTTTTCTTATTTTTCTTTTCATCATTTTTTTTTTCATATATACAAAATGTACATGCTCTGAACGCAAACAAAGAAAGATCTAAAGATGAAGTAAAAATGGATAAACATACCCTCAAATGCCAATGTAGCATAAACTCTCTTTGATGAAGTGACTCTCTCAAGCTAAGGATCCTTGGATCAATGTCCGTATGATAGATAGTGGAAATGACGTGACTACCCTCCATGTAATGAACCGAGGAGGATCACCACTCGGGGTGGAAGAAGATGAAGCGGAACAAACGGCAGATATAATAAAAAAGAGGATGAAGAACACAAATCTACGAGATGTGATGAATTGCAATGATGCAATGATAGGAAAAGATAATGAGAAAAATGCGCCCCTAGGTCTAAGGCTCATGAAACTCCTAAACAATGCGTGCATACACTGAAGGGCTCCTATCCCGGTGTAGAAGGTGAGCAAGGCTATAAGAAAGAAAAGGCTATGATGCTCATGCGAGGCTCAAAGGGCCAGCAATGGTCTAGATGTCAATAAAGGTAATAGGATGTGAGCTAACCAAAATGAAGGTCACCCATCCTGCGACCACGGTCTCAAACATCGTGCTCTCAAGCCCTCAAATGATCAATACTGAAGATCGATGTCCATCTGATATAACCACGTCATCCCTCTAGAATCATGCACCAACCATACTCCAAATGCTCTATGATAATCTCAAAGATAATCCTCTCAAGGCAAAGTAAACGGTGATCTCATCAAGCACGACTGCCCATCACACGCCAACTCTCATCATACAATATCAATCTCTATACTCATGATAAAATAAGTGACAGTCTCATCAAGCAATCGACCAATCCTCATATCGTAAGCCACCGAAAGATCATAAGCCAACACTTGCCATGCGAGATCAACCCTGGGCTCAAATTCCTCACACTCTACTTGGTCGAATCAGAGAGGGAGTATGCAAAGCTAGAAAAGCCGAGGATGGAAAGGTCATGTAATGGTCTCAAGGGTGATGTTGTGCAAAGCTCACAAAGGATGGATGTAGGTCAAAGAAAAATCAAGGTGCGGGAAGTGAGCAAGGTACTGCTCTGATCATAAGAAGATGGATCACAGTCTCGAACTCCCTAGGTCAAATCTCTGATCCCAGGCTAATAGGCTCAATATCCTCCATAATAGGTCAAACCTCAAGACCACAATATGCAAATGAAGAAATGCATCAAGTCAAAAGTACAACACATCATATCACAAAACACAAGCATATGTCCATAAAGGAAAAGACATCCAATGGGATAACCAATGAGTACATCATGCAAAAGAATGATAACAAAGACAATACTCAAGAATCGAGTTATAGTCTCTAAAAGTCAAAAGTAAAACAAGACTAAACAAAAAATAAATAAATAAATAGTGACTGGTCTTGTCATCATATCTCTGGCCACAGAGGGAACAAAATCTGAGCGCCATCGTACCTAAGTAAGCCAATCATGAGTTAATCACCCAAGTCAATAAGATCAGGGACTGCTGGTGAAGGAGTGTCTGCATGCATGGCCTGAGCTGAGGTAGGTATAGAAAACATATCGGACTGAGGATGCCCAAATGTCCCAAAATCAACAATGTCATGTATGGCATGTCGTAGAGCAGTGCAACGATCAGTGTGATGTCCTGCTGACTGATGGTACATACAATATAAATCAAGTCGAAACTGTGAAGGCACGGGATCTGCAAGTGCCCTAGGAGCCAAAGGGGCAAAAAATCTCATGGCCTGGAACGTCTCAAAAACTCTGCTCAGGGGTATGCTCAAATCTGAAAAGTGTTTTCGACATCGTCGATGAGGGTGAAGTCGCTCCTAAGGAACTGTAATGATCGGAGGGCCCCGAAGTCGGGATGGAGGTCGTGTCGACGTAGCTAATGAAATGGATGAGAAATGCTGTTGGATCACTGAATGTGGGCGAGGTCGTGGATGTGAGGCACCCAACGTAACAGATATCGATGGAGTCAAATGTGGCAATGAAGGCATCGCTACTCCTAGAGCTCCTCTCGATGACGATGGATGCTCTGACAAAATAAGCTCAATCCTCTCAACCCTCCATGTCAAATCCACCATCATCTCATAAAGAGTAGTAAGAGTAATGGGTGTAATCTCGTCTGACATGGTGAACCTCAGCTGAAGAATTCTAATCTCGGTGTACTCTATATCATAACCATCATGCCATCAATCTCTGCTCGGGGACTAGTCACGACACTAAAACTGTCCATGACTCTAAGACAAACACATGCAAGAGACAAAAACAAACCAACACAAGATGCTACACAAAATAAAAACACATAAAATGCATGATACGAAACAATAATAATAATAAAAAGAAGACAGAAACACATACCCAAGAAAGCAACAATATCACTAAGTGAAATGAGAGTATATCATGCGAAATGATAAGACAATAAGGCCTACTCTTGAAACATAAGGTACGAACTCGAATCACTAACTATAAAACAAGACTCAAATATAAAGTGAAGAGAACAAAAACTCAAATGACTAACTAACAAAGTAGTCCCAAAATACACCAACAAGGTTTGCAATATCAAAGTGTCTAGTGAATATCAGTGCCCTAGGTGTCTCAAACATGATGGTATAAGCCTGAGGGATGAGGAACTGCATGTGTGGAATAAGCTGGAAAGGAATCAACAGTCATATCTGGACCAAAATCAGTATCTGTGGTCAATACGGGAAAAGTAACCGCACCACTGTCAATAAGATCCTATATGGTATGACATAGAGAAACACAATAATTAGTACAAAGGCCTACCATTTGATGAAATGCACAGAACTCGTGAGCATGAAAACACGGAGGTAAGGTACTCGGGGGTGGCCTAGGGGCCAATGGTACTAAAAAACCAGTAGCTTTGAGTCTCTCAAAAGCTCTATCCAAAGGCATCCCCAAATCCAAATAAGTCCTCTGATGTCGCCGATGGGGATGAGACTGCTCATGTCGTGGGATACTAGTCTGTGGACGCTAAAACTGAAATGAAGGTCGTACTGTGATAGTATGAGGATGCACAGAAGGATATTGCTGAACTGACTGAGGATGATGATGTTGTAAAGGTGTGAAATCACTCCTAGGTATCTGCAGTGATCTCGCATAGGGATGATAACCAGGTCGATGATGCTGAAAGTCCGTAGAACATACGCCTCCTTAGCTCTCAGATGATCCAACAACTCTCTTCCCCTCAGTATCTGGGGAAGAAGTAATATCTAACCATAATTCTCTAGATATGCCATCATCTACATCAAACAAAGCTTGAACCAATGATCTGAAATCCTGGAATGGGACCCCTGTCAAATGTCGAGCAAACCTAGGATGCAAACTCCTCAAAAACATGCTCATCTGATCTCTCTCGGTAGGTCGCTCAATCATCTCCACAGCCTTCTCCCTCTAGCTGGAGATAAAAGAAGAAACAGACTCATCTGATCTCTATCTAAGAAACTCAAGCTCTCTACGTGTAACACTTGTATCACCACTAAATGAATACTGTCTCAGAAACTCTTGTGCTAAGTCCTCCCAAGTTCTCCGACGAGATGACTCTAATGAAGCGTACCATCTCTATGTCATGCCGCTCAATGACAACGGAAACAAAGTGAGCAACTGTGCCTCATCTAGACCAAGAGCCCTCATAACTGTGTTATAAAGTCTGAGATGAATACGAGGACATCCAACACCTGTATGTCTCTCTATATTAGGCATCCTAAAACCGACCGGCAAAGTGGCCACTAGCACATCATCAAGGTCATCCCAGGAAATCATCTCATTAGGATCACTCATTTGTCTAATCCTCTGCTTGAGTCTATCCATACGAGAACAAGGATCCTCAATAATGGTAACTGGTGTGACAATAGGTGGAATGACAGCAGCTTGATCACGTGAAATAGTCTGCAAAGTTTGTGCAACTGGAATCTGAACAGGTGGTGGCGCTAAATCAGATGGCGTGCCCTCAAGCACTACATGCTTACTCTACTGAGTATCCATCCTCTAACGCAAACTGGTCAATGCCCCTTGAATCGACACCACAGAAGTGGTAAGCTAACCAATCGAAACTGACTGTGAATCCTTCTATAGTAGCTCAACGATATGAATCAACATCTCTCCCACTCGACCCAGGGCACTGAACCAAGACTAGGACTACAAATAGACTCCTACAAAATAACCAAACAAAACGACTCAAACACGACTTATGCAACGACACGGGATGCAACGAACAATGACCAATACATGATACAACACAACCCAATACATGATAGGGTGCGATACACAATCCTATGGTGACAATCAAAATTTGGATATACGATAGAAACTCTAGAGTCACATGAGTATCCAATGTGAGATAACTACAAATATGACTAAATAATTTCTATCGATGATCCAGAAAATGATCGAGGTGTGAAGAAAATGAATGGGGTGTGAAGAACAACACTATCACGAGATCGATACTCAATCTATAACAAAATATCCTTGAATCAACCTTCAACTCGAGCTCCATAAGAAAAAAAATGATAAGGTGATCAAGGCGAATATGTCGAAAAAAATGTGAACGTGAAAATGTGTCTTTCACCTTTCTGTAATGAAAATATGAGCATCGAGTCGAAAATCGAACCAATGATCAAACAAAGAATGAGGTACTGAGCCCATGATAGGTGTACTGTATAAAAAGATGATCAATGAACATATCCCAAAGTACCGAGTGAGTGACAACAAAGTGAAGGGGTGTGTCGTGCGAAGAAATGAGAACGAAAGCCCTAGGGAGAAAACATGCTAAACTCATCGAGTGAAAAGCACAAACTAAGGCGACAAGACGAAAGGTGATCCAACCGATACTCAAACTCATACCGATCTCCGAGCACTCTCAACTAGAGACTAAAAAGAGGGAGTGTCAAATCTGAACTGTAACTAAAGAGGCTCTGAAAGCCCTTAGATGCACCCACGTGTAGGGAGGGAGTCCTAATCGAAGGATCTACGGCTCAACCTACAAGGTCAAGGCGGCTCTAAATGGATATGGGTGGACTTTAAAGGATCCCTAGCAAAAGCGATCATACCCTCTGGCAGTACGCAACCCTCTGCACGCCTCCGAAGAGATGGGACACTTCCATGCAAGGTGGTCATCACCTCCACACATGCACTACCTCAACATCCCAAGGAGGCTCCTATGGTGAAGGCTCTCCTAATCGCTAGCGTATCTCACAACTCTGATCACTCATCGACGATCTAAGGTGCACAGTGAGTGGTGTGGGTGCATCCGAAAATCCTATGAAATTAAAAAGAAAACACATTGGCCACACAAATATCCTGAAATCTAGCTCTAGGCTATACAAGTCTTCAAAGTTTGAACTCCAATCAGCATCAATATGTCGACCACCTCTAGAACGCTCCCAAACATAGATATGGCCCATCGCTAGACCCTACTCGTAATCACTAGCTCGGTCGAAGAGCAAACAAAGCAAACAAGTCTCATATCAAATACGAGATCAAGGAAAACAATGTCAACCGAGACTAGGGACTTGGAAATAAGAGGATAAGTGTGTGTCCCACATAGACACGCAACTCATGCAGTCACATCATAATAAGAGGAGTCATGCAACAGACGGTCATGCAAAACAGGTATATATCATCCAAATCTACATACAAGCTAATCGAGAAGAATATCTGGCAATGATAACATGTTTCATGATAATCAAGATAATATACAACCAAGAGAATCAATCATGTCAAATCAAATGATATACAATGGTGAGTCTATACATGTGAGGTGATCAGAACAAAACATGGCAAAATCAGAGTCACTATTCTAAGCAAGGTAAGATGATCAATCAACATAATCAGCATATCAATGTCCCAAACAAATATAGCTATGAAGCACGAGAAAAATTGCCACAATCGGAATGCTCAATCAAGATAATCAATCATCATAATCGACATGTCCATGCCCTAAATGAGTACAATAACCAAACATACATCCAATGATATCAAGGACTCTCAACGTGCAATCAAGAAATAGGTACCCACTAATCGACTCATCAAACGCCACATTTGCTTCATCTTAAGTTCAAGCTTGACCCTCTAAAAGATCCCTAGTGGAGTCGCCATTTTGTGGACCCCGCATTTTCGCTCGATGCGTTCCCACTAGATGGCGCAACTCGTTTTTTTTTTATTTATTGAAAATTTGATTTTTAGAAAAAGACGTGGAGTCACCATTTTGTGGACCCCGTATTTTTTCTTGATGCGTTCCCACTCAATGGCTCAACTCGTTTTTTTTTTTTATTCAAACTTTGATTTTTAGAAAAATACGTGGAGTCGCCATTTTGTGGACCCCGTATTTCGGTTCATGCGTTTCCACTCAATAGCGAGCTCGATTTTTATTTTAAAAAATGATTTTATTCATTAGAAAATGACTTGGAGTCACCATTTCTTTTTCTTTTGGTCGACCTCCCATTCATTCGCTCTTAGCTTTTTTAGTTTCTCTCCCCTGTTCTCAGGTTGCCGGTTGCCCCCATTTTTTCTTCTTCATTTTTTTTCTAACACGACTCACAGCCGGCTCCCTCATTTCCCATTCTTCTTCATTTTTTTTCCCCACACTCTACTCACGGCCGGAGCATCCTCAACTTCTCTCCATTTCTCAACTCTTCCCCCCATTATTTTTATTTTTTTTACACAAACCACGACTCCCTCATTTCTTCTACCATTTTTTTTCTTTTTTTTTCTTCCTCATTTCTTTTTCTTTCCATTTGCTCTCCTCTTTCCCTCCTATTTTCTCCTATTCTCTTCCTCTTATTTTTATTTTTATTTTATTTTATTTTGTTTTGTTTTGTTTCCCAAAAATCCGTCAACCCCTCATTGCCACCATCGAGACACCGACCAGTCGCCACCGGCGAGCCACTACTGGTCAACGACCCCCTTCCATTTCATCTGTTTCCCAAAAATCCGTCAACCCCTCATCGCCGCCGTCGAGACACCGACCAGTCGCTGTCGGTGAGCCACTGCCGGTCGGCGACCCCCTTCCCATCTCATTATTATTATTATTATTATTATTATTATTATTATTATTATTATTGTTATTATTATTATTATCGATTTGATTATAATAGTAATTGTTGTTTGTGATATCTGAATTATTGAAGTAATACGAAATTTGAGTTAATTTGTTAGTGGTAAATTAATATGAAACTTGGGCTGATATATTGTTAGTGATTAACTTGGGACATTTGGATTATGCCAATTGCATATTGTTTATCTTATTTGGACTTAGGCTTATTACTTATTGGTTACCCACTTGTGCTATTTTTTGTTTTTGCATGGGCTCGTTCTGCGAACCTGTTGGCTGAGCATAAATTTATGACACGTGGAGCACGGAATTTCATGGAAGAAAGTGAGACTCGAAAAGTTGTAAATGGAGCATTGAACTTGTTGTAAGCCTACTGGGGTACATATTTGATTTCCCATTTATATTTAGTTTTATTTCTATTGATTTCTGTAAATATTTATCTGTGTATATTTACTTGTGTGTACAGAATTGAACATCGAACAAACTAGAAATTTTGTTTAAATGAGAGGAAGAATTCAGTAAATGTGTTTTGATGATTTTATAATATTATTTTTAATAAAAGAAAGTTTTTTTATTATTTATAAAAATTCAGAAAAATGCATTTAGAAAAATCCAAAAAAAAAATTGTTTTTAAAAGAATTCGATAAATTGTTTTTAATGACATTGTCCAAAAATTGTTTTGTAAATAAAGTTGTCCCAAAAATTAATTTTTAATAAAATTTTCTAAAAATATTTTTTCAAATGAAGTCTTTTTCCTTAATTAAAATGGGATTAAAAGTATTTTTCAGAAATAGAGGATTTAAATCTTTGTTTTTCTTTTTAATTAAAATTTCTTTTGCAAATAAAGTTATGTCATTTTAAATAATTTGTAAAAATCACTATTTTAAATGAAAATGAATCTAAATAATTTTGTAAATAAAATTGTAAAAATTCATTATTTTCTAGTAAAAGCAAGTAAAAATAATTTTTGTGCCCAAATTGAAATTTTGTAATAAATTCTTTTGATACTAAGTGTAAATAACTTTTTTGAAAATTGAATACAAATGAAGTTGAGAAAATAAATTGATTATTTTTTGTAAGTAAATAAATTGAAATCATTAATTCAAAATCATTTTTAATAAAATCCTTTGAAATTTCTTTAAAACTTTTTTTTAATATCTTTTATTTATTTAATTCAATAAATCATTTTGCATAATTCTCTTATTATTTATTTTGTGTATTTTCGTAATTAGATTTCATCATTATTTATTTATTTGTTTATTTTATTTTTTTATTTTTTTTGTATATTGATTTTCACTATGACTTGTACATACTCATTTGCATGCTTATTTTCCTTGGTATCCATAATTAATTAATTAATTGCCACAATTGCTTCATTTTGTTTAGTAGAGATCGTATGTGTACAGGCTTAGAAGGGTGCTACGGCTCACCACTGTACCTTCCCAATAGGTAACCTAACCCCCAAAACCAGACTCGGTTTTTCATAGACCTGTTTTTCCTTCAGGAGTCACACTTAGGTTTTTCTTTCTTATTTTGTTTTCCCTTTAAAAAAAATTAAAATAAGCGGCGACTCCAAGTCTTTTTCTAAAAATCAAATTTTCAAAAAAAAAAAAAAAAAAAGCGAGTTGCGCCATCGGGTGGGAATGCATCGAGCGAAAATACAGGGTCCACATATATACTCTAATATAATATCACATAAAAACAATTGTTAACTTCGATATATATTTTTTTTTTAACAAGCAAACATAACTAGAAATCCTATTTATTATCAAATTATCAATTTTTTGACTAATTACATAATTATCATTATAAAATTTTACTTTGACAATATATTATAACATTTTCGGATGTGTTAAATAAATTACTATTTTATTAAATTATAAAAATTATAATTTTTATAACTCTTTTGTTGATGTTAAAAATTATAAAAACAAAAAATAAATTACATATTTTATTAGTACAATTTTTCTTTGATTTTCAATATATTTTTATATTTAAATATTATAGATGTTTTGTTTAATAAAATTTAAAATACTAATACATTTATATAAAATTGAAGAAATAAATGTTATTGATTTTTAATTTTATATATTTTTAGTTTTAATAAAATATATATTATATATTTACAATATTATTGATTCGATCACAGTTGAATCATCGATCCGACCATTAAAATTTGTTTTGAAAACATTATTTTAAAGTTCGGGGTTGGATTAAGGTATCCAAGGTCAATCTTTCGTACCGAGAAAACTTCCCTCCAATGTCCAACCGAAAGGCGGCAAAAAATTGAAAAAAAAAAAAAAAGAAGGTAAAAACTACATAAAAAGTTGGGTGTGAAGAACTTTCCTAACTATAAAGCTAAGCGGCCCAAAAAAAACTTATTTTGTAAATTATGAAAAGTTGGCCTATCGATTTCAAAGAAGTCTGACCACTTTATTGAAAGAGAAGACATAAATAAAGTGTAAAGATTAAGTTAAAGGATATTATCCTTCATTGATCCCTAAAATACCTTTAACCCTTACATAGACACACAGTGAGTGAAAATTTCAATTTTTTGTGTGTGTGTTTTTTTCCCTTTTCTATCCCCTATTGCGTATTACCCATTTCTATCTTTTTTTCTTTTTTTTTCTTCCAATCTATATTTCTATTTTATGTCAAATAAAAAGTAATAATGTTTTTTTTTCATTTTTAAAGATATTGAATCATTTTACTCTTATTATTAGCAAGGATAAAATTTTTGGGATTTCAAATATTTTTTATCTTCTTGTATTTATCTTTTAGTTTAATTTTCATTTTTTATTTTAAATTTACATTACCCTTTTATTTATTTATTTATTTTCTCTTATTTTTAATTTTTTTTATTTTCCATATTAATCATATTTTAAAAAATTAAAAAAAAATTGACTATATATATATATATATATATATATCCTTTTAGCTTCTTAATTTTTAATGTTTTTATTTTAAAATTTTTAAAAAATAAATTTATTGAAAAAATAACTATGATATGAAGTTCTAATATTATATTAATAATTTTTCTTATCTAGATAAACTAATGCAAACGTTTTTTGCTCACAACAAGAAAATTGTCAATACAATTTTTTTGTGAAACTTTAGAACTTAAATTTTAAATAAAATATGTTATATAAAATTTTATCTAAAAATTATTGAAAGTGGTATTTAATTTTTTTTTATTGACTTTCAAACTTATTTAATTTTTTTCTTGAAAGGTAATAGAACATGTTTACCAAAAAAAATTAGTTTTTCATTTTTCAAATAAATGAGTATAAATATATGAAAAGAATTAAATATAATCTTAGTAAAAAATTTTGATAAATATGATTATAATTTTAAATATAGATTCATTTGGATAAAATTTCACAAAAAAAAAAATTGGTGGAAAGAAAGAACATTGCTAAAACTACAAAAACAAAATATGCAATTACAAAATTTTGATGATGAAATTTAAAAATAAAATTCGAAACAATTCTTGAGTGAGATAATTTGAGTGGGGAAAAATCCTTGAGTGGAAAAAAAATGAGAAGTTTTTCAAAATCACTTGAAATCCTTAACAAAAAACAATCTTGCACACATTTGTATAGTTAATAAATTTGTTTTGTACAACTAGTGTAATACCTATGTATAGCAACTCAAATTCCATACATTGTCTCATGAATATCTCACAATAGGTCGGTTAACTATGTTTGAATTGGTTTGGTTTAAAAGAAGACAAAAAATTGTTGTATAATTTTGTTCTACAATCATCATAACTGAGGTACTTATTCAAATGACCATATACAAGTTAAATAAGGTGCATGAGATGAATGTATGTTTAACCAATGTGTGTGAGGAATGTTATTTATCGTCGATTAGGGGAAATAAACAAACAAGTTTTTTAGAATCACTTAAAATCCTTCACAAATGATAGTCTTACACATCCTTATACGGTAACCCAAATTCCATATATCCCCTACTCAATGTGTGCCCATAGGTAATTTAACCATATTTCCATTGGTTTGGTTCAAAAAATAGTGGAAGATGGAAAAACAAAATTTTTCCTCAAACATCATTGTGGGATAAGTATTCGAATTGTCATGTGCGAGTTAAAATAAAGTGCATAAGATGAGTGTGTGATAGAGGAGTGTGTGCCATGAGAGTGTGCAATCCTTAGATGACAAGACAAAAAAAGAGTTGTCCAAAATCGATTGAAATCATTTGCAATTGTATACCCCTTGTACAGTTAAAACATTTGCCTTGTCTAGTTAGAACATTTACCTTGTCTAGTTAGAATATTTACCTTGTACAGTTAGTATAACACTCTTGTACAATGGTACAAATTTCATCCACAGGCATATAATATGTGTCCGTATATGATGTGTGAACCATGTTTCCAATGATTTGATTTAGAAAAATGACATAAAACGTAAAAACAAAATTTTTCCTCAAACATCATTATCGGGGTAAGTATTTGACTTGTCGTATACGAGTTCAATAAAGTACATGAAATGAAAGAATTTGTGGTCGGAGAGTGTACAATCCTTAGATGACAAGAAAAAAGAAAGTTGTTCAAAATTTATAGTCTTGTACACCTCTTGTACAATTAGTATATTTTCCTTGTACAATTAGTATAATAGCCTTGTACAATGGTATAAATTTCATGCATATGCATTAATTATATCCACATGGGTGTGTAAACTATGTTCCCAACGGTTTGACATTTAAAATAATTAAAATAAATAAAACATTATTTTATTTTCAGTAATTAAAAATAAGACAAAGAAATTACTTAAAAAATATTATTTAAACCAAATTTATTTATTTATTTCCTTGTATTTTTGGAAATAAAGAAAAATAAATAAAAATTTTATTTAACCATAAGAAATATAAATATAAGATCGGTTAGAAAATACAAAATTTATTTATTAATTTCATTTTATTTTTGGAATTAAAGACAAAATAATATAAAAAATTATTTAACCTTAAAAAATATTAATATAAGATATGTTAGAAAATAGAAATAACCCCAAATTTATTTACTTATTTCATTTTATTTATTTAAATTAGAAAGTAATTTATTTTAAAAGACCAAAATGTGCACAATTAATCTATTACTTTGTTAATTATGGATATATTAAAATTTTCTATTACACAAAAAAATAGAGAAAATATAATTAAAAAGAGTAATAAATATATATAATTTGGTTATTTAATTATTTTTCATGTAAAAGATAGCAAAAAAAAAAAAACACAATTGACCAATTTCTTTGTTTAATTGTAAGCATACTATATATATATATATTATTAAAATAACTAATGGGAAAAATAAAAATAGATAATCAATGAATGAAATTCAATTATTTTTATTATTTTCATATAAAAAAAAGTACTAAACAAGGTTTTCAATTTTTATTTTTAAAAATAGTTTTCATTTTTTAATTAAACAGTTTCTCAAAAAGAAAATATAAAAAATAAAAATCATATTATCATATTTTTTTTAGAAAGTATTTTTTTTAAATAGTTTTTGAACATAATTTTTTTTATTTATAATTTAAAATAAAAAATAATACTGATTTTCAATTATTTATAAATAAAAAAAAGTTTAAAAAAAAATAAAAAAATCCAAGTTAAAATAGAATTATTGTGGTTGTGTGAACAATGATGTAATAAAGCCTAAAAAAATTTATGTAAGTTAATAAGTATTTTATTTCATATTTATTTTATATCTTTAAAATCAATAAAAAGTGATCTACGCATCTCTGATGGATGTTGATGTTCACCTCACCTCAAATCACAATTCTCCCTTAATCTTACGGAATCCTTTTTCCTCTCAAGCAGTCTATTGGGAGTAGTTGGATAATTGACCATTAATGTTTTCCCCTTTTTGTGTTATTAAAAGAATTTCCTCTCACGCAATCTATTTGGAGCAGTTGATAGTTGACTATTAATGAAGAAGACAAAAAAACTAACGGAGAAGTCAAATACTTTTAAATGAACTATCAAAAATCATATCAATTTAATAATATGATTTGGACCTCTAAAATTGGTTTATAATAATCACAAATGATTGCCACGTAGACTTATTATATAATATGTCAATTTATAATAAGCAGTATGGACGGCGGAGATTGGTTGAGACGGCAGACTGAAAGCGAGCCCACCAAGTTAACGTAGCCGCCCGCAACTACAAGCATATTTTGACTTGTATTTTCCCTGGCTCTTAATTGGGTGGGCCCAACGCTCTGTAAAATAAGAATTAAAAAAGGAACAGGAAAGCAACGGGTGGGCCCAATCAATTTTCTAAATTGAATAATGATTATTCAAATTCGTTTGTCTTTTTATATCATAGCAAGAAATAGAAGAAGAAAAAAAATAAAAAGAATCCAAATTATCTTATTTGACAAGAATTGTTACCCAAATTCCTAATTAGTAAAGATCTATTTTTGTAAAGGATATTGTATATAATATTTCTTTAAGTTAATATATTATTGTAATATTAGATTTCCTTATATAATAATAAAAGTTGTTGAAAATATCTCTATAAATATTCTAGATAGTGGATAGAGAAATGAGGAAGAAAGGGATGTATCCGAATGAGAGGGCTTGTGGTAGGATATAGATACAAGAAATGGAGAAACATGAAACGTTTTGGAAACCCAATAATTAAATATAATTATGTCATATGTAATATTTTCTATTATATAGTGAAATAATTCTCTTTCATTTGTAGACGTAGATATGATTGACCGAACCACGTTAAAACCTTATATAACATGTGTGATTATTTTATCTTTGTATTCTTGACTTAACCTTATTTGCATGAAAGCTTCCACTGTCACAACATTTAATTTATTATAAAAAGTTCAAAGAAAGAAAAATAAATAAATTGATAAAAAATAAGGTTTCTGAGTTACCTTCTGAAATGTCCAAGAATTCTGACTGGTTATTACCTTCTAAAATGCCCAAGAATTCCAATTGATTGTTTCACTAACCAATTTTCTCGCCTCAAATCATGAATAGAACTATGAATATGATAACCATTCTTTTCTTACAATAAAGAGTCTTAACCTCTCTTTTCAAGGAGAAAAATAGGGAAAATTTTGAGAAATGGAAAAAAATATATATTATTTCTTTTGTATCCAAGGAAAAATTGTCCCAAATTCCCAATTAGTAAAGATTTCTTTTTGTAAAGAATATTGTACACAATATTTCTTAAGTTAATATATTATTATAATATTAGATTTTCTTATAAAATAATAAAAGTGGTTGAAAATATCTTTATGAATATTTTAGCTAGATAAAAGTCATGAGACGAAGATAAACTTATAAAGACTATAATCAAGATATACACGTCATACGAACAAATAAATTATAAATTGTATTTGTTTTGAAAAATGTTTTTTTAAAATCTATAATTTATTATTATTATTATTATTATTATTAAATTATTTTTTGTTGAGAGAAAAGATAGTATGAGTCCCAATAGATGTTTTAAGTGATTCACAACATACAAGGAGTTGCTCGTATTCTATTTTCAACTTTTTACAAAATATATTTTCGTAAACAATGATCCTCGGTTCTGCACTATTAATTGTATTAAGTAACATGAAAACAAGTGAGACTAATAATAAGGATTTTCTAAATAATGTGTACGAAAATAATTCTTAAAAAATAATTTTAAAATAACTCTTAAAAGTAGTTGACTTTCATGACCAATGTATGTATGCGAAGTCAAAGTTTTCATGTCTTGAAATAATCTGTATGTAACCTGTAAGAAATTTATTCTAAAATAACGTGTACGTAACCTGCTCATTGAAGTAGTCAAAGAACATTAAAAGCCGATACACATTCAAATCACTTCCTCTTATATTGACAAGTAGGGAGGAAGTATCGTATCCCGAGAGAATTATCATGACTATATAATGAGTCATATATATGAAAGAAATACATCAAAAGGAGTAAGAAAATTGAAGGAGTTCTGTTTAGGACAAGAGGAGAGGCTTTTATTCCAAAGAAGATGTGGCTGATCATGAAGGTTTTCCTCTTGCAAATTTTAGTGTTTCAACTTTTTGGTGGTGACATCCATTGCCAAGCTTCAATCCGTCGGCACACTTTTGTGGTAAATACTTTATATGATTCTGGCCTTAATGCCACCTTTTGATCATAATATTTAGGGAGCAATATGACTCTCATTTTCTATCATCAAATCCCTTACCTTGGTGTCGTTGAGTCGTTCATGCATAATTTCTAATTGGTTATACACTTATATAAATGGATCGATGCAACTATTCATGCATGTAATATTTCTTTTGGGATGAGGTTGCATGGTTAACTTTTAATTGGTTGCAGGTGAGGGAAGCTTCATATACAAGGCTTTGTAGCACCAAGGACATCTTAACAGTAAATGGACAATTTCCGGGACCAACTATACATGCTATGAAAGGAGAGACGATCATTGTTGACGTTTATAATAGGGGAAAAGAAAATGTCACCATTCACTGGTAGGTCCTGAACATGTCTTAGAGAAATAGCGGTGGCAGCATGCCTACATGGCAAACATTCTTTTATTTTTAAGATGGGGCTGCAATATATTGCTTTGCAAACAAAGTCAAATGTAAAACAATACTTTAGGGTTATTTGGTTCAATTCCATTAAAATACAATTGATGTTGCTTGTTACTATGATAATATGTTGCTGCATGCCATCTTTTGTTAGTTCGAAAATAAGTACTAGTTTTAACGTATGGTTATTGTTTTGCAGGCATGGGGTGAACATGCCTAGATATCCATGGACAGATGGTCCTGAGTATATCACACAATGCCCAATTCAGCCAGGGTCAAACTTTAGTCAGAAGATCATCCTTTCCTCTGAGGAAGGTACTTTATGGTGGCATGCTCATAGTGATTGGACCCGAGCCACTGTTCATGGAGCTATAATTATCTATCCTAAGAAGGGAACCAAGTATCCTTTTCACAAACCTAACGCAGAATTTCTTATCATATTAGGTATAAGTGTTGTTACTTTTAAATGTTAATTTACATATTATGAATTAACCCATAAAACAAAATCTAAAATTATTGGAGTTGTTAAAATGCAGGACAATGGTGGAAGAGTGATGTGAATGCGGTTCGAGATGAAGTGCTTGCAATTGGAGCTGATGTCAATGCCTCTAATTCTTTATTGATAAATGGACAACCCGGTGATCTACTTCCATGCTCAAAATCAGGTACAAATTAAGTTTAACTTCCCATTTTAAAATTGTAAACGATTTCATTTTCTTGTATGTTGATCATATTACTCTTTCTTATTAACATCAACATATTTAAAGCTTAATGCTAAGAAAGAGGAATATAGCTATGAGGATGGTAGAGCCATGATTTAACACATGAGAAAAGGTTAGTCATAATATAATTTTGAACAATGGAGCCAAATTTATACCCCTAATCAATCACTTCATAATTGGTGGATCCTCATGGAAACTTTTTCTTTTCATTTTGGCTAGTCATAAGTATACAACTTTCCCTTTCTAATTGTAGGCACATTCAAGCTAACAGTGGATCATGGAAAGACATATCTTCTTCGCATAATCAATGCTGCGTTGCACGAGCCTCTTTTCTTCTCCGTTACCAAGCATAAAATGACAGTGGTTGGAACAGATGGTAGCTACACGAAACCATTGACCCAAAATTACATCACAATATTTCCTGGCCAAACCTTTGATGTCTTACTAGAAGCTAACCAACGCCCGGATCACTATTACATGGCGGCTATAACTTATTCCGAAGCCCCGACAGGTTTTAATATTTATGATAACACAACCACCACAGCTATTGTACAATACAGTGGATACTACACTCCATCTTCACCTCCCTTCTTGCCTCATTTACCTGCATACAATGACACAAATGCATCGCTTCAGGTCATGGCCGGCCTCCGAAGCTTAGCAGATGCGGAACATCCTTGCAATGTCCCATTGAGCACGAGCACTAACCTATTTTATACCGTTTCTTTAAACTCGTACCAATGCATCAATGATTCATGTTCAGGGGTCAATGGGACGCGGTCCGCCTCAAGTATAAACAACATAAGCTTCCATACCCCTACAATTGACATATTGGAAGCTTACTATTATAACATCAGTGGTGTATATGGAGATAAATTTCCTAGTGTTCCACCACTGGTGTTCAATTTTACATATGATTATCTTCCATTACTCTATCAGTTGCCGAGCACTGGAACAGAAGTAAGGGTGCTCGAGTATAACTCCACAGTGGAGATTGTTTTTCAAGGGACAAACTTGGTTGGAGGGACAAACCACCCCATTCATCTCCATGGACACAGTTTCTATGTTGTTGGGTGGGGATCTGGGAATTTTGATGAAAATAAGGATCCTTTGCGCTACAATCTGGTGGATCCTCCCCATCAGAATACCATCTATGTTCCTAGGAATGGTTGGGCTGCAATCAGATTCGAGGCATCCAACCCTGGTATGTTGCAAGCACTCATGTCCTCTATTCAAAAATAAAAATAAAAAAACCCTTGAAACTGTCAATCTTAATATTACAATTAAGTTAGGTGTAATGTTGTGTATTTTCTCTGTTGTAGGAGTGTGGTTCATGCACTGCCATATAGAACGCCATCTGAGTTGGGGCATGGAAACTGCGTTCATAGTGAAAAATGGTAAACACCCAGAAGCTCAAATGCTGCCCCCTCCATTTGACATGCCGCCATGTTGAAGCTGCAAAGAAATAACATGCCAAATATTTCATTGAATATTCATATTATTCAGCTTTCATGATTTCTTTTATGCTCATAAGAAGAATAATGTAAAGTTGTAGAATACAGTGTCTAGGATTATTAACGTCAATTTCTTGGATTGTTAAAAGTCTATAAAGATAATTGAATTTGAATAATTTTTGAGATATGCTATGGTGAAATTTGCCACGAAAGTCTTTGATTATGAAAAAGAGAATTTGATGTTGTGTTCTTGTTTCAACCTTAATTAATTTCAATATGAACAACTCATTAAATGGGATAGTTTAAAATTATCTTGATTTGACAATTTTTATTCCGATTTGTATTAATAATATTTTAAAATTAGACTATGATCTAAATAGATACTTGTGAAAAAGGTCATGAAATGGTTTGTTTAATTTTTACTGCTACATCGGCAAATATTTTGCAAATAATATAATTTTTATGAAGTCTTATACACTTGAGATAAAGTCTGTTTTTATTTATTTATTTATTTTAAATAAAAATAAATGCTTTTTCCTAAAGTTAAAATAATTTGTATATAATTTATATTTTCACCTTCTATTTTAGTAACAATATCACAAAATCTACACCAAGATAAAGGAAAAGGAAAAAAATAATAATAAATCACCGCTCACAAAAGAACTCCAAATCTGTTTTTTAGTGATTTGATTATTTTTCAACTCCCATTTTTTATTTTACATTAAAGTAAACCCTTTCCTGCTTCCTTAAATTTAAAACAATAAAGCAAATAACTGAATTTTGTAAATTGAAACATAGGAGTTGATCATTTGAATTTATGGTTTAGTGAAAAGACACTTACCAATTAACTAAGTTGCTGCAATTGACCAAACTCTCCAAGTCCAAGTCAATAAATTAAGTCGGCAGGCAGGAAAGTTGTAAAGCCCTGAGGGGTGCGCTAAAAAAGATTAAATAATTAAACTTTGGTCTTATGGACTTGGAATATTCCTGCTCACATTCCAATGCTATTGAATTAAGAAATAAATTAATAAATTATTCATTGACCTTGTTTCATTTTCTTCCAACAACGAAAGGAATATCGGGAAAAAAAAAGGGCAAAATCGAGTGGAGCGACGCGCAGAGCAGGATTTAAAAAAATGGCCGAAAATATCGCCGATATTTCGGTATTTATCGGTATTTTTACCAATGTTTCGGGAAATTTTCCGATATTTCCTACCAGTCCAGCCCGCGCACAGGATACAAAATCTGTCCAACTTTTTTATTTGCAGCCAAAGGTTGTGTTTTTCAGCCTCGCTCAAAAATCGTGGATTTAGGGTTCGTGAAATTTAAATCCAACGGCACAAAAGCAAAGAGACCGAGTGGGGGATGGATTTTCTTGGGAATCAAACGGGGGTTGCAAAAAAATAAAAATAAAAATATGATTAGATTAGTACCTGCGAGAATTGAGAGTGGCAGAGGAAAATAGGGCCATTTTAGGGATTCTCTCGTCTTGAGGGCAACTTCAGAAAAGGCCTTCTTGGTGACCGAGTGAGAGAAGTGGGTGGCCCTTCTGATTTTTTGATTGAGTAGAAATAAAAAAAGAAAGAAAAAGAAACAAATCATGATAATAATTTTCCTCTCTCTAAATAAATAATTATTAATTATCGATTTTATTTTGATTAAATCACTATCATATATTGAAATTTCGATTTTTATTGCCGGTAGTTTATAAATTAAAATTAATTTAATAAAAATAAATTATTAATAATTTTAATTATTTAAATAATTTAATATTAATAGAAAAAGTTGTTATCATATATTTTTAATAAAATATAAGAAATTAAATCTCAAATAAAATCTTTTATATAAATTAATTTAATTTTTTATTTAAAATATAATAAAACATGTTTTAATAAAAATATTAAATTTTTTTAAAAATAAATACCGTCTTCAACAAAATAGGCTTCCTTTATCTAATAATATAATGGAATCACATCGATTTTCATGTTTTTTTTTACTAAAGACTATTGTAATGTCATATGTATTATATTTATGTATAAATTATTTTTATTCCATAAAATCAAATATTTCTTAACTCAATTCTAATTTTCTAAGTGTACAATTCCAAAATTCATATTTTTTATTCTTAAAATCCAAATATTGTAAACTGTTTACCAATATTTTTTTCTTTGATCATATTTATGTCAATTACACTTATAAAATAACTTTAATATGTATATTCTTACTTATTTTATCATTCTTTAGATTTTTTTAACATTCCCATCAATTTTGGATAATTTTTGTCTCATTAATATTTGTGTAAAAATATCCACCAATATTTCTTCGATATTTTCAATATATCAGTAAAATCCAAGTACCGATATATCCGTGTTTACCGATATTTCAATCCATGGGCATGTCCTAAAGTTGATGAAGTAATGCATGACAATATCAAAAGCGAAGATAGGTGGAAAGAGGCCAAAAATTCACGCCAGCTATACCTAATAGATAGAGTTAAAGGAATAAATTTGGGCATGACCTAATTATACTTTATAAACACTCAAAAATAATTGTAAAGAATTAAATCCCAAAAAATAAATAACAATAAATAAAATTTCATGAATTAAAAAATAAATTAATTGTGATTAAAATGTTTTTTATTTGTAATGTTTTTATCCATAAAAAATATTTTGACATTATAAATGATTTTAAAAAGAGTCACTTAGTATTTAAACGTAAATTAAAAAAAATGTTCAGAAATTATTTTTAAGTGACTTTTTGGATTTTTAAAAGTGATTTTCAAATATATTAAAATTTTATTTGGACTGACTTTTAAGAGTTAAAAAAAAAAATTAAGTTGAATAAAAGTTTTTATACCTATTTAATTATTATTTTTAAAACTTATAACTTTTAAAAAATGTTTCATATTGAAGTCATAAAAATGTTATTTCTTATAAGAATTTTATAATTCTATTTTTGTTTACATAAGAAGTTCTTTCATGTTTAATAAAACTTTTACAAATCAACATTACCCCTTAAAAATTATTACTTTAATTTTGATTTTAATTTTCAGTTAAAGCAAAAATATATGAAGCTATCCCGAATTTGACCTTACCATCCACCTAATTAATTTTCATAAGAAAGTGTTTTTTAAAAAAAATATTTACAAGGGCCTTTATTTAGTTATTTTTAAATCATTCCCAAATGAAATTTATAAGAAAGAAAGAAAAAATTTTCTCCCATATTAGAAAGAAATACAATTTTCAAAATGTGGATTGAAGTGATTATAGAACTTTGTTACATATTTAAAATTAGGATCTCCTAATTACTCTTCTAATTTCTTACATCTCCAATTTTCAATATTCGTTCTTTATCTAAAATCTAACCTATAAAATGGTTGTCCACTCATAATAGAGGACATGAAATATAATTTTGTTTTAGGTAACATCAGATTCAATGCATTAGAATCAGAGAGTGAGGATCCAGATTTCTCCTCGTGTATGGTATTTGATAGTGATCCATATGAAGTTTGTTTCTAGTCAAAACATTTTTATTATCTAAAATTCTAGATGATGTTTGTTTTTTAGTTGAATAGAAAAAAGAAAAATGTTTGATTTTTTTTTATTTAGTTAAAAATAACCTATTGATATCAACCGACATGACTAAATTGAATATATTGATAACAAGTTCACTTTAGTTAATATCAACCGCAGATATAGGATTAAAAAAAGAAAAAAACTAATATATATATATATGTATAAACTCCTCTAGCAAACCCAATGATTAAACCTAAATAATAATATTTTTAATACTTAAGCTATATTCATATTTAATATTTGGTTTTAGTTTTACATTTTTACTTTATTTTATTATTAAGTCCCTATTTTTAGATTTAATATGTTTTTTATTTATTTAATATTTTCTCTTAATTTTTACATATTTATATCAAATGTTAGAAGATGTCTTTCTATATAATTGGATACCATTTTTTATTTTTATTTTTTTGCATAATTACCATATATTCCCCCATGGTTGACACACCATCTAATAAGAGAGCTTAACATGTTCTAGCCATTTTAATGCATAATTACCATGTCCACACGTTGCTGCACATGCCCAAAAAGTCAATCAAAGTTGACTTCTAGCCTTGACTAGCTGCCACCAGTTGTCCAACCTTACTCCAAGGTTCATTCATCTTTCTTATTTTATGAATTGGTGTGAAGATAACTCTATATAAAGGAAGGAATGCTGATTGAAGAAGAGAGAAAAAATATGATGTAAAATAGAGTAGTGGATGTAGAAATGTAGGAATAAAGAGGAAGAATATACAGTCTTATTGTAATTCTTAATTTTTATTTATAAAGGTTATTTTTAGTTTTCAAAAAATGCAAGGGAAAGGAAAAAAAATAAAATTGTGGAATGTTATTTTCCTTAGTTTGGGTGACATGAAAAATATGATGGAAAATACCAAAGAAAATTTTGTAATATTTTCCCTATTACTTTCCTTAAAAATTAGTTAGGAAATAAGAGAGAGAGAAGGAAAAGTTGGAGGAAATTTTATCAAGCTCACATTATCTTCTTCACCGAGTCTCCAATTCACCTAACTTCCTCTTCACCAGTGGCACGCAATGGCTTCCCACCACCATCGACCCTTTCAACAGCCACCACCATTACTTCAACCACCTTCCAGTGCCTCTAAAAACCAACCTTTTTTTGGTATACAAGTTCCCATGTATGAATTGCATTCTTCAAATCTAGTCAATGTGTTCGAATCCATGTCTCCGTATCAGTTATGGAATGAATTTCTCTCTCTTAACTTCACACCTTGACGTTTTATAGATGTAGGTCTTCTCTCAATGAACCCTATATTATTTTTTTCATTTTTGGAAATCTAAACACCTGAATTTTGTAGATATGGAAATTTTGATGCTACTCTTTGGAATTGGATTTGAGTGTTTCTCTTGTGTTTGCATTTTTTAATTCTTGTGCTTCAATTTGATTTTAAATACAAGAATTTTAATTTTTCATTTCATACTGCAATACTTAATAGCAACAATAAGGACAACATGTTTGAGGAATTACCCATAAGAGAATTTAACACACCGATGAAGCTATTGCTATAACCAAATAAAAATTAACTTAGAAAGCCCCCCAAAAAAAAAGGGCATGCAGAACAACTATAATAATAGTGTTGTGGATTGGGTATGAGAAAATTATAGAAGAGAGAGCATTCTTGATCTGGTAAGTTTGCAATTGAATGGGATTTTCAACAAAGAGCAAGATGTCCTTCTGCAAGCCTTTTATCATACCTTATTAGGATTTGTCTTGTTATAGCTTTTGATGTTAGCTTGGGCAGTGAAAACTTCATGAATTAAAATTATCAACTTGTCCTCTATCACTAGATAGTTTCTTTCTTAATAGAAATGTAGTAAGTATTATTAGCAAATACAACTTGGTTTTGGTGGTATAGTTTTTCCTCAATACTTTATTATCATGATAGAACTTAGTAAACATCTCTTAGATCAATTATGTGATGTTTACAAATTCCCTATTAAAAATTCTAAAAAACTTATCCAACTTTAGAAGACTTCTTACTTAATTAATGCAAAATTGATTTCATATGTTCACAAGACTATTCTCTTTTGTAGTAGCTCTCTAGATTATTCTTCCAAAATTTCCTTTATTGTGGAAGTCTTTAGTGCATGAATGTAGTTAATCCAATTGAAGCATTGTATTGAGAAGGTGCTTGAGATAAGCCTTTGTATTGCGCTAATAAGTAATTCCATCAACTTCAAACTTGGTTACTTTCATTTGGCCCCTAAATCTTCAATTTGCATTGTTTGACAGCCTAACTAGCCTTGGATAATAGTTCATAGGCAACCCTATCGGTAGTTGTCCCAAATTATACTAGAAAAGGATTTCCACATACTATTTGTAAACCTCCTCGACAACAAAACTTGTCATGCCTGTGCCATTGGTTCTTTCTACTTGAATTACTCTATTTTGGTAGTATAGTGAAACTAGAGATCAAACTAGTTTGAGTATTTGGCTTATGGCAACTTCAACCTAGATCACTTACCAAAAGTGTATTGGCAAACAAACCTAAGTAGTAGAGGAGTGGGACAAATATAATTGCTTGGATTTTGGAGTGTTGTGGAGAATCTGGGGACTTTGTGAGTCAAATCATGCTCATCCAAAGCCAACTTAGCTGGGCTACAGTTTGGTGTTGGAGGCTTAGAGCCTAACTTTTATGGCTTTATTACAAATTAAAAATTGCTTATTGTATAAGCATGATATAAAATTTAAGATCATGGGAGTTAATGATTACTACTCAAAAAGTGCTATTTGATAGCTTATAATTAATCCTTTTAAACACTTTTGAGTAGTAGTTTTGGCCTTTTAACTCAATTGGCATGTTAAGGACCCTTGAAAGCAATTTTAATCACTTTGTGTAAGTTTTGGTGTTTTTGTTAGTAATTTGATCACCAAAGCAAGTCAAGACTGAGGAGAGCTATGAGGAATCTTGGGCAAAGCTTAGAAGTCATTTGCCAAGAGTAAATCCTGATTGCAAGGAGAAAAAGTAAAGAGAATCTGTCATGAAGCATATTCTTGATGACAGTCGTAGCAGCCACTTTTGGAGCACTTTCTGAAGTCCAATTGATGCATTCTATATACCATTTCAAAGCTCAGGAAGTCAACAATCCACTGCTTCAAACGGTGTGCAATTCGGAGTTGAAACGAAGAAGTTGCAGCCATTGCAAGCCAATCACTCCGAGCTGAAGGAAGCATTTTGCAAAGTGCTGCGAAATCACCCTTTTGTTGCGAAGTGATTCCGCAGCCTTTTTGTACAGTAGGGTGTATTTCCTCCTGAAGATGCCCGACATATACCGCGAGAGGGAAGCTTGGAACCTCAAGGTGGAAGCCAACTTCGCAGCCCTACGAAGATAGCATGTTGTTGCGAAATATTTCGCAGCCCCTCTTGAGTGTCTGTGAAATCTCGCAGACACCATTTTCTCTTGCGAAATGGTTCCTGAAGCACCCCGATATTTGCTACCGACATTGGGAGATATTTTACATCAGATTTTTGTTGTCTAAATCCCAAAATACTCCTTGTAAGCCACCAATTACATGATTCCTTAGCTTTTAAGTTAGTAAAAAGAGTAAATATCTATGTAATAATTAGTTTTATATTATGATCATATATATACCTCTTGGGAGCCTGTTCTCAAAGAGGAGTTCCTTCTGTAAAAGTTTGGGTAAGCAAGTAAAGTTTATTTCTTTCTACTGCCTTACCTTCTCACTTTGTATTTTTATTTTATTTCTAAGTTATGAATTCTCTGAGGAGTTTTCCCCAGAGAATGAGTAACTAAACCTCTAGTTCCTTGGAGCTAAGGTTGCCGGGGAAGGTTCCAAGTGCAAGAATGCAAAGCTTTGTGGTTTTAGCTATTAATGAAGAGGAAGTGAAATCCTTTAATGATTTCTATGTTTTTAGTTAACTTAAAACACCTTAGAGTCACTTGGGCCAACACTTGGTAAGGCAAGTGATTTCCAACCATGCAAATGCACTAGTTTACCCCTTGCGAGCCTCTGGGAGGTGACTTCAAGGTAGGATTTTCTAGAATAGCCAACACTTGGTAAACTTTTGGACTCCAAGGAGACATCCATTAGTTATCTCTTACGAGCTTTTGACGGGTAATCCAAGGTTAAAGATCACCTTGAATGGCAAGTGCTAGGTGAGAGGTATGAGTCATTGCAAGATGCATCAGTGAGAGAATTAAAGTGAAATCTAATTGAAGGAGTCTCTGTACAACACCGGTTAGAGAATTGACTATATGTTGAATCTCTAACGCGAGGAAATGAACCATCTGACTAGAGCCGTGTCTTTTGCATGAGGAACCACCCCAGTGAACCTAACTCTCCAGGGAATGCTTTTCTTCCTAAATTATTCCAAACTTCTGTTATGTTAGTTAGTTTAAGTCTAAACCTTTACCAATCAAAGTTTGTGTTTTACTTCTTAAGCTAACCATGAAATGAAACAAAACCAATTCACTTGGAATTGGTATCATTGATAGCTTGTTAATCCTTCCCAGTGAACGATCCTAGAGTCGCTATACTATACTAGCTTTGTCTTTGCTACCCTAGTATATGGTGTAATAGATTATAAATTTTGTTGATTACTCCCTCAATCAAGGAGTACCAGCTGGACATGAATCAGCTGAGACACCAAGTGGGCACGGAATCAGTTAATAATGATGATAATATAATTTCAAGTCACAAGCACCCAATATGTCAATAATACTACTCATTGACTTACTCTCAACAAGCAAATAACCCACAGGTCTGCTCCTACACATTATTTTAAAAAATTTTAATTGTATTATTTGTAAAAAAAATTATTTTTATCTAAAACAGTTTGATCATTTTGGTTGTATGGTCAATGTGAAGAAAAAAATATATAGACTCAATATTTTTGTCTAAATTGAGTTAACTAAACTGAATCGAACTGATATTAAGTTGGATTAGTTTGAGTAAATAAATAAATTTGTTGTACTTTAGTTAAAACCAATCAACTCCTATTTGATTCTTGGATTGGTTAAAAACCAACCTAGTTAAATGTATCTATCCCTAATTTTGTGTTCTTGTCCTAGAACAATAAATCCATTAGGTTGCCCCATATACTCTTAATTTATATAACCATTCAAAGAAAGATAATCTTAACATCCATTTGATAGATTTCAAAATTTATTATGGAAACTAATAATATCAAATTTCTATTTGATGTTCTCTAACTAAAGCGTAAATATCAAATTACTTAAATCCCTTTTATCTACTTAATCTATTAATATATGCAATATTTCTTTTCAACTTTTTTTTCTAAAAAATAAACTATATATTCATGGATAAAAGATTTTTCTATTTAACTCCTACCATATCACCTTGTTTCATTGTCTTTATTATTAGATTTTCCATTTTAAACTTTTTTTTTTCTTTTGAAAACTATTTGTTCTATTGTATTTTGAATCTTTTATGATCAAAGATTTAAAAACTTACAACATTCGTTGATTTAGTAATTTTTTTATATTTTAAGTCTAAGAAATACAATTGTAAACCCACATTTTTCATGTGCGTTCCTACTTGGTGATGAAATTTGTTTTTATTGTAAAAAACTAATTTTTTTTTTTTGAAAAGTTGGAGTCATCACTTATTATTATTATTATTTTTTAAAAGAGAAAACAAAATAAGAAATAAAGCCTTAGTGTAACTCCATTTTTAAAGAAAAGATGTGTTAGCAAAAACTGAATCTGAATTTAGAGGTTAGGTTACCTATTGGGAAGTTACCATAGTAACACTTTTTTAAGCCTTAAAAAGGTTTTTACTAAGATCGTTAAAGGGAATTATGACAATTAATTAATTAATCATGGATATTGGAAAAAAAGAATAATATAAGTATATGGAGTAATGCAAAAGCAAATTATAAGGATATGCAAAAATGATACATAAGAAATGCATAAAATAATTTATTAGAAAAATTTTATTAATTCAAATATCATAATACAATTTCCAAAAATTTTCAAAGAATTCTTTTAATATTAACACCAATTTCAATTAATGATTTGAATTTATTTATTCACAAGGCTTCAATTTATTACAGAAGATTTGATTTAATTTACAAGAAATGATTTTTGTTTACCTTATGAAGAAGAGGGTAAATTTTACTAATTTATTTTAAAAAGTGTTTTGATTCAATCTTTATTTATTTTAAAAAATTTCTACAAACTTAAAGAAAAATATTTACAAGTTTATAAGAAGGAATTTCAACCCAATTTATTAAAAAAATATTTTTTTTTTATTTTACTTAGAAAAAGATTTTTTATTACTAATTTATTTAGAGAAAGAATTTCACAAATTGATTCCCAAGGATTCCAATTTTATTAAGAAAGAATTTTTGGATTTCATCTAGAAAGAGATCATTAGTTTATCAATATATTAAAAAAAGGTCTTTCACTTCTATTTAAAGGTTTACTTATCCTATTCTTATTAAAAAAATTCTTTAAGACCTTTATTTATAAAAATTACTTTTAATCCCATTCTTATCAAGGAAAGAGAATTTTATTTAAAAATCAATTTTTGGATGATTTTATTAAAATTAACTTTTTGGACAATTTTATTTAAAAATCATTTTTTTTTTGGAAAATTTTATTAAACAAATGAATTTCTAGACCGTTTGTTATTAAAAACAATTTTTTGAATTTTTATTAAAAAAAATTAGATTCCTCAAAAAACATTTATCTAAACTTTCTATTAAGAAAACTTTTTTTTATTAAAAAGAATATTTTTTGAACTGTTATTTCATTAAAACAAGATTGCTAGACTGTTTCATTTATTTTATTTTATTTTATTTTATTTTATTTGAAAAAAGATTTCTGAACCTTTTATTTATTTATTTATTTTAAAATTATGAATTGTTTCTTTTATTAAAACAAAATTTTTGGACTATTTTATCTTAAAAAAGATGTCTAAAACTTATTTTTATTCAAAGAAATTTTTGGGTCCATTTTTCTTATTTAATGAAAATGTCTTATTGGATGTATTTTATTTTTTTAAAATAAGTTTTTTGGTTAACTTAATTTATTAAAATCTAAAAAAAGATCAACATATAATATGAAAATTCCAAGCGAAATTATCTAAAGTCCAAACAAGTAAACTCGACAATCAAGAACAATTACTATAGAAATAAAAAATGACTAAAGAAATAAGAAAATGAAAAGGAGCATCTTACCCATTTTTTGAATGCAATATGGAATAAGGGATAAGGAGAAAGAATCTTACCCATTTCTTGAATGCAATGTGGAATAAGGGATAAGGGGAAAGAATGAGATAATAATAATAATAATAATAATAATAATAATAATAATAATAATAATAATAATAATAATAACAATAAATAAATAAATAAAGAAATAAAAGAAAATGGGTAAGATAAGAGAAAGAGAGAGAAAGTGAAGAAAAGAGAGAAATAAAGGGAGAAAAGGGATCGTAGTCTAATAATGGCTCGCCGATGGTGTGGTGAGTATGGGGCAGCCGTGGTTATGGATCTTCAAGGTGAGAGAGAGAAATAGGTAACAAGAAGAAAAACAAAAGGAGAAAAAAAAGAAAAAAGAAAATGGAAAGATGGGGAAGGTAGGTGACAATTGGAGATGCGTTTGGGAGAGAGGGTGGGTAGAGAGAAGAGAGAAGAAGAAAGAAAAGAAAGAAAAACAAAAAGGAAGGAAAAAAAAAACAAAGAAAAAAGAAGGAAGAGGGAAAAATAAGAAGGAGAAAGGATGCGTTGTAGTTGCACATTAGTGGGAGAAAAAAAAGGGGTGAAAAACAAGGAATGAACAAAAAAATAAAAAGAAAAAAAGAAAAAAATAAAGTAAAAAATAAATAAATAAATAAATAAATAAATAAATAATATTAAAATAATAAAATAAAATAAAATAAAATAAAATAAAAAGTGAGAATGGGTTTGGGGTAAATTTTGGGATTTATAAATATGTCTATTTTCAAAAGAGTTCACAAGTGAAGTGTATAAACCAACTAAACAAAGTGGGCTCTACTAAAGTACAAGAAAGATCACCAAATTTGTCTTAGTAAGACACAAAACTCTCTAAGGTTATCAAATGTGCTCAGTGATATACTAATAGAGAAACATGCAATATCTATGTGGATCTTAAGAGAGACTCTTTTGAATAAGGTAGTGACAATATCTATGTGAAACACTAGGGACCTTGCTATCCAAATGAGGGAATGAACAGGTGAACAAGAGAGGGAAGAAGAAAAGAGAGGAAACTAATGATTAGAGAAAAGACTCAAGGCTAATAAAATAAAAATGAAAAGAGGTAGGGTAATTAGGGCATGGACACTAGAGGAAACACAAAGAAGACCCAACAATTAGGGTGCGACTCTAAGAAAACCTAAAAGAAATTGGACAGTCAGGGCTCGACTTTTAGAAAAAATTAAAAGGTTGGATAGTGAAGATAACTCTGGGAAAACATGAAAAAGTTGGACAATCAAAGCATGACTATAGACCCTCTATTTTGTCTTCCTCGCACATGTCGTTTATGGCAATTCCCTGGTGGCCCATTAATACTCGTGTAGCCTATCTTTTCTAAGACACCTCGGAGACTTTGGTTGAAGGATTATCTGACCCCTTATTGTGACCCTTGGCAGCCCTAACTTAGACTTAGGCTTTTCTTGCTTTTTTTTTAGGATAGCTTTTAGGCACCCTAGGCCCACTTAGGTAACCCTAGGCCCATTTAGGTATCCCTAGGCCCATTTAGGTACACTTGGCCCATTAGGCATCACTTTAGGCCCATTTAGACACTTTAGGCCCACTTAGTTACCCTAGGCCCACTTAGATCACTTTAGGCCCATTAGGCATCACTTTAGGCCCACTTAGATCACCCTAGGTCCATTTAGGTAACCCTAGGCCCATTTAGGTACCCTAGGCCCATTTAGACACTTTAGGCCCACTTAGTTACCCTAGGTCCACTTAGATCACTTTAGGCCCATTTAGACACTTTAGGCCCACTTAGTTACCCTAGGCCCACTTAGATCACTTTAGGCCCATTAGACATCACTTTAGGCCCACTTAGATCACCCTAGGCCCATTTAGGTAACCCTAGGCCCATTTAGGTACCCTAGGCCCATTTAGACACTTTAGGCCCACTTAGTTACCCTAGGCCCATTAGGCATCACTTTAGGCCCACTTAGATCACCCTAGGCCCATTTAGGTAACCCTAGGCCCATTTAGGTACCCTAGGCCCATTTAGGTACCCTTGGCCCATTAGGCATCACTTTAGGCCCACTTAGTTACCCTAGGCCCACTTAGATCACTTTAGGCCCATTTAGGCACCTTAGACCTACTTAAGCACCACCCTAAGCCCACTTAGGCACCCGAGGACGATTTAGGCACTTTAGGCCCACTTAGGCACCTTAAGTCAATTTAGGCACCATAGGCCCTTTTAGGCACCTTAGGCCCATTTAGGCACCCTAGGCCCATTTAGGCACCTTAGGCCCATTTAGATAATTTTTTGCATGGGCATGGTTTGCATGGCTTGTATGACTTGCAAGACTCGTTTTTGTAAAATCACATTGCTTGACTTTTTTTTACCTTTACATTTTTGTTTATTTTATTTTATTTATTATTTTGTATATTTCTTCATTTATTTTATTTTCCTATTATTTTATCACTTTTCCAATATACTTGTCTTTACTTATTTAGTTTAATTTAATAATTTTGTTTAAACGTTTTCATTATTATTATTATTATTATTACTATTACTTTATTAACTTTGAAATTTTGCAGGAAGTCCACCAATAGAAAGTGAAGATTGGAGTAGGTAGCTACCATATAGGTTCCAAGAGTAGACATATGGAAAAAATGAATGGAGCCATGTTATGGGGAAGATTCAGCTTATGTATGAAAAAAGAAATGATGAGCAACAAAGAAGGTAATGTAATTTGTCTTTTGGAAAAAGAATCACGTGATAATGGAAGGAGGATTCAGTAGTGTTTTGGGTCAAAGCATATTTTAAATGGAAAAGAAAAAGAGATGATATATTTTAGGAAGAATTGAGGTGGCATATTGAATAGACAGATTGTATTTTGCAAGAAAGAGAGTAGGGGGAATTCATGGAAGGAAAGAAAAGTCAACTCACATGCAAAAGAGAGAGGAGGATTTTTTAGAGAAGAGAGCTTGAAAATAGAGGGAGACGTTTGAGGAGAAGAAAAAGAAAAAAGGAGAGTTCTGGAAGAATTTGGAGGGATTTTTTTATTTTTTAATGAGATTCAAAAGAAAATTGTAGACAAGATCACGTTTTCGGGTGGAACTTCTAAAGGACGCATAGGTTGATTCGGGGACTCTTTGTGGTGAAGGAACACACGAGCCAGATCGAAGAAGCAAACATAACTAGACTGAGAAGAAAAAGTGACACAACCGTGAAAGAGGGTAGCTGCAAGCAAGGTCAGTGTTCTTTGACTTCGTTTTGTTGGATTTAAAATGCAAACGAATGTGAATATATGGTCAGTCCTGATGTGAATGATGCTATTGGCATGTTTTTATTTATTTGTTAAAAAAAGGGAATGAAATCATGGACTGTTATAATAGGATTTAATGTCTTTCGGTGAGTGTTTTGTTGGATTTAATGTATTTAGATGAGATGTGTTAATGATTGTTTGAACAAAATATAAATTAAGTTAGGATTTTTAGTTTTTTTTTGGTTTTTGAATTTATTTTATTTTAGTTATCATTATTATTATTGCTAATCTCATGTTACTTTTTGTAGGCATTTGTCTTGGATGATTCGGGATGATAGTTTAAAAATTGGATGTTTTATTCGTTTTGGATAATTTTGTGATGTTAATGAAAAGTTGAAATATTCTGCAAGTTTGTTTTAATTTTTAATAATTTGGATATCAATGAAAAGTTATATTGTGCTTATTTTTTTTTAGCCTTGGGATAATTCCTGATGATTGTTTGAATAAAATATAAATCAAGTTAGGATTTTTAGTTTTTTTTGGTTTTTGAATTTATTTTGTTTATTTTATTTTAGTTATCATTATTATTATTGCTAATCTCATGTTACTTTTTGTAGGCATTTGTCTTGGATGATTCGGGATGATAGTTTAAAAATTGGATGTTTTATTCGTTTTGGATAATTTTGTGATGTTAATGAAAAGTTGAAATATTCTGCAAGTTTGTTTTAATTTTTAATAATTTGGATATCAATGAAAAGTTATATTGTGCTTATTTTTTTTTAGCCTTGGGATAATTCCTGATGATTGTTTGAATAAAATATAAATCAAGTTAGGATTTTTAGTTTTTTTTGGTTTTTGAATTTATTTTGTTTATTTTATTTTAGTTATCATTATTATTATTGCTAATCTCATGTTACTTTTTGTAGGCATTTGTCTTGGATGATTCGGGATGATAATTTAAAAATTAGATGTTTTATTCGTTTTGGATAATTTTGTGATGTTAATGAAAAGTTGAAATATTTTGCAAGTTTTTTTTTTAGTTTTCAATAATTTGGATATTAATGAAAATTTATATTGTGCTTAATTTTTTTAGTTTTGGGATAATTCCTGATGATGATGAAAAAGTTTGAATTTTTAAGTGTTTTGATAATTTTTATGATAGCTTTGTTCAAAAATAAAAAATAAAAAGTTGTAATAAAATAAATTATTTTAAACATTTTTTTGGTCTCTTGGATTAAAATATAAAATAATTGTTTATCTTATTAAAAAAAAATTTATTATGTTTTAAAAAAATAATAAATTTTTTTTTGTGCTTTCTAAATAAAGAGTTGTGGAAATCCTCCTCTTGTAAATAAAATAAAGTTTAAAAAAAAATTATTAAAGGAAAATTTAAATTATAAAAGATATTCTTACAGAAAAAAAAATCATCAAATATATTTTTTATAAGGTTTTATTATTATTACCATTATTAATTAATTATTATTATTTTTTTTCTTTCTCTTTTTTTTTGTAAATGAATTTTTTGAAAGCATTTTCTTTACATGAAATTAAAGTCTTTTTTTTTTAAATAAATTAAAACTTCCTTTTATAAAATTCATTAAAACTATTGAATCAATTATTATTATTATTATTGTTATTATTAATACTCATAAAATATTTCCTTTATAAAAGTGATAACATTTATTTTCTTGTGAATAAACTTTCTTTTAAAAAATATTTTTTTGCATGGAATTAAAGCCTTTTTTATTTAAGTAAATTGAAACTTCCTTTTGTAAGATTAATTAAAACTATGGACTCAATTATTACTATTATTGTTATTATTATACTCATGAAATATTTCCTTTATAAAAGTGATAATTACATTTATTTTCTTGTGAATGAACTTTAAAAAAAAAAACATTTTCTTTGCATGGAATTAAAGTCTTTTTATTTAAATAAAAAAAATTAAAGCTTCTTTTTATAAATAAAATTCATTAAAACTATGGAATCAATTATTGTTATTATTATTATTATTTTTAATACTTATGAAATATTTCCTTTATAAAGCCTTCTTATTTAAGTAAATCAAAACTTCCTTTTATAAATACAATTCATTAAAACTATCGAATAAATGTTTTTTTTATACTCATGAATTTTATTTATTTATTTATTATTTTTTATTTTTTTATTTTTTTTTACGAAAGTAATAACATTTAATTCTAGGCTATATTTGTGTATATCAATTAGGGAATTAGTGAAACCCTTACATCTTGCTAAAACTCATCTTTACTGCCACCCTGCCACTTATTGAAATCATATTTATTTTATTTTATTTTATTTATTTATTTATTATTATTATTATTTTTTTTAGAAATTATATACAAGATGTGTGCGATAATTAATGGCTTCGTATACTTTGATTATTTTTGCTTTGCTAATTAGATAACAAGAATGATAAGATTTATGTTGTTTATTATTTATTATCTAACCCCTTAAGACTTGAGGAAACATGTTATAAATTATCTATGCTATCCAGGTACGTCCCCTGTCATCTACCTTCTAAATTCTGTAAATATAATTATCATTGTGAATTATACCTATGTTTGAGAATGCTTGGCATGTTTTGATATTTGTTACATCATTTGAATATTCATGATAAAATGCATGCTGAGTGATATATTGTCTAAACTAACAATTGATGTTTCATGATAGTGCTTAAGAAGTGGTTCAGGTATGTACCCTAAATCTTCTATATGATTGTGGTTGATTTTCTTGTTAACATGTTATTTTTTTTAAAATCACCAAGCTTACTTAGGTATCTATAATTAATCGATTAATTGTCACATTTCCCTCAACTTAGTTAGTAGAGACCTCTATAGGGCTTAGAAGGGTGCTACCTTTTAAAGGTACTTTCCTGATAGGTAACCTGATCCCCCTACCTAGACTCGGGTTTTTCAAAGACATGCTTTTCCAAAAATTATGGAGTCACATTTTAGGGTTTTTCTTTCTTGTTTTATTTTCCCTTTAAAATAAAAATAAAATAAGTGGCGACTCCGACTTTTCTTAAATCACTTTTCCAAAATAAAAAGCGAGTCTCGCCGATCGGGTGGGGGCGCACGTGAAAAATGCGGGTCCACAATGACACTAATAGAGACAAAAAGAGGCTGAATAGTCCGGGTATGACACTAAAAAAACATAAAAGAGGTTAGATAGTCGAGGTAGTAGAAAACATAAAAAAAGTCAGATAATTAGGGTGTGACACTAACAAAGACATAAAAAAGTTAGACGATTAGGGTGTTATACTAAGAAAACATAAGGATGCCAAACAGTTAGGGTGTGACACTAAAAAAAACACAAAGAAGTTATATAGTCAAGGTTAACACTAAAAGAAACCTAAAAAGTCTGAATGGTTGGGGCACAACACTAAAAAAAGATATTGAAAGATCAGACAATCGGAGCACAACAATGGAGGAAGCATAAGAAGGTCGAATAGTTAGGGTACGACACTAAAAAAGACATAGAAAGGCTAGACAGTCGAGGTGCAACAATAGGAGAAGCATAAGAAGGCTTGACAGTTTAGGCACAACACTAAGAAAGAAACATAAAGAAGATGGACAGTTAAAGTGCAACACTAAGAGGAGCATAAAAAAGAGGTTGGATAGTCAAGGTATAATACTAAAAAAAAAAAAACATGAAAACCAGATTGTTAGGGTGCGACAATGGGAGAAGCATACGAAGGTTGGATAGTCAAGGCTTGACATTAAAAATGATATAGTTAGTGTAGACTCTCCATTTTGTCCTCCTAGCACATGTTCTATTAGGTATTTGTTCGATACTTTATAACAATTCCCTGGTGGGCCATTACTACTCGTGTATCCTATCTTTTCTAAGCCACCTTGGGGACTTTACTTGAGGGACTTATCTAACCCCATTGTGACTCTTGGCAGCCCTATTTAGACTTAGGATCATTTAGGCACCTTCGGCCCATTTAGGCACCTTAGGCCCATTTAGGCACCCTAGGCCCATTTAGGCACCCTAAGCTCATTTAGCCACCCTAGGCCCATTTAGGCACCCTAGGCCCAATTAGGCACCCTAGGCCCATTTAGGCACCCTAGGCCCACTTAGGCACCTTAGGCTCATTTAGGCACCCTAGGCCCACTTAGACACCTTAGGCCCACTTAGGCACCTTAGGCCAATTTAGGCACCCTAGGCCCACTTAGGCACCCTAGGCCCATTTAGGCACCCTAGGCCCATTTAGGTACCCTAGGCCCACTTGGGCACCCTAGGCTCACTTAGGCACCCTAAGCCCATTTAGGCACTCATTTAGCCACTCTAGGCCCACTTAGGCACCCTAGGCCCACTTAGGCAATTGCATGGATGCATGGTTTGCATGGCTTACATGGTTGCATAGCTCGTATGGCTTGCATGTGCTTGATTTTGTTTTTGTTTTTTATCTTTCTCTATTTATTGGTTTTATTCATTTATTTATTTATTTTTAGGAAATCGCATGAGCTTAATAATCATATTCGTTTTGTTTTTATTTATCTATTCATTAATTTATTTTGATAGAAAGTTGCTTGAGTTAATAATTCATTTTAGTTTTGCATGTGATCTATATTTTTAATTTCGTTTAAAATTGCATATTTTGGATTTTTAATTCTTAGTTACGCGTTTTTTTATTTATTATTCTAACCCTTAGTTTTCTTTTATTAGTATTTTTATTTTCCTTTTCCTTTGTTTTTATTATTTGTTTTGCATGGGATTCCACGTGCTGCATATGGGAAAGGAAAGGGAGCATGCATGGGAAAGAAAGGGAACACCATTTTAGAAAAGAAAATTGAAGCAGTCGGTGGATTGGAGAGAGAGGAAGAGAGAAAAGGAAAGGCAAAGAAAAAAAAAAAAGAAAATTGGAGAGAGAGGAAGAGAGAAAAGGGAAGACAAAGGAAAAAAAAAAAAGAAGATTGGAGGGAATGGAGGGTGATTGGAAGAGAAGAAGGAAGACCTTTCCTGCTGTCTCTTCCATCATGGTGGCTGGAGAGGGGTCTGACAGAGGATTGACAAAAGATTAAAGAAAAAAAAAAGGAGAAAAGGAAAAAAGAAAAGAGGACGCACAATTGAAGAGGACAGTGGCATCATTCTAGAGAGCGAGAGGGCTAAGGGGCGTGGCAGAAGGATTTTTTTTTTTTTTTTGTGAGATTCCAACTACTGTTCGGGGTGAAATCAATCTGTATTTTGGAAGAAATTCGGGCTGTTGTTCGGGGTGAAATCAGTCCATGTTTTGGAAGAGGTCAAGCTGCTGTTCAGGGTGAAATAAGTCCGTATTTTGGAAAAGATTTGAGCTGCTGTTCGGGGTGAAATCAGTTTGTAGTTTGGAAGAAATTTGGATTGCTGTTCGGGGTGAAATCAGTCTATGTTTTGGAAGAGAATCATGGTGGTTAGGCATCATATGATAGTTTCCTGCTTGGTCTTAATGATGACACGAATTAAATATTTTTGCTTGGAGCAGCAGATCAGATTACTGGAAACTTGCTTGTTTGAATAAGAAATTCAAGTCATTGATTGGCAATGGATATTTGTATAAACTCAGACGCGAGCTTGGAGTTATGGAACACGGGGTTTATTCGGCCTGTATTTTAATGCCATGGGAAGTTTTTGATCCTGAAAGAAATGGATGAGGCTACCTAGAATGCCATCATTGGAGGGATCTTTCCTCCAAAGCACAGGTGGCAGATTTTTGAGAGATCATGTGCACCATTCAGCCATAAAAAACACTACACAGCATGCCCGGAAGAGGTACACAACCCGTGCACCAAAATGGACAGCAGCATCGCATAGACATCGACACAACCTGCACCATTGGATCCCATCATGGAGAATGCCAAAGTGGTGGAAGCAAAATATGGAACCATTTCTGTAGCTTCTGCAGACGCTGGCCATCAGGAAGGTGTATGGGATAGATAACACATTTTATTAATAGAAACAGTTCAGGAAGCATATATATAAAAGGGATAGGATATGAAGAATGGCAAAAACGGTGTGGATCATGTGTTAAAATGGATCACTATCTATTCTTTCAGCAAAGGACAATAAAGCATGTGGAACATGAAGATCAGTGGTCAGCATTTTATTATTAGGAAGACGTCAAATATGGAAGGTCTCCACCCGACAATATGCTGAGTACGGTTGGTTGGGAACTCACTAGCCTTATCAAATCGGATTTGACTCGGAAACAGGCCTCAAAAGATAGGAGCACATCCAGACAAGCATATGGGTGGGTATCTCTTGCTTCTGATATAGGGGAACCAGTATTCCACATCGCGGTTTGAAGCCTGATCAGACCAGGAACAACACACACACACACACCTTCAGTTGGGTCTCTGCCAGACAACTTAGTGGTGCTCTGAGCTTACATCTTGGTGCACAATCTCCCCCTTCCTTGGTTTCTTTGATCAGGAACTTTTCGTTTTGAATTGAATTCTCACATCCATTTTTTAACCGAATTAATTCCAACTTCAAAAGTCCATCATTAGACCTCTTTTCTAGACAATAAAATGTTGAGATATTAGGAATGCTTTCTGTATATCATTCTTTCCTTATATTATTTAGTGTTGAGATATTAGGAATGTTTAAATAGTAGGAAAGTTGAGATATTAAGAATATTGAGATATTAGGAATATTGAGATATTAGGAATGTTTAAATAGTAGGAAAGTTGAGATATTAAGAATATTGAGATATTAGGAATATTGAGATATTAGGAAAGTTGAAATATTAGGATATTAGTTGTTATTTCCTTATATCATTCTTTCCTTGTATCATTCCTTCCCATTCTTAGAATGGTGATTACCCTCTATATATTCTCTGTACATGAACGAATGAAAGTATGAATGGAAAAGACTACCATTTATCAATTTGAAGATGGTATCAGAGCCATGGAACTGAAATCCTGGATATTTTGTTGCTATGGTAGTTCGACAGCGATCATCCATCCTAAGACAAGCCCTAATATTGATAAGTCAACCTTCAAATGCACTCACTGCAATAAGATTGATCCCACCAATCTGGATATCCCACAATTTCAAAGCAACGACTCTTGGTATGACCAGGAAAACAATGAGGAACTGAGGGTTTGAACCATGGGCCTTTAGATCATGTTTAGGCTATCAACACTTTGTTATTAATGATAATAATCGTGATCAACGGAAGAAGGATTCCAAGAAAACCTCGATTGCAACTGTTGCCGAAATAAAAACAGAGGCTAATGTTGCTGAGAAAGCCTCTACATTGGTAGCCGCTACAGATCATGGTGGTAAGTTTTTAAATACTTTTACACCTGTTATTAATAGTGCATGGATAATTGATTCTGGTGCTACAGATCATATGACTTTTGATTCTAGACAGGTTTCACCCCTTAGACCTTCCTCACAAAAAATTGTTTCCACAGCCAATGGTAACACAACCCGAGTCATTGGGGAAGGATCCTTAACTCTTACTGATACTTTGAATTTGGATTCTATTTTAGTGTTCCATCTTTAGATTATAATCTTTTGTCAGTTTCTCAAATCACTACAGCCTTATCTTGTATTGTCATTTTTTGGCCTGAATTTTGTGTGATTAAGGACATCCAAACAAGACAGACGATTGGTTGTGGTATTAAGTGGGGAAAACTCTATTACTTGGACTTGCAGTCAAAGGATTCAAATAAGTTGCAACAAACCTAGATTGGCCATTACAACAGTTCGATGTGAAAAATGCCTTTCTGCATGGCGAGTTATCTGAAGAAGTATATATGGATCTTCCACCAGGATGCATGGTGTCAGAAAAGCAATGTCAGAAGGTGTGCAAATTGAAGAAGTCATTGTATGGGTTGAAGCAATCCCCGAGAGCATGGTTTGAAAGGTTCACAAAGTCAATGAGAGCTTTTGGCTATCGTCAAAGTAATTCAGATCACACTTTGTTCCTGAAAAAGCAACATGGTAAGATTACCGCACTCATCGTATATGTGGATGACATGGTAGTTACAGGAAATGATCCTGAAGAAAGAAAAGCTCTGCAAAATTATCTATCTAGAGAATTCGAAATGAAAGATCTAGGTCCTCTGAAATACTTTCTTGGGATTGAAGTTTCTCGATCAAGTGAAGGAATTTTTCTATCTCAAAGAAAGTATGCCTTAGATCTTTTACAGGAGACTGGAATGTCGGGATGTCAACCTGTTAATACACCAATAAAAGAAGGTCTGAAATTGTGTGTTGAGCCTAATCAAGTATCAACCGATAAGGGAAGATACCAGAGACTTGTGGGGAGATTAATGTACTTAGCTCATACAAGACCAGATCTTGCTTATGCATTGAGTGTAGTGAGTCAATACATGCATAATCCTGGAGAGCAACATATGAATGTAGTTATGCGTATTTTGAGGTATTTGAAGAATGCTCCTGGGAAGGGAATTTTGTTCGCTAAAAATGTTAATCATCAGAGTATAGAAGTATATACTGATGCTGATTGGGCCGGTGCATTGGATGATAGGCGATCTACATCGGGTTACTTTACCTTTGTAGGTGGTAATCTTGTGACATGGAAAAGTAAGAAGCAGAATGTCGTCGCTCGTTCAAGTGTAGAAGCAGAATTTAGAGGTATGGCTCTAGGACTTTGTGAGGCATTATGGCTAAGACTTCTCTTATAGGATTTAGGTTACCTATCTAGGCAACTAATCCGATTGGTTTGTGACAATAAAGCCGCATGTGACATTGCTCATAATCTAGTACAACATGATCGTACAAAGCATGTCGAGATGGATAGATTCTTCATTAAGGAAAAGTTGGATGATAAGATTGTGGAATTGCCTAAGATTCGATCAGAAGATCAATTGACCGATATCCTCACCAAAGCTATCTCAAGTCAAGTATTCTCAAAATTTTTAGACAAGTTGGGCATGTGTGACATCTATGCACCAACTTGAGGGGGAGTGTTGAGATATTAGGAATGCTTTTCGTATATCATTCTTTCCTTATATTATTTAGTGTTGAGATATTAGGAATGTTTAAATAGTAGGAAATTTGAGATATTAAGAATATCGAGATATTAGGAATATTGAGATATTAGGAAAGTTGAGATATTAGGATATTAGTTGTTATTTCCTTATATCATTCTTTCCTTATATCATTCCTTCCCATTCTTAGGATGGTGATTACCCTCTATATATTCTCTGTACATGAACGAATGAAAGTATGAATGGAAAAGACTACCATTTATCAATTTGAAGATAAAATCCTTACTTTCAATGAACTTTTCCTGCCAAATTTCCTTTTGGCATGCACCTTCCTAATTTTCTCTATTGTTTTTTTAACAATTTTCTTGATTTTCACTATTTTCGATAAGCCTAAAAAAACTTCATGGTTCCAAATAATGGGGCTGATTGAATTAATTTGTGCAAAAGCAACTGGGGAATTGGTGAAACCCCTACAAAAAAAAAATCATTTTTTTTCAAAACTCTCTTGCTTCTAGTTTCCATTCAACCACTGACCTTCTAGATTTAAAATTCGTTTAAGCAACTTTAGAATATTTTAAAAAAATTTATGAAACTTCTATGACTTTTCTCACTTCTTGAACTTGAAATTAAAGTTTCGTTTGAGTTAGAAAGCCATTTTGGAATAGAAGATATAAACGAGTATTTAGGGGGGCTCCGTTTTCACCCAGTTCTGGACACCCGAGATATTTTTGCAAAAATAAAATAACAGATGACCTTTTAAATTTAATTCAATATTTTTCCTCAATTCTAGGATTCTTGAAATTGACCTTAGATGCATAAAATATTAAAAAAATATGCCTTTTTGTGGGAGATATGATTTTTCAAAATCATTCTTACTATGCATGTTGGATTCTAGGCATCTGATTAGCTTGAGTGTTTTAAAAATATTTTTGAGTACTATCTGACCCTGGATTTTTTTATTTATTTATGTGATATAGGCACTTTGAAATATGAGTGTAATTTTTTTTAATGATTTTATGTGATTATTTATTATTTTTTAAAAATTCATTTATGCATGTCACTTTTTCTTATCTAATCTGGACTTTGTAGAACCCTTAGGTGTCTTTTCTGCAATCTATCCTTTGAATGAGTGTTTGGCTTTTGACATGTTGATCTAGATGTGTAGGGGTTGTTTCCTGAAATTTTTCATAATTAAATTCCACTCTAAGCCATTTTGTAGAAATTGTTTTGTGATGCTTCCTTTTCTAACTGCATGCTGATGGTTTTATACTTTACTTGAAATTGTTATTATTTTTTAAGTCATTTGATTTATCTTAGCTCAATTTTGGCTTTGGTACTGTATATTGGACATAATAAAGTTGTGATATATATATATACTTGTCCTAACCACTCTAACCTTTTTTGAGGAATCTTATAAATTATGCATGCTATCTAGGTACAGTCTCTATCACTCACTTTTCGGAATTCCATGAACATGCATATTGATATGAGCCTTATTTATGCTTGATGTGATTCTTAGGTGCTTAGATGTGTGCTTGATTGCCTTAGTATATGTTCGATTGCTTGATATGCCATTATTAAAACAAATGTTGTGTGCTATATTTCTATACTAACTTTGATGTTTTATGAAAGTGCTTGAGAAGCAGTTCAGGCACACACCCTAAATCTTCTTTATGATTATGATTCGTTTTTCTTGTTTGACATGCAATTTTTGAAATAACCTAACCTACTTAGGTATCCATGATCAACCAATTAATTGCCATGTTTCCCACAATTTAGTCAGTAGAGACCTCTTTAGGGCTTAGAGGGGTGCTACCTTTTAGAGGTACCTTCCCAATAGGTAACCTGATCCTCGAACCGAGACTCTAGTTTTCAAAGACTTGCTTTTCCAAAAATATGGAGTCACTTCTTTGGGGTTTTCTTTCTTGTTTTATTTCCCTTTTAAAAAATAAAATAAAATAAGTGGCAACTCCGACTTTTTTCAAAAATTAAATTTTCACCAAATAAAAAGCGAGTCTTATCGATCGAGTGAGAATGCACATGAAAAATGTGGGTCCATAGTAAGGATAGACAATTAGGGCACGACAATGAGAGAAGCATAAAAAGGTCAAACAATCTAAGTATGAGACGAAAAAGACATAGAAAAGTTGAATAGTCTAGACACGACACTAAAAAAAGACATAAAGGGCCAAACAGTCGAGGTGTCTATTAAAAAAGACATAAAAAGGTTGGACAGTTAGAATGTGACACTGAAAAAAGACAAAAAAAGTCCGAAAATTGAAGCACAACAATGATAAAAGTATAAGAAGATCAGACAGGTAGGCCGTGACACTAAATAAATACATAGAAAAGTTGGACAGTTGAAAGCACAATGTAAGAACATACATGAAAGGTAAGACAATCAAGGCATAACTCTAATAGGAGACATAAAAAGGTCGAATAGTTATAACATGACACTAACAAGAGACATAAGACAGTCATGATGCAACTCTAAGAAAACATAAAAGAGGTCAAATGGTTAAGGCACAATACTAAAAAAAATAAATATAAAAAGGTTGAATAGTTATGGTGCAACTTTAACAAGAGACATAAAAAGAGGTTGGGTAGTTAGGGCACGATATTAAGAAAACATAAAAGATGTTGGACAATCAGGGCATAACACTAATAGAAAAACATAAAAAGGCTGGACAATTAGCTTACGGTACTAATAGAGACACAAAAGGCTAAATAGTCGGGTTTGACCCTAATAGAAACTTAAAAATGGGTCAAACTTTGATAGTAAGGCACAATCACGATGACTGAAAAAGTGATTAGGATAATACTCAAAATGTAGCTCTTAGCTAAATGATGATCTAAAGGTGTAGCTCGAGGCTAGAGAGTGATCGAGAAAATGATTTAATTGTAAAGCTCAAGGCTCATCTAAAATGATAAAGAGATGATCTAACAATAAAGCTTAGGTTGATCGGTGAACAAGATAGATAAGATAAGAGGAGAAAACTTAAAGATACATGAAGGTTCAATCGAGGGCCAAATAATGACCTAAAAGTGTGGCTTGAGGTTGATCTAGGGTGAAACAAAGATGAACTAATGGTGTGACTTAGGGTTCAAATGATGACTAAGAAAATACCAAAGATTGAAAGACAACTAACATAAGACTAAAAAGGAAAAAGACAAAATATATGAAATGTTATACAACAACCGACGTACTCTAGGATACACTCGTCGACAATAAGATGAAAATGTCTAATCCTCAATTAGAAAAGCTAAATAGGACTATGTGTCTTGGGACTATGTTATCAAAATAAAACCAAATGATGAACAAAAACAAAGCTAACTAAAGCTCTAAGTCTAAATATGCACCAGGTCATGTCATGACATGTAGACTATCAAATGAAAAACATCACAAACAATTGAAAATTTGTTAAGGCTTGCCATCATTTAAGATGTTAAATTCAGTATCCAAAAGGCACATGAAAGTTTGATTAGGGAACTCATGATTGGTCTACATCCTCCTATGATCTGGAAGCAAAATAAGTTTATATGTCATGATGGAATGAGATGAGTGGATTGAATACAAGATATAGGTGTGAAGATAACAAAATGGGAGTGTTTTGGTATGAAATAAATATAGGAGAGTATCTAAATCAGACCAAGTATGGTGACAAAATTGAATCCAAGGCGTCATCATCTCTATAACCCATAAAAAACCTCAATCAAGTGGCCAAATTCCAATGTTCTAGAAGATCAATAAGATGGTCATGCCCTAGTATAAATACTCCCTCAAATGGCTATGCCCTAATATAAAAGTCATCAAATCGATATTTCTCAACCATCTCTCTGGCTGAACTTATCTGTTGTACCAAAATACTTAGCCTTTTTATGTAGCAACTCTGGTAAAGAAAAACTAGAGAAAGAGTCACTACGACTTTTGTAGTACTCTGGGTATCGTCCTCAAGGATTGACTTATGCAAATTGTCAATACTAGAATAAATGAATTGCTTTTGTTTAAATCCGAAAGTGAAAATCAATATGTGAATAATGTGAAACTAAGTAAAAGAAGTTAAATTAAAAAAATGAATATTGATTTTAAATTCGATTGATTCAAGTTTGGGGTTTTCCACAATCCAACCTAGGGTATAGAAATTAGAGAAAACAAGGGTCTTTTAAGTAATATGATCTTAGGGTTTTGGGATCCTTGGTCGCTCGTGATCAAGTTGAGTTCTATAACACAAAATTGCATCCAAAACCTAATTTTTCCTTTTTAAAACAGATTCTTAAAACCAAAAGATGAATGAGATTGATTACTAGTTTAAGATTTGGATTTTTAACCTTTCATACTCCTTATAGCTTTGTTTTAGGGCAAATAATGATAGGGAAGACGAGGATAACCAATGATCAAGAATTACCAAGAATCACTAGTATCGGGTAATAACGTACCGTATCATTCCCTAAACTAACTCACAATGATAGAATAAAAAATTGATAAATTGTCATCCAACCAATAATTAATCTCATTATTATAATAATTTACCCATTGTCCTTATAGGTTTCCTAGCCCTTAGGTTTTCATGCTTCAAGCCCCAAGTTGGCTCTTAGCCTCTCATGGGGGTGATGTCACATTCACAATCCATAATAGGGTAAAGATCCATAATTTGAATCAAAAGAAACTAAAAACAATATATTTAATAAAAAAAAACAAACAAACCAAAGTTCTCGTCTTCTTCCACCTTCAATGTCAAACTCTCCGGAAAAAAATCCAAGATCCCTAAAACCTAGAATTAAGAGAGTTTATATAATATCATCAATTACCTAACATGTGGCACACTCTCATTGGCCACTCATTACAAAATAATTTCCTAAAAATGATTAAAAAAATAATAAAATGGCGATTTCTAGTCGTGTGGGGTCCACTTAGGGCAAATGAAGTGCTCTAGATGCAATTCCCAAGGTAGAGGAGGCAAAACATCAAAGTGGCAGCAGGTGAATTCAAAATTGGTGTCATTTCGAAGTGGATTTCAAATTCATAAGTTGGATTTCGAAGTCATTTCGAAATGACCCTCCAGCTTGGTGCAGTTTTCTTCAAATAGCCATAACTTCTACATTTAAGCTCTGATTTGCACACCGTTTAAAGTGTTGGACTCCTAACTTCCTGATCTTCGAAACGATATATAGTATGTATAAAATAGACTCCGGTAAGTGCTCTAAATTTGTCCTCAAATTCAGAATATATACTGCCATCAGAATTTTGAGTTCTAAATTTCCATGCAGCTGAATCTTACTTCATGCCTCATTTCCCATGTTTTCTTGCCTTATTTCTTACTCCATAATGGTCATTTCTCATCTTCCAAACTCATGATATCCTCGTCTTGCCTTTCGTTATGGTCCATGAGTCTTGACTCACTTATTTCCTCATTTAGCCCTTTCTTGATCTTTCAAAATCTAAAGTGATTCAACTTGCACCCTTTTCTTCCCTTGGACCTAAGATAAGTCTCCAAAGTACAAATTAAACTCATGGTTAGGGCCTTAGCATCGATTTAGGTCAAGTTGGATGATTTGAATGTCTTTTGGTGCACAAATCATATCGAATATGTGTCATTAGAGCACATATTTTGGCTCCAATCACTCTCATACTCCAATATGAAAAGAATGTCTGATCACCTCCAAGAGAATGGTTATGCCCTAATGTAGGTAGTCAAACAAAGTGGTTATGCTCAGTGTAAATTGTCATTTCAAAAAATAATCAATCACCAACTGAGTGGGTTATGCCCCAACATGAATATATCAAGTCAAAATGGGTAAGACCCAAATAAATTAATCATCTTGAAAATCAAGCACTAATATGATGAGTATGCCTTAGTATATAAGGTAACATCTGAAATGTTAAACCTCGATGCAAGGTAATCTCTAGAATGGTTATGTTGTAACATACACAATCTCATCAAGATAGATCTCTACTCCTTAAATTATCTTCATACAATAATGTGAAGGGAGTATCAAATCTCCTCCAGAAGACGAATATGCCCTAGTGCAGGGAATCGAGCATAATGGCTATGCCTTAGTATAAATTGTCAAATAAAAATCAAAATCAAACTCCATCCCATATCTCAAAAATGGATATATGTCGATATGAATCCAAGTGACTCCTAATCCATCATGCTTCATGAGAGGGAATGAAGGCATGCCCTAGTATAAGATATCATCTCAAAAAATAATAATTGATGAGAGGGCTATGCCCTAGTATAAACTCTCTAAGGTGGCTACATTCTAGTATAAATTGTCAAATCAAAATGAAACTCTATCTTAGATTTCAAAAATGGATATATGTCGATATGAATCCAAGCAACTCCTAATCCATCATGCTCCATGAGAAGGATTAAAGTGGCTATGCCTTAGTATAAGCTATCATTTTGAAAATCAATCATCAATGAGAGGGCTATACACTAGTATAAACTCTTTGAGGTGGCTATGCCTTAGTGTAAATTGTTAAATCAAAATCAAACTCTATCCCAAATCTAAAAAATGGATATATGTTGATATGAATCCAAGTTACTCCTTATCTATCATGCTCCATGAGAAGAAGTGACTATGCCTCAATATAAGCTATTATCTCAAAAATTAATCACCAATAAGAGGGTTACGCCCTAGTATAAAGTGCCTGAGATGGCTATGCCCTAGTGTAAATTGTCTAATCAAAATCAAACTTTACCCATATCTCAAAAATGGATGTATGTTGATATGAATCCGAGTGACTCCTGATCTATCATGCTCCATCAGAGGAAATGAAATGACTATGCTCTAGTATAAGCTATCATATCAACAATCAATAATTGATAAGAGGGTTATGCATTAGTGTAAACCCTCTCATAGTTTCTCATCCATAATGCTCCAAGTGATCTCTAACCAATCTCAAATGCTGCCCACGTGTGAGCTCTCAAGCATAATGCATGATGTCATGGTCTCAAGGTGGTATTAAGATCCGAGATGTAATGTAGGCTAAGGTAATAAGGTTAAAGAAACAAAGGGAAACTAAGCTCAATAATCCTAATGATATAATCCCCATGCCTTTGGCATACACAGTGTAACAAATAAAGAAACTCAAAGATTATAGACCTCACGGATGCTCTATGATACAAATAATTAAATGAATGAAAAGAACACACTATGATACATACGATGAATGAATGAAAAGAAAAACAAACCCAAGATAAAAACTACACAAATACCAACCATCCTCATGATTGAGTTAAAGAAATGGAAATGATGAGGGTGAGACTCTAGAATAGGCTCAAAGGAATCAAAGGAATAGTACAATGGCTAGAAGTAAAACAGCTAATGTCAATCAATGATAACTCAATATATAAGCAAAAAAGAACATAACTAAGATGAAAGAGAATAAAACTCTAAATAAAAAGTGTAATTGAGTACAAGAAAAGCAAAGTGTCATAGTTGGGGATAAAACCTATAACTCAATCATAACTTGATGTATTGATGAGATGGATATATATAATGAAATGATCAAAACTATCACACAAGCTGCCAACAAAGACTAACATCATAATTTTTTTTTTTCTTTTTAACAATAATCAAACCAATGAATCAAGGTAATCATGTATATGGATCCTAAAGTAACCTGTACAAATCTCGATATATCTATAAGAAGGCTAACTCATATGTACATATATGAACTCATAATGACGGAATAATGAACAATAACTCAAATGGGTACAATAAGTATTGAGAAGAGGTATGGATGAAAGAATACAAATGATCAAGATGAACATAATGAATACAAAAAATGAATCATTTGAGGAGCTCACAACCTAGGTGATCCTATCTATAAGCAAAGAAGTGCCAAGAGGCCCTAACCCTAGGTATAAGAAATGAGGTAAGCCGAGTGATGAATCAAAAGGCTAAATGTGCATGACTCAATTGACTAGCAAATGTTAACTTTATACATAAAGGTGATTAGATAAATAGGCTCATGAAATGATGGCCGCCCATCCTTTGGTAACAACATCAAACATCATGCTCTTAAACTCTCACATGGTCAACACTAAAGATTGGTGTACAATATCAAAATGTAGGCATTCCATCCCTTTGAAATCATGCATAAATATCCCATTCTTGATGCTCTATAACAACCTCAAGATGTTTTTCTGGACCATAGAATAGTCAATGATCTCATGAAATTTACCACCTAGCTCATTGTAAGCCACCCTTCTTGTATCATAAAATCAACCTCAAGTACAAAGAACAAATAAATAGATTGGAACAATGTCCATGTAGATGATGTTGTAGAAGCTATGATAAGAAATGATGTAAAGGTCATGTGATGGTGTCAAGGGGTAAATGTTGTACAAGCCTTAAGATAGATAGGATGTAAAGGTCAAGGTGTGAATGAAAGTGGATAAGGTACAACTTTAATCACAAGACAAATGAGCCACAATCTTAAGCTCCTTAAGTCGATCCTTTAGTCCAAGGTTAATGGGCTGAGTATCCTCTATGATGGGTTAGGCCCAATAATCATGATATGCAAATGAATAATGCATCATATCGAAAGTCTAACATGTGCACCATAAGACATAAAAATATATTCCATGAAAAAGGTCGAGTCTAATGATCAATGTACATCCATAGTAGAAACAAATACAAACAGGTCAAAACACTCTACAAGGAATACAAACTTTAACTACACCACAAGACTAATACAAACTCGATAACCAAGACAACTAGCTTTGATGCAACAAAAATAAATAGTCTCACCAACTTTGACAAATGTCCCACCATCTCACCTAGAAGAAGCGAGCTAGGTTCTTAAAACTCTAACTAACATGACTCACCTAAGTAACTTATCAATGACCCATGGAACACAAAACCCTAGACTTAGGTCGAAAAATGTCAAATAACATATCCCAGAATGCTACACTTAATTTACAACAACCTAAAACACTGACAATACATTTTAAAAAAGTAAATCCTCTCTATATATAACATTTGAAGGTTGAAAAAAATTCTAAGGGGAAGAAGACTATACAAGATCGGCGAATGTATAACCTAGAAGATTGAGTAACCGAATCTAACTAATGAAGAGTAAAGAGGATAATACAACTAATCTATGCTAATGGAACTCTAATGTTTATCCAAACTCGTTGTTATCAAATTCCAATACATGAATATACCTATGTGTGGGTAGGTATCCTAGGTCAAAGGATCTAATTCTCATTCTATATGGTATAGGTGGCTCTAAAAGGTAGGATCAAAGGTACCTAGTAGGAGTAATCGTACTCATTGCTAGTACGTAACCTTCCATGCAAAGTGGTCATCACCTCTACACATGCTTTTTCTCGACATCCTAGGGTGGTTTCCAAATGGTTAAGGTTTTCTACTAGTTAGCACATGTTACCTCTCTTAACACACATATAGAACGATCTAAAGTGTGTACTGTGTAGCATAAGTGCATCTAAACTATCTTTTAAACTAATGTAAAAAAGTAAACACACTAGTCACACGTATATCTTGAATCAAGTTATAGGTTATAAGTCTTCAATGATCAAACTCCAAGTGGCGATGATGTTGTGACCTCCATTGACATGACGTTGAGTATGCCGTGATGCTCTCTAAGGCATTAGGGTGTTGCAATGAGATAAGAGGATGACATGAAAAAAAATGTAGGTTGAAATGATAAGGTATGATGATGAGGCAAAGTGAGGATGATGGTAAGAATGAGATGATAAAGCAAGATGCTGATAGGATAAAAATAAAGTGGTAAGGATGATATGGCAACATAAGATGATGTTAAGGCACTAGGGATGTGGCAAAGTGATGACATGGTAAGATAGGATGATGTGGCAAAGTGGGGTGATAGTAGGGATGAGGTGACTGAATAGGATTATGATAAAATAAAAATGATGTGGTAAGGCTGATGATGTGGTAACCTACTTTAAGGCAACAATCTCAAGACGCTGATGATGTCATGACAATGCTCTAGGTGCTCCCAAACATGCATATAGCCCACAACTAGACCCTACTCTTAATCACTAGCTTACCCGAGAAACAAACAAGGCATCAAGTCTCATTCACCAAATACAAGATCAAAAGAAGAAAATTGACTTAGGCTAAGGAGTTTGAGATAGAGGGATAAACGTGTATGCAGAAGAATGGCAGTCATGCATTTCACAATCTTGCAAAATATATATATACAAACATAAGCAGACATATACAAACACATGTAATAACAAAAATCAATGTACAGTAAGGCACGTGCAATATATACAAAATAATCATCAAGTCAACCTCTCCTATGCCTTAAAATATGCAAGCATACAACAAAGACACAATGAGAGGGTATCTACTAATCAATTAATTCAACGTCACATTTCCCTTCAACTCGAGTTCAAGTTTAACTCTCTAAACATTTCTAGTAGAGTCACCATTTTGTGGAGTTGTATTTTTCATGCGCGTCCCTACTCGACAATGAGACTCGTTTTTATAATGGAAAATTGTTTTTTTTTTCTTTGAAAAGTTGGAATTGCTACTTATTTTTGTTTATTTTTAAAAGAGAAAACAAAATAAGAAATAAAGTCATAATGTGACTCCTTTTTTAAGGGAAAGACATGTGTGGACCTTTATTTTTCACATGCATCCCCACTTGACAATGAAACTCGTTCTCTTAGTGAAAAATTGATTTTTATAAAATTAGAGTTGCCACTTATTTTTATTTATTTTTAAAAGGGAAAACAAAATAAGAAATGAAACCCTAAAAAATGACTCCTTAATTTTGAAAAAATGCATCTTTGAAAAACCAATCTAAGTATGGATCAAGGCTAGGTTACCTATTGAAAAAATACCATAAAGGTAGCACACCTATAAGTGCTAAAAATAGGTCTTTATTGACTAGGTTGAGGTAAGTACGACAATTAAGGCCAAACAAAATGTTATTCATATTGAAACAGTCAAACCACAAAAATCAATCATATGAGAAAGAAAATACCTGAATTGCAACCTAAAGCACTTTCATGAAAACATCAAAGTTAGTTTGACAAATAATACAAAATACAACATGCATTCTATATCATACAAGGAATCAAACACCAATCATAGCACATAGCACATAGCACATAGCAAAGCAATATCAAATATGAAAATGTTGACAAGCAAAACATATCTATTTACAAAACCAAAGGGGCATCCCTGGATTGCATAAATAACTTACAAGGCATTTCCATAAAGCTAGAGGGTAGTTAGAACAATTACAATAATAAATAATTGTGATAGTGAATCATAATACACATGGTATATGCATAGCTTAAATGAAATGACAAGAATCCAAAGAAATATCAACAGTCACCTAGGACATGCATACACCTCATTGTTAAGGATAAACTATGTACAAGATAGCTTAAAAATACCAAAATTAGAGAATAGGACAAAGCATGTAGTAAAGGGTAGAATAGTTGCATTCACTCGAAAAACTCTAAACAGATTTTCAGAAGTATTATTTTATGATTGGAAAAAAAAATCATAAAATATCCTCATTATGTCTATAATACAATACTAAAGCGAAGATCAAGTGATAATTAGTCAATTAACTCCAAATTAAATAATAAATCAAACATTATATAAAAATTTTAGCATGTAGACAAATCCTAAAAACAAATATCCAGAATGTGGATTTAATTACAAAAATTTTTAGGGAACATCTCCTACGTGTCTAGTTTATCATCAAACTAGCCAAACAATATATTGAAGCCTTGGTTAATTCCAATTTACAAAAACATATCAAAAGGCTCAGAATATGATAGAATTTAATAGAATGCATAAATTGATTTTTTTAGCCAACCTAAAAGTGCTATAAAATCATAAGAAAAATCATGCAATATATTCAAAATATCTAATTTACAAGAAAAATAATAACAAGACAAGAAAGCATACAGATCAATTTTAAAAACATTCAAAGTACCTCTTTATTCAAAATTAGGATAATGCAGTGGGTATAACAAAGGAAAATTATTTTTCCTAATTAGAAAAACATTTTTTAATATTGTATGTGTATAAAATAAATTTCAAGAAGTCTATAATCAAGAACAAAATTTAGAATAATTTTTCAAAGTCATTTAATAATTTAAAAATACAAAAAACAATTCGGGTATCCAGAAATTGGGCAAAAACTGAACCTACCAAAAGATTAATTCATAATTTCCATTTGAAATATGATTTTTGATTCAAACAAACTTCTAAAATCAAGTTCATGAAGTTCACAATATCATACGACCATGGGAAATTTTTTTAGGAGCATCATAAATTAGCCAAATCAAATTTTTATTCTAGAGATGCAACAAATCCAACAAGCTGACCATAAAAGGTTTTTGAAAAATAATTTTATGTAGGGGTTTCACTAAATCCTCATTTGATATACACAAATCTTGCCTATGGATTCCCAACATTGCATGAGTATGGACAATCTCACCAAAGTTGAGAATTATCTCTTTCATTTGGGATCACAAGCTCGAATTCATATTCTACTCAAAATTAGAATTTTTATTGAAAATAAAAGAAAGGTGTAAACCAATTAAAGCATGGTTGAATATTTTTTAAGAAAAGGATTTTTTTTTACCCTAAGGATTATAGAAGGAGTTTTTGAAAATTAAACCACAAAACACAAGGATAAAAAACCAAGCAAAACAAGAAAAAATAAAATCATAAAGTAATATTTTTCTAGCAACCAAGCAAACTAGGTGAGAGTAGAGGCTAAACTTCATGAGTTTCCAAAGGCCCCAGAAAAAAATCAAATTAAATGAACGATCACTAAAGCAACAAGCAAAACATTATAGATTAGACAAACTAACAAGGTATCGATTCATGAACTAACCCCTAGGATTTTAAAAGCATATAAACTAAGATAAGGATGATCAGGAACTAACATTACTGATTTTAAAACAAAAACTAAAAAAAAAAAAAGGGATCAATTCAGCTAAGGAACTAAAATTATAGAAGTACCTAAACTAATTAAAATGAGTTTGACTAAATTAAACTAAAAACATGAACTTTCAAACATAGAATTAATTTTACTAATGAACTAAAATTATAAAAGTGCTTAAACTAATTAAAATGAGCCAAACTAAATCAAAGCAAACTAAAAATATGTACTTTCAAGCATAGAATTAATTTTATTAATGAACCAAAAATTATAAAAGTGTCTAAACTAAATAGATGAATTAAATTAAATCAAAGTACATTAAAAACATGAACTTTCAAACATGGAATCAATTTTATTAATAAGCTAAAATTATAAAGGTATATAAACTAAATAGATGAATTAAATTAAATTAGAGTAAACTAAAAACATGAACTTTCAAACATGAAATCACTTTTATTAATGAACTAAAACTATAAAAGTACATAAACTAATTAAAATGCACCAAATTTAATCAAAGCAAACTAAAAACATGAACTTCCAAACATAGGATGAATTTTATTAATGAACTAAAATGATAGAAGTACCTAAACTAAATAAATGAATTAAATTAAATCAAAGTAAACTAAAAACATGAACTTCCAAACATGGGATCAATTTTATTAATGAACTAAAACTATAAAAATACCTAAACTAATGAAAATAAACCATTAAATCAAAGCAAACTAAAAAACTGAAACTTTCAAACATGAGATCAATTTTATTAATGAACTAAAACTATAAAAATATCTAAACTAACTAAAATGAACCAAATTAAATTAAAGTAAAGTAAAAACACAAACTTTCAAACATAGAATCAATTTTATCGATGAACTAAAACTATAAATGTATTTGAACTAAATAGATGAATTAAACTAAATCAAAGTAAACTAAAGACATGAACTTTCAAACATAGAATCAATTTTATTAATGAACTAAAACTATAAAAGTATCTAAACTAATTAAAATGAACCAAATTAAATCAAAGCAAACTAAAAACATGAACTTTCAAATATGAGATTGATTTTATTAATGAACTAAAATTATAGAAGTACCCGAACTAATTAAAATGAGTCAAACTAAATCAAACCAAACTAAAAACATGAACTTTTAAACATAGAATCAATTTTATTAATGAACCAAAAATTATAAAAGTGTCTAAACTTAATAGATGAATTAAAGTAAATCAAACTAAACTAAAAACATGAACTTTCAAACATGAGATCAATTTTATTAAAGAACTAAAACTATAAAAGTATTTAAACTAAATAGATGAATTAAATTAAATAAAATTAAAATAGAAACATGAACTTTCAAATATATAATCAATTTTATTAATGAACTAAAACTATAAGGGTACCTAAACTAACTAAAATGAACCAAATTAAACTAAAGCAAACTAAAAACATGAACTTTCAAACATGGGACCAATTTTATTAATGAACTGAAATTAGAAAGGTACCTAAACTAATTAAAATGAACCAAGTTAAGTTCAAAAAAATTGAAAAACATGAATTTGATTAGACGAGATCAATTGAACTTGTAAACTAGAATTCGTGAAACACCCAAACTATATAGGATGACTCAAAACTAAGATTAACAATTGTAACTTTCAATCGAATGGAATCAAAACAAATATAAAGAAAATTAACTTACAAACCAAAAATTAAGAATCGAAAAAAAAAAAAAAAAAAAAAAGAAAAGCTGACTTACTTTCTCCAAATGGTGTGCGTGGGCTGCCCATGGTAAATCTTGAAGTAGCAGCCTGCTACTTCTTCTCCAATATGTGTAGCTATGTGTGGGGCTGTGGATGAGCCACTAATATTCATGGTAGCAAGTGATCCTCCATGTGGATGTGTCCCTCTCTGATCGGCAATGTGTGAAGACCCTTCTTTCATTCGGATGCAATGTGTGTTGTATGGAGAGAATCCCTTCCATAAGGAACACAGGGTTGTTTACTCTCCTTCAATGGCAGACTGTGCATTCTCCTCTCCATGGAGCCATGTGGTGATTTTATTCTTTTCTCCAAAGCGAACTCCATTGTCAAAGTGGTCCTATAGACCCTCCATTTTGTCCTCCTAGCACATGTCCTATTAGGTATTTGTTCCGTATTTTACAGCAATTCCCTAGTGGCCCATTACTATTTGTGTAGCCTATATTTTCTAAGCCACCTTAGGGACTTTAGTTGAGGGATTTACCTAACCCCATTATGACTATTTGGCAGCCTTATTTAGACCATAGGCTTGCTTATACACTATAGGTCCACTTAAGCACCCTAGGCCCATTTAGATACACTTGGCCCACTTAGGCACCACCTTATTATCACTTAGGCACCTTAGGCCCACTTAGGTCCACTTAGGCACCATAGGCCCACTTATGCACCATAGGCCCACTTAGTCACCTTAGGCTCACTTAGGCACCTTAGTCCCATTTAAGCACACTTGGGCCATTAGGCATCACTTTAGGCTCACTTAGGCACCCTAGGCCCATTTAGATACACTTGGCCCACTTAGGCACCACCTTAGGATCACTTAGGCACCCTAGGCCCATTTAGGCACCCTAGGCCTGTTTAGATACACTTGGCCCACATAGGCACCCACTTAGGATCACTCAGGCACCTTAGGCTCACTTAGGAACCTTAGGCCCATTTAGGGACCCTAGGCCCATTTAGACACACTTGGCCCATTAGGCACCACCCTAGGCCCACTTAGGCATCCTAGGCCCATTTAGGCACCTTAGGCCCATTTAGATCATTTTTTTGCATGAATGCATGGTTTGTATGGCTTGCATGTACTTGATTTTTTTTATCACTCTGTATTTATTAGTTTTATTCATTTATTTACTTATTTTTTAGAAAATTGTATGAGCTTAACAATCATATTCATTTCATTTTACTTATCTATTTATTTATTTATTTATTTTGATAGAGAGTTGCTTGAGTTGATAATTCATTTTAGTTTTGCATGTGATCTATAATTTTAATTTCTTTTAAAATTACATATTTTGGATTTTTAATTCTTAGTTACATGTTTTTTTTTTTTTTTTATTGTTCTAACCCTTAGTTTTCTTTATTTTTATTTTATTTTTTGTTTTGCATGGATCCCACATGCTCCATAAAAGAAAGTGAGAGAAAGACACCATTAGAGAAAGAAAATTGAGACAGCCGGTGATTGAAGAGAGAGTAAGAGAGAAAAAGAAAGACACTATTAAAGGGAAATAATTGGAAGGGATTGGGAGTGATCCAAAAGTGGAAGAAGGACTTTTTTCTGCTATTTCTTCCATTTTCAGTACGTGGAGAGATCTGACTGATTACTGAGAAAGGATTGAGGGTGATCCGAAAATGAAAGAAGGATTTTTTTGGCTTTTTTTTTTCCATCATCGTGGCTGGAAAGAGATCTCTAGAGGTGAGAAATGTCTAAGAGGGAAAAGAAAATGAGAGTGTGATGTCCCACATCGGATAGGGGAGAATGTTCCTGGTGCTATATATGTAGAGACTCCTCTTAACCAAGTAGACGCGTTTTAAAGCTGTGAGGGCCCCCTTGGGTCCAAAGTGGACAATATCTACATGGTTAGGTGCGGGTCGTTACAAATGGTATCAGAGCCGATCCCCGACCCTGGTGTGGGGGTTTGTTTGGCTTTATCTGTTTGGCCCCGCAATCCCATGGGACACAACGAGGACGTTGGGTCTGCATGGGGGGGCGGTGGGTGTGTTTGTGATGTCCCACATCGGATAGGGGAGAATGTTTCTAGTGCTATATATGTAGAGACTCCTCTTAACCAAGTAGACGCATTTTAAAGCCGTGAGGGCCCTATTGGACCAAAAGCGGACAATATCTACATGGTTGGGTGCGGGTCGTTACAAAGAGAACCATTGAGAAGCAAGAAGAACAGCAACACCCTTGAGGGATTTTTCCAGAACAACTGCACCAAGTGAAGGAAGGGGAAATGTGATCTGGAGAAGCCGCACCAAGTGAAGGAAAGAGAAAAGTGATTTGGAGAAGCCGCACTGTTGAAGGAAGGATTTTTAGCCACTCAAGAAAGAGAGGGTGCGAGGGTCATTGGGGAACCCGATCCACATACACACAACCTCTTATATTTTTGGAGAACGATGGTTGAATTCGGAGTCAGGATTTGGCATAGGGGACAACAACTGCAGTAGCGTACTTGCATGGTGGTATACGCTAAGAGAATTTGAAGTGTCAGTGAACAGTTTGGGTAGAAGGAGATCACAGTTGGAAGAAGGAGAATAGGACGCCGTCTCTAAGAACACCACCACCAGATTTTGTAAATGACCCATCTGTTAGAACATTCCGCATAGATCTCATAACACCATCTGTCCTAAACACCACAACAGACGTCCGCCAATTGAGCCTCCACAGGTGGCACTTCTTAGCACCCTGCATAGAGAAGGTTCATGCACATAACCTGAACGTTTAAGCAATCCACGACCCATGCCACTGCTCGAAAAAGGTAAGTTGGAACTTTGGTTTATTACATAAAAAAAATGTGTTGATCGTCATTGGGTTGAGGCTTCGATTTATTGTGTCATTTTGATAGAGTTTGGCTTACTTAGTTTCAGTTTCGAATTTGTTAGATTAAATTAAAGAGGTTTGAGTTTAGATTGGAAAAGTTTGGGTTTAGTTTAGTTTTAGTTTTGGCCCTATTCATGTACATGTGTTCTTTTAGAATATTGATAAATTTTATTTTGGGTGCTTCCGTTCAATTCTTAAGATTTTCAGAATTTTAAATTTTCATTTTGGTAAAATCCTTGTCATGTCGTCAAATTGATAAATTGTTGGTCTATTGGTTCCTATTAATTACTAAATTATAATCATTGGGTTTAGATAAAATCCATACCATGTTCTCAATTGTTTTTTTTCTTTTTTTGTTAGTTCTGATAATTTTATTCAATCCCTGAGTTTCAGATTATTCTGTTTTGAATTTAATCCACACAATTACCTCAGTTGTTAATGTTCTTAATTGGTCTCATGTTTTTAATATCTTATGTTCTTATTTTTTTCTAAATTCAAGTGATGTCGTTAGGATTAATTTATTAGTTTGATTGATTCTTGCCAATTGTTAAAGTTGTCTATAATTTTAATTTTAGCCAAAAATCCATAATTGTTAAGTTATTTAGAAATTTTTCTTTAGTTAAAATCTAGACCTGTTCTAAGTTATCAAGTTGCTAGTTTGATCTACCTTGCTAATTATTCATTGTTTAGACTTTCAGTTTTTGTTAAATCCTTGCATGTTCAAGTTGATAATTTTATTTAGTTTGATTGGTTCTTATTTAATTCCTTACTTTCCAAATTTTAATACATAATTGTTGATTGAATTGTTAGTTCTTTATCTTTGACACTTATATTATAAGCACCTTAGAGAATTCTTGAGCTTGAACTTTCTTTTAGAAAAGGTTTTTCTTATCAAATTGACATTTTGAGTTGAGTCAAATTTTCTTTTTTTCAAAAATGAATTTTTGCATCATAAGTTTGGCTCCTTGATCCCAAATGAAAGGTAGCCAAAAAAGGGGATCCAATCTAGTTTTTCTCTTATTTTCAAAACCCTCTTAAGTTAAAAATCAAGAATCTCTATTTTGTGTCTATTGATTGGGATTTAACAAATCGTTGGGTGTTTCTTTTAATTCCCTTAAAACCATTTTCAAAAGAATTTAAATCACTAATAAAACGTTTTAGAAAACATTCATTCTAGCTTTAGGCAAAGAACACACTTTCTATTAAAATTATGCAAAAAAAAAAAAAATCATTTAAGTTGCATTTCCCTTTTGTTGGTTTTTCAAAAATTTGATTTTTATTTACATAGGTTTGGACTTGTGCTCCCAAACTAATGGGAATACATAGCTAAACCTTACGGAAATTGAATGGGGACTCGATGGAACCCTTACATAAGAAAATTTTTCAAAACTCTTCCTTGTTGCCAGTTTTCACTCAACCACTGACCATTTAGGGTCAAAATTCATTACAACAACTTCAAAATGCTTTTAAAAAAAAATTCAAAACTTGTATGATTTTCCTCACTTCTTAAACTTGAATTTAAAGTTTCATTTGAGTTAGAGAACCATTTTGGAATAGAATATATAAACGAGTCTTTAGGGGGGCTCCATTTTCACCTAATTTTGGACATCCGAGACATTTTTGAAAAAAAATAAAATACCAAAAGAGTTTTTAATTTTGATTCAATATTTTTACTCAATTCTAGGCTTCTTGAAATTTATATTAGACACATAAAATATTAAAAAATATGACTTTTTGAGGGGGATATGATTTCTCAAACTAATACCTACCGTGCATGATGGAATCTGGACATCTGATTGATTGGAGCATTTTAAAAATATTTTTGAGTACTACCCGACCCTGAATTATTTTCTTTGTGATATAGACACATTGAACAATATATGGGAATTTTTGTACGAATTTATGTGATGTCTTATTATTTTTAAAAAATTCATTTATGCATGTCACTATTTTTTTACCTAATCCTGACCTTCTGGAACTTTTGGATGTCTTTGTTGCAATTTGTCATTTGAATGAGTGTTTGAATTTTGGTATCTTGTTCTAGAATGTAGGAGTTGCTTCCTGAAATTTTTTGTGATTAAATTCCACTCCAAGACATTTTTTTAGCAATTGTTTTGTGATGCTCCCTTTGCTATATGCATGCTATTATAGGGGCAGTTGTGTATGCCAAGGGATCTTCTTTAATTTGAGCATTCAAATCTCATGTAAAATTAAAATAAAGTTTAAAATTAGAAAAAGTCATGAATTTGAAAATTAAAACGTATTAAAATTATGCAATTAAAAATTAAAGATCAATCATATGCATATCTAAGTTCAAGCATCAATTCAACTAATTAAAAGTCATAACATTAGTTTCATATAAATTTTCTAAAATAAATAAATTTAAAAAAAGAAAAAAAAAATTAAACACATGCAGTCAAAATCCAAATATTAATCTTTATGCAATAGATAATAAGAAAATTGACATGTCGGACTCACACAAATAAAGATTGTTACTCATGAACTCAACTAAACCTAAAACTTAGCAATCATACTCAAGAAAACCAACCTAAGTGAACTAATCATAGTGAAGTGTCTAAGTGATCCTATCCTAGAAAAAATCTAAGTGACCCTAGCTAAAAAAAAAAATCTAAGTGAAGTCTAACCTAAAAACTAACTCGAAAAGCTACCAAAGTCACTGTAGACCCTCTATTTTGTCTTCTTAGCACATTCTATCAAGGATTACCTTCCTACATCCTTTTTCCTCTCGTTGTACACTTATATCCTCTTCTAAGTCGTGTTTTTAAGTTGTCATTAGTGGTCTATTGTGACTTTTTCGATCATTGTCTTTGGACTCTCTTTGGAGACATCTTGGAAGACTTTTAGAGATCTAGTGTTTTTTTCAATGACCTCAAATTCTAAGATTTTGTTGATTTTTCGATCAATGTTTTTATTCATTATTTTTTTTAGTGCATGATTAATTTTCGATATTTTGAATTTTTGTGGCATGATTAATTATTAATTTTTAGTATGAGAATTGATTTTGATTTTATTACATGATCGATTTTGATTCTTACGTGATTGATATTTTTTATTTTTTAGGTATGCATGTGATTGACTTTTTAATTTTTGACTTCATGAAATTTATTTTTAATTTTTGTGGGCATGAGATTGATTTTTGTTTTTTTAATTGCATGATTTTGATTTAAAAATTTTTTTTTTTGGTTGTATGAGATTGATTTTTAGTTTTGAATTGCATGTGAATTAACCTTGATTTATTTTTACATGTGATTAGCTTTAACTTTTAATTTATTTTTTATTGTGTGATCTACATTTTGATCATTGGTGCATTTTTTTTATTTTTTTATTTTTATTTTATGTGAGATTATGTGAGCTTGAAGACAACTTAAAGGAATATATTTTTGGAAAATTGAAAGATTTTGATATTTTTGGAGGGAAGGTGGAAGAGTTGTCTAGAAGTCTTTTTGAATTTCTGAGGAAAAATTGAAAGGGAAAAGAGAAGATTCTAGGGGAGACTTTAGATTATATTGATTTAAGATTCTAGAAGGAAAATTGGTATTTAGATTTAAGAACTTTTGATTGATTATATTGATTATCAATTATTTGATTCCAAGTGTTTTTTCTTTTTCTTTTTTCTTTTTTTTTTTAGTTGTTTGATGGTAGTTTAATATTTCTTTGATTTTTTTAGTTGTTAGTTTTGATAATCTCATGCTAGTTATTTTTTCAAAAATCTTTAGATGTTAGTTTTGTTGATTTTGATGTTAATGTATTATTTCTTTCAATCCTTAGTTGTTAGTTTTAATAATTTCATGTTAGTCATTTTTAAAAAAATCTTTAGATGTTAATTTTGTTGATCTTGATGTTAATTCATTATTTCTTTGAATTTTTAGTTGTTAGTTTCGATGATTTCATGCTAGTTTTTTTTTTTTTTTTTGAAAAAACATCTTTAGATATTAATTTTGATGATCTTGATTGTTAGTTTGAATATTTTTTATGATAAGTTGTTTGCTATTATTTTATAAATTATGATAATTATATGAAATTGATATGTTTTTATTTTTGACTTATGCCTTTTAAGATTAGAGTTCAACTTATTCTTTGTGGGGTTATTCTCACTCAAGTAAGACCCCTTGATCATACATGATAGGTGGCCTATGATTATTTAACTTGCCTTTTCCTTGCTTTTGGATTGTTTTGTAGATGTTTGTTGGTAGTGATTATAGATGTCATGTTGTATGTCACCCTACTTTTCTTGGAGTTGTTGTTGGTTGATGTCTTTTATGTATTTTTGCCCAGGGAAAATTAATTTTTCAAAACATTTTTAAAAGGAAATTCAATTCTTAAACTTTTCTTGAAGAAAAATCATCTTAGGTGTTTAGGATTAAAAAAATCTCTTGAAAAGAAAAGAAAATGCAACCAATGTCAATTGGTATGCATTTTTTGGTTATTTATTTATTTATTTTAAATAAATTTTATTTTTGACACATGAATCCAAATAGACATGGAATAATTCTTGACTTTGATGAACTCATTAATTAATGTTCATATGAGGTTGAGGATACATGAATAAAATTCATGTATAGTGAATAGGGACTTGGTGAAAGCCCTATATTTTTCTTCAATTTTCAAGAACTTAATTAATGCTACATTTTAATAATTTCTTACCTTTGATTTGGAAAATAGGAAACAAATGACTAAGGTTATTTATTTATTTGTGCTTGAAACATGTTCCTAACTTCTTAAATTTGACAATTGAATTTTGTTTTGACCAAAAATCATTTTTTAAATAGGAGAACCAAGTTGGTTTTTACATAGGTCCCATTCTTGCCCCATTTTGGATAACTAAACTAATTTTGTATAAATAAATTACTTTTCAATTTCTTTAATTTTAATTGATATTTTTTTCCTTTAATCTACACTTCTTGAACTTAAGTTTAGACACATGTTTTGTTAAAAATTGATTCCTAAGTAGGAGCAAAAAAATTTCTTTTTGGCACCTACTGCACTGGCTCTGTTATGTCGTCAAGGACTGTTTGGTTCAATTTAAAATTCTTCCTTGTGTTTTTTAATTATGCTATTTTGTTTTTCTTGAAAATTAGACATTGAAATGAATTATGTAAATTTTGGTAAGATTTTATCATGCTTTTAAATAGTTTAATAAAATTTGCCTTTATACACTATTGAAAACTACCTTGTGTTGTGGCCAATGTGTTTTTGAATTAATCTAGTATTAGTTGGGATATGATTTGGGAAATTAGCCAATTGGGTTTTGTTCTAGAATTAGTGGGTATTTGGTAAATCAACTTAATAATTTAAAGTACCTTAATAACTTAATTTAAGTCATTAAGTAAATTCAACATGTTTGGTAAAATGACTTAATATAACAACTTAAAGTTTAAAACAACTTTAAGTAATAAGTTAAAATTGATGAATTTTTAAACAACATAGGATCACATGTAAACATTAAAGCATGCATAAAACGGGAATAAACAAAACGCTCACCTTGATTAATGTCGTGGAAAGCCATTTTTGTTCTCCACTGTCTCCAAGACGAAGCTCAGTCTATGATGGTATGTGAATCCGGGTTCAATGAGCTCTTCCCTTTCCTACACCCAAGATTCAGTCCAAGTGTGTTATGCGTGCCCTCTCTAGCCAAAGAAGAAGAAGATAGAGAGATGGAACGAGAGAAAGAGAGCTATCTCTATGCACTTATATATATATATATATCACGCATTACACACATTATTTGGACCACTTGACTTAATGGGCCAGTCAAATAAATTAGGGTGAACCCATAAAAAATCAAGCAACAATATGCGTCTAGCCCCATTATGGACCACAATGAAAAAAATAAAATAACATTGATTTAGGGCATTATCACATTGATTATGTAAGTCCACACATAAAAAATTCCAACAATTCTCCCACTTGGACTACATAATCAAACATCACAACATATACATAATCATAAATCAATGTCCCATACAATCTCATTTAAACAAATAATCAAAAGCAATCATACATGCTTTATTGTTTGATTCACAAGGAAAAATATACAATAATAGCAATCCTTCCAACAATAGCATAATATTACAATACCAAAAATGGCTCCCACTAACTTAATGCAACCTAGGCTTCCAACAACCCCATTTGAGATACATGTTCATGAAAAACAACTATGGGTAAGCCTTTTGTTAGTGGATCCGCCAACATACCTTTTGTGGACATGTGCTCAATATCAATAAGAGACTCTGCCACTTTCTCTTTAACAAAATAGAACTTTACATCAATATGCTTGGAGCAAGAAATACTCCTAGTGTTCTTAGAGAAAGCAACAGTTGCGGAATTATCATAAAATAATTTCAGTGGTCTAGAAATGGAGTCAACTACTCCCAAAGTTGAAAAAAAAATCCGCATCCATATAGCATGACAACAACCCTCATAACATGCCACATGCTCTGCCTCCATGGTTGAGGATGCTATAAGTGTTTGCTTGACACTTTTCCAAGATACAACTCCTCCTACCATCATAAAAATATAGCCCGTAGTGGATTTCTTATCATCTATGCAGCCAGTAAAATTAGCATCACAAAACCCAACTACATCAAGTATGTTGGTGCGCTGATCTGTCAACATTAAGTCCTTAGTTCCTTGCAAATACCTAAGGACCTTCTTAGCAGCTTTCCAATGTTGACTCCTAGGATTGCTCAAGTACCTTCCCAACATGCCCACAACAAAAGCAATATCAAAGCGTGTACATACTTGAGCATACATAAGGCTGCCAACCAAAGATGAATAAGGAATGACTCTCATTTCCTTTCTCTCATCATCATTTTGAGGACATTGAGCCTTTGAAAACTTATCACCCTTCACAACTGGCGCTCTAGTAGAACTACAGTTGTGCATATTGAACCTCTTCAATATCTTCTCAATATAGGCTCTTTGAGACAATTTAAGCACTCCATTAGCCCTATCATAAAGAATCTTTATGCCCAAAACATAAGAAGCCTCACCAAGATCCTTCATGTCAAAATGGGTTGACAACATGTGCTTTGTCTCAATCAACAAGTCAGAATCATTTTATGCGAGTAGTATATCATCAACATATAAAACAAGAAATATGTAACTACTCCCATTGACCCTCAAATATATGCATCTGTCAACTGTATTCTCTTTAAAACCATTTTGGGTGATAATCCTATCAAACTTTAGATACCACTGCCTCGAAGCCTGTTTAAGATCGTAAATTGATTTATTGAGCTTGCAAACTAAATCTTCCTTTCCAACTTTTGTAAAACCAGTAGGCTGCTCCATATACACTTCCTCATCCAGATTGCCATTCAAGAAAGCTATTTTGACATCCATCTGATGTAGCTCCTAATCAAAATGAGCTACTATGGCCATAATCACTCTAAAAGAGTCCTTGGTCAACACAGGTGAGAAGGTTTCTTTAAAATCAATTCATTCTCTTTGACTATAACCTTTAACCACAAGTCTAGCTTTATATCTCTCTATTTGCCCACTAGAATCACGTTTGGTCTTAAATACCCACTTGCATCCAACTGGTTTACAACCATGTGGCAATTCGACCAAATCCCAAACACCATTCATATACATAGAGTTCATTTCATCATCCATGGCTTCTTTCCAAGAAGTGAATTGAGGACAATGAATTGCTTCTTGATAAGTGACTGAATCAGAAGCATCATAACCATCATACTCATGCTCCTGCAAATGAACCATATAATCATCTGAAATAGCCAGCCTACGAACCCTCTGTGATCTTCTCGAAGTAATCCCATCAACAATAGTATCATCAACAAGAATGCCATGTTCCACTTGATCACCATGCTCTCCTTGATTAGTGGCTGGCTGTTGGACAATAGAAACATCCACATTTGGAACATGAGATGTGTGAAAAGGAATTATAACATGCTCTTATCCAAAAGGTATCTCACGAGGCATAAAACTGGGATCAACATTAACTTCATCTTCAAAGTATACAACCTTGTTTGACTCAATGATCCTGGTGGTATGAGATGGACAATAAAATCTGGAACCCCTTGATCCAATGCAATAGCCAACAAAGAAACCATTAATGGTTTTAGGATCAAGTTTCTTTGACTATGGGTTATATGGCCTAACCTCAACCTTACATCCCCAAACATGGAAATGGTGAAGGCTCGGTTTCTTCCCTGACCATAGCTCATAAGGTGTCTTAGGCACAGACTTACTGGGCACTTGATTCAAAATATATGCCACAGTCCTTAAGGTTTCACCCCACAGAAATTTTGGTAAGGAGGAATTAGACAACATGCACCTTACCATATCCAACAATGTGCGATTCCTCATTTCTGCAACCCCATTCTGTTGAGGAATGTTTGGCATTGTATATCTAGCATCAATGCAACATTCCAATAGAAACTTAGCGAATGGTCTAGGATTACGTCCAGTCTCATCATATCTCCCATAATACTCACCACCTCTATCAGACTTCACACCTTTAATGGGCTTTCCCAACTACAACTCCACCTTAGCCTTAAAGGCCTTAAACACATTTAGGGAGTTAAATTTCTCATGGATTAGTTCAACATAACCATATCTAGAGAAATCATCAATAAAAGTGATGAAGTATTTATAACCCCCTAAAACAGCTGGTGTCATGGGACCACATATATTTGTCTGGATCAAGTCTAAAGTACTTCCACACCTATCAATCTTCTCATTTCTATTCTTAGTTGTCATCTTCCCCTTTAAGCAAACAACACAAGTCTCGAAGTTTGAGAAATCAAGATTAGAAAGCACACCATCTCTAACCAATCTTTCTAATGTTTGCCTAGAAATATGATCTAGGCGTTCGTGCCACAACATGGAAGAACTCAAATTCATTCTAGCACGCTTGCAACCAACAATAGAATTAACAAAAGATGAATTACATAAAGGACCATCGTGCAAACTAAGACTATAAAGATTTCCAAACAAAACAGCATTGCCAATTAGAACTGAGTTGCTAAATATATCCAATTTTCCTCCTCCAAAGTGGAAAGTGTAACCTTGTCTATCCAAAATAGATATAGAAATCAAATTCCTCCCAAGTGAGGGTATGTAAGCAACATTGTGTAACAACAAAAAACTTTTTGTGGTCAATCTTAGCTTTATCATGCCAAAAAAATTCTACTTTCACTTTGCTTCCATCATCCATATACACACATTCTTCATGCTTTGATGGCCTCCTTTTGTTTGTCATCTTCTGCAAAGAATTAGTGACATGAATAGTGGCACCAGTATCTAACCACCAAGAATTGGCATGAACATCAACAATATTAGTCTCAATCATGTTTGCATTCAAATTAACCACAACCACAATTTCACCTTTCTTTTTCTTCTCTAGCCAATTTTTAAACTTGAAGCAATCAGTCTGCTTGTGGCAAAAGTTGCACTTCCCCTTGAATCTCTCACTCTTTGCAATATTAGAATAAGCAGATGCATTGGAGGTTCCTTGACTTGAATTCCCTTTCCTCTTGAATTTCTTAGAGCCTCCAAAATTCTTGTGTGGAGGGGTTTTTTCTTCATATTACTCACTTGGTCAATAACAAGAGCAAGGGAGTGAGTCTCATTTTTCTTCAGTGAGACTTCATGTTGCACCACAATGGACATCAACTCTTTCAGAGTTCATTCTTCCTTCAAGGCATTATAAGTCAACTTCACCGCATCAAATGAAGTAGGAAGAGACTCAAGTATCAACCATTTCAAGAATTTCTCACTTAACTCCACTTTCATCTCATTTGCCTTTTGAAGAAGTGCTTTAGCTTGATGATGTGATCTATAATCCCACCTACTCCATCATACATAGTGGTTGTGAGAAGCTTCAAATAAGTTGCCATTTCTGCCTTATCAATCTTGGTATAATTGGCCTTCACATATTCCAAAAAGTCTTTGGCCCTTTCCGTCTTTGGCACACATTCTTTGATAGATTTATCCATAGTGTATTTCATCACCATCAAACAACTCCTATTGGAGTGCTCCCATCTCTCATAAAAGGATCTTTCATCAGTAGAGCTCACATCAGTGGGCTTACATGGCTCATCAACTCTCAAAGCCAAGTCCAAATTTTGCAGAGTCATATGCACATTGAAAAACTCATGCCATTCCTCAAAATTATTTCCAGTAAGGGGCTTGATGGCAAATAATTTCAAAGTAATTCCAAGATTGCTAGTAGCTGGAAAATAGCAAAATTAAACAATATGCATGTTACTACAATATCATGCACTTTGCTAGTTTCTAGAATTTCTCAATTTAGCAATATCTTGGAATTTTGAAATTCCACGGCAATAAGGACAACTAATTAAATGTCACAACCAAGATGCACTAATTTTATTACCGAAAGGGTAAAAGAAAATTAGTACGGTTCATAATATATAATTAATTTCCTTCACCAATCTAAGCATCCTACCAAGTATTATAATCATCGATAGGACAATTACAATACTCGTATGGACCTTAGTAATCATAATAATAAAGCAACCAAAAGTGGGAAATAAAATATCTCAACAAAGACAATTTGACACATATAGGATCACGATAGGCAACCACATATATGTTTACTATTGTCATGATAAACTCAAATATTTAATTTGCACAACTTGACACACTTGGAATTGCGATAGGCAATCACACAAGTGTTCTTCATTGCCATAATAAATTTAAATATTTAAAAAAAATGGCCTAGGACAACATTATTGGTATAAGATAAAAAATTATACCATAAAGAACAATAATAATAATAATTGTCCCAATAAAACCAAATTTAACAAATGCTAACAATTCCAAGAATATGCATAATCATTCCAAGAATACCAGGACAACGAAAACCATTTTTTTTTTTCACACAAGTGTTCTTCATTGCCATAATAAATTTAAATATTTAACAAAAATGGCCTAGGACAACATTATTGGTATAAGATAAAAAATTATACCATAAAGAACAATAATAATAATAATAATTGTCCCAATAAAACCAAATTTAACAAATGCATAACAATTCCAAGAATATGCATAATCATTCCAAGAATACTAGGATAACCAAAACAAAAAAAAAAAAAAAAGTTTTTTTTTTTAAATGATGTCATGATGACGTCATCTCATCTTCTCCACCAGAACATGACTTGGTTCTTCTCTAGAGAGAAAAAAAAAAATTTGCCAAAATTTTGTGCATTTTCCAACGAAAACACTTAGGTTTCCTTCCTCAAACATCAAACCTTCAATCTAAACCCAAAAATTGCACAAAAAACGCATAAAAGGAAGAACCAAAATAAGCCCTAATTTTCGAAATTCCATCAAATGAGCTCCAAAAACAATAAAAAAAAAAAAAAGGATGGGTTTTGCTCCAAACAATATTCTCTACAAGTCTCCAACATCAATCGGGCTTGAAAACTGAGAAACAACACCAAAACGAAAAAAAAAACTCCGAAAAAAAATGGCTTATGAAACCAGGAAACGGGAAACCTAAAATAACCCAAATATACAGCTCAAATGTCATCCATGTTGTGCTCTGATACCAATTGATGAATTTTTAAACAACATAGGATCACATATAAACATTAAAGCGTGCATAAAATGAGAATAAACGAAATGCTCACCTTGATTAATGCTGTGGAAAGCCATTTTTGTTCTCCACTGCCTCCAAGACGAAGCTCAGTCCATGATGGTATGTGAATCCAGGTTCAATGAGCTCTTCCCTTTCCTACACCCAAGATTCAGTCCAAGTGTGTTTTGCATGCCCTTTCCAGCCAAAGAAGAAGAAGAAAAAGAGATAGAGCGAGCGAGAGAGAGAGCTATCTTTATGCACTTATATATATATATATATATATATATATATATATATATATATCACGCATTACACACATTATTTGGACCACTTGACTTAATGGGTCAGTCAAGTGAATTAGGGTGAGCCTATAAAAAATCAAGCAACAATATGTGCCCAGTCCCATTATGGACCTCAATGAAAAAAATAAAATAACATTGATTTATGACATTATCACATTGATTATGTAAGTCCACACATAAAAAATTCCAACAAAAATGATTTGCTAATTCTTAATTTTATATCTCCATTTTACCGGTTTGCCCTATTTTCCCATGGTAACTTTCTTCACACCCACAACCTCCACTGCTCTCCATGACCTCACTGCTTCTCCACAATTGAACCTCACTTGTCCTCTACTGAACCTCCATTGCTACTATTACTCTTCCTTGGCGTCAAGATCACTACTAGCAACAACCACGAGGTAACATTCGATTTCTCATTTTTCAAATGGAATCCCATACTTGAAATTTTTTCGTATATTTCTAGATTTTGTTGGGTATTTGTTTGTTTCACTTTTTAGAGTTGATTTTGAGGTTGTTTAGTGGCTGAGAAAGCTATAGGAAAATGAAGATGAAAATGAAAGCTTGTGTTTGTTTTTTATTGCTTTTTCTCCTAGGTTTTTTTTTAGTTTCAGTACTTCATGCTATTACTTGCTGTTGTAGAAATCAAACTAAAATAATTCAGAGGCATTATAAAAAATACAGAACATTTATAGGGAAGAAAGTGTTTGTTCAGGGAAACCAATTGAGACGGTCCTATTTGATCAATTCTATACATTGCAGTTAGCCATCAGTAGAACTAGGACTCGAAAGCCCTAAATATAGAGCTACTGTCACAGTTTCATCGTCAATAGAGCTAGATAATGTCTTTTCCTTCCCCTTGTTCATGTCCACTTCCATGGCAGTATCACAGGACTCTTGTTCATCATATCTTGTGGGCCTAAAATGAGGAGAGGAAGAGCTTCTCTAAGAGGGGGAGAGGGGGCGGGGGTGGGGGATGGGTGAACAATGATAGTTGTTGTTGGTGTTGAAGTTATTTTAGTACATTTTGTTGAAGTCATACCGAGGAGGACACATAGATTGATTGGAAGAAGAAGAGGAAGAAAAAAAATGTGATAAAGAGGATTGAGGTTGAAGACTGCTTTATTTTAACTTTTGGACTTCTTCGATGACTCCCTTTAAAAAATCAGTCAATTTCCCTTGAAGAAATTTCTTGGCATCATGGTGTTGATGCCCTCATTACTATTTAAATCCCATGAGTGTTCATATGTTAGGAAAGACTTGAAATAATAAAATAATAATTAAACCTCCTTCTTTAATTATTTAAAATAAAAGAGTCCATTGTGGGCATCACATGTGTGGGTGGATGGGTGGATGGTTGGATGGTTGGACGTGTCAAACCTCTCCTTCTTACATTTAAAATAAAATAATAATTAAAAATATTGAAATCCATTTTTATTTTTTATATATGGAGACTAATTTGTAAACAATTGAAAAGAGTCCGAATCCAGTAGAGACCTTTGACAAGAATTGTAGCACACAGAACTCCCACCTTGCAAGGGAGATTCCATCTGTCTTTCCACCAACCTGTGTTCTCCTGCAATTTCTTTTCACTTTTTATGAAGAAATTGCATGTATTTAAGCTGAGTTAAAGTGAATCCTCATAGTAGGAGCGGATGGCTTTTGCAAATCCTCAAAGTCAAAGAGCGTCTTCTTCTTCATCTTCCATTTCTATTCGTGGATGGAATTACGATGTTTTCTTGAGCTTTTTGGGTGAAGATTTACAGATCATCTCTACAGAACTTTGAGTCGGAAAGGGATTCGTACCTTTAGGGATGATGAAGAGCTTCCAAGAGGAGAAGAGATTGCAGCAGAACTTTTAAAAGCTATTGAAGAGTCAAGGATTTGCCTCATAATTCTGTCCGAAAACTATGCCCGTTCTAGGTGGTGTTTGGAAGAACTGACGAAGATCATGGATTGCAGGGAGCAAACGGGAAAATTAGTTCTTCCGATTTTCTGCCACGTGGAACCATTGCATGTGCGAGGACAGATTCAGAGTTTTGGAGAAGCTTTAGCCGATCATGAAAGAAACGTAGGCCATGAGGAGGGAAGGAGGAAGATAGAGAAGTGGAGGGCAGCGTTGACCATGGTGGCGGGTATCACCGGATGGTGGTTAAAGAATCGGTAAATATAACATTTTTTTCGTATCCATTAAAAGTTAGTATCAGCATTGTTACCTTGTCTTTAAAAGTCAACAAACCGAAAAATCTAACCGTTAAAACTGAAATTGAACTCCATAGGGATGTTCCTCACAACAAAAAGACCGTTCTCCTAAAATTTCACATGAAACAGAGCAGAATGCCCTCTTTCTATAGCTCCTGTTTCTCCTCTTTTCACATTTTTTTTCCCTTTCTAACCCTATCCTCCCGTAGCTTTCATGCTACTTCAATCCCCTTTTTGTTTTCTTTTTTTAAATTTATTTTCTCTTAGGCAGTGGCTTTCAACCACTTTTAATCCTCCTTTTTTCTTTTTCTTTCTTTAATTATTTCCCCTTCCTTTTATTATTTATTTATTTTATTTATTTTTAAAAAATCCTCTAACTATAGATTTCAATGTTTCCAAAATCAGATTTTTTATTTTTTATTTTTTATATTTTTTATCATCTATTTGCAAGTATTACATTTTCTTTTAAACCATATTTCTCATTTTTCAATAAAACTCAATTTCTAAAATACAAAATTTCATTCTCATATTTTCTTTTATTTTTTTCACTATAATAAATTTTCAAAACTAAAATTATTAATTCTAGTAACCGATAAGACTTAACCAATTTTCCAAAAAAAATTCTATAGTAAAATTGGCATGATACAAATTCAACTCACTTATTTGACAACTAAAGTTCTTCAAGTTACCAATCCAAATAGGATATATGTTCTTAATTTGGCCTTCTTAACTTTTCAACCACTTTTTTACTAGGAAATTTTCCAACTCTCAATTCCCACATGGCTTAAAATACTCTGTTATTACAGGTTTGTTATTGAAACTTTAGAAAAAACAAAGTTGTGGTTGCACATGAAAATGATGATGATGATATGTTTGTTTCTTTGTGGAGTTGATCTGTTGGTATGTGCAAACAACTGGTCTTTGAATTTTTATTTTTATTTTTTAGTATTTTTATGATACTTACAAATACCATCTTATGATAGACATGATAAAATAAAGGCTAATATCATCTAAGAAGGGAGGGGATTGCCCTTCTTGTGTGGGATGGTGGTCAGAAATGATGATTAAAGGACAACAGTTTCCATCGTTAATTTATACTTTGGCATAATGAAAACAGTAGATCATGTGAACCAAGTAATTCGACCTTATCCCTTCAACACATTTTATTTGCCCATAATTCTGGTTTTCTAAATAAAGTTAAAAGCATAATCCAATGTTCTTCATGTTTGCTAGCATTTGAAACTGTTGACTCACAACACATGTCTCATGCTTTACCACTTACAAGCCTGAGGCACATGTTATTGAGGAGATTACTTCTGTTATTTGGAAGAGTTTAAATCAGGAACTCTTACATGTTGAGAAGAATCTCGTTGGGATGGATAGTCAAAGGGTGTCTTCTTCTTCTATTGGTCCATCAGAATATGAAGTTTTCTTGAGCTTTTGGGATGAAGATGCCAGACACAATTTCATAGATCATCTCTATGCAGCTTTGCATCGAAAAGGGATTCGTACCTTTAGAATCGATGATCTAAGGGGAGGAGATATTGCATTGGGTCTTTTGCACGCTATTGAGAAGTCAAGGTTGGTTCTTGTAATTCTCTCAGACAACTATGTCTGTTATAGCTGTTGTTTAGATGAACTGGTCAAGATTATGAAGTGCAGGAAAGAAATGGGAAAAATTGTTTTCCCAGTTTTCTATCATGTCGATCCTTCCCATGTGCGAAATCAGAGGGGTAGTTACGGAGAATGAATGGCCAATCATGAAAGAAAAGGTTTTGATGAGAAGATACAGAGGTGGAGAGGAGCTTTGAGGGAAGTGGGCTATCTTTCTGGATGGCATGTACATAAAGGGTAAATATAGCTTGCCCCACATAATCTCTTGCAAGTATCCTCAATTTTTTATACATATTGATAAAATAGAAATCTATTAAAAGTTATAATTGGCATATGCATCTTATCCTAAAAAGTCAAAATCTTATGTCTCCTTTTGATCAAATTTGTCATGTGGCAGTAATGAATTTGAAATGGTTATTCCCAATTAAGCGACCATTTAATATACAAATTTAGGACCTTTGCATCATAATAGTAAAGCAACCTAGCAAACCAGAGTTGTTAGATAATTATATCAAGTATTGGTGACTAAAATAGTAAGTAGTGCATTTTCATCAATTAAAATAGAAAAAAAATCATACATTTTCTTAATCATTTCCCCAAATATATTCTAGGAAAAATGATGGTTAGGCATGTGACTAATTGAAATATAGAGGACAAATATGACATTTTTTTCTCATCAAAGATTCGATTTGGAGGGTTTTTTTTTTTTTTTTTTTTTTATAAATGATACATCATTACTCTTTCAAAATGTGAGTAGCATATTAAAGGTATTAAGACTTGAAGTCATGCGGTTGAGACTCAAGATGGAAGGCAAAAGTTTATTTGTGAGACTTTAATATTTGATACTTTTAAAATGTCATTTGTCCTTTTTGTTTTATTCAGAATAAAGTCTTTCAAACTTTGTCCTTATCCTTGAAATGTGAAAAGGAAACCCCTTGTTTATTTTGTTCACATACACACACACACACACAAAAAAAAAAAAAAGAACTTTAGATTTCCATTTTGTTGTGGAGGAATGGAGATTTTTGTAGTTATATATGAAAATGAAGATGCTATATTTGGAATTGTATGTGTGATTAAGTAAGACACATTACTTTTACTACTTGGGTAATCTTTGATAATTGTCGGAAGCAAGATTTCATTGTAATCAACTTTATGAATGGTAATAAGTTGATTTTGAGTAAATCATTTATTTTTCCTTCATCATTTATTTCTTTCTTAAGATCTTGCACACTTGATATTGATTTATTGTCTTCAACATTGTCTCATTTCGAGGTTTTATATTGCTTTGATTAACATTAATTGTTTCAAATCCAAAATAATGTTGTCTTCTTTTCCTTCTACTAAAATTTCATTGATTTCGTATTTCTTTCCATTCTTTTATTAGGTTAATATGTTGGTATATGCAAACAACTATTCTTGATTTTTTTTTTAATTGTTTTCAGATAGATCAAATGCCATTTTAGGAATGATCCTAATTAAAAAGAAGCTTAGGAAAATAATTGGGTAAAGTTTTAAATGAAGGCCAACATCATCGATGTAAGAAGGGAGGTGAGTAATTTTCCAATATGGATGGAGGTGGGACAGATGAATAAAGGATAACATTTAGAAGGCCTCTTTTTATGGTGTTCTACTAGTGCTCGAATGATCTATCTAATTAATCCTTATTTCGGTAACATACTCTATTTGCCCATAATTCAAGATTTTATATGAAACCCAACATAATCAAGTTTGCTTCATGTTTTCTACTATTTGTTAGTCTGTTGGCTCACCCATGTATGTGCCTTACTGGTGGTAGGTCTGAGGCAAATTATATTGAGGATATTACTCATGTTATTTTGATGAGATTTAGCCAGAAACTCTTACATGTTGACAAAAAGCTCATTGGGATGGATTATCATTTATAAAAAAATGGAAGAAATTTTTCCACAGATGATAAACCCATTATCAAATGATGTTTGCATGGTTGGGATCTATGGATTTGGAGGAATTGGTAAGACAACCATTGCTAAAGTTTTATATAATGGAATTGCTGCACAATTCATGATTACAAGCTTTCTTGCTAATGTTAGAGAGGATTTCAAAAGTCAAGGCCTACTTCCTTTACAAAAAAAACTTCTTAATGATATCTTACCGAGAAGGAAGAATTTTATAAGCAATGTTGATGAAGGGATCTGTATGATAAAAGACATGTTTTGCTTTAAAAAGGTCCTTCTTGTGCTTGATGATGTTGATGATTTGAACCAACTGGAAGCCTTAGCTGGTGATCATAATTGGTTTGGTTCAAGAAGTAGAATTATTATAAGCATCTATTAGAGGTGCATGAAACGGATGCATTATTTGAGGTTAAGAAATTAGATCACAAGGAAGCTACTGAACTCTTTAGTTGGAATGCTTTTAAACAAAACCATCCCAAAGAAGATTATGAAAAACTTTCAAACTCTGTGGTACATTATGTTAATGGACTTCCGTTAGGTCTTAAAGTTTTGGGTTGTTTTCTATATGGCAAGACGATAAGTCAATGGAAAAGTGAATTGCATAAAATGGAACGAGAACCTAACAAAAAAATTCAACATGTGCTTAATAGAAGTTACGATGAATTAGATTGCACACAAACGCAAATATTCCTAGATGTCACTTGCTTCTTTAATGGAGAAGACAAAGATTTTGTTACAAGAATCCTAGATGCTTGCAACTTCTTTGCAGAGAGTGGAATACGTGTCCTTAGTGATAAGTGTCTCATAAGTATTATAGACAACAACATATGGATGCATGATTTGTTACGACATTTGGGACATGATATTGTTAGACAAGAATTTCCTGAAGACCTTGGAAAATGGAGCAGATTGTGTTATCCTGATTCTTATAAGTCGTGTATTGACAAGAAAAATGGTAAGAGCAATATGTAAATGAACTTACTTTCAAATGTGAATGATATTTGAAATACATAAACTTCAATAATATCATTTTTGTTTAAGTTACAAATAGTACTTTACTTCTATGTATTTAATTTGCTCTTCACCTATCATCTACTCTTGTTTGTTAGGGAATGGAGGCAATTAAAGGTATACTCTTGGACTTGTCTATACCAAAGTGGATACACATTACTATTGAATCCCTTGCGATGATGAAGAATCTTAGGTTGCTCAAAATCCTTTTGGATCATGAATCTACTTCTATGAGGGATGATTATAAAGTAAAGTTGTCCAAAGACTTTGAATTCCCTTCTTATGAGCTAAGATATCTCTATTGGCATGGATATCCTTTGGAATATTTGCCATCAAGTTTTAATGCGGAGGACCTTGTAGAACTTGACATGTGTTATAGCAGCTTAAAACAACTCTGGGAAAATGACATGGTATGATTATTGATAATTTATTCATGTTTCTTCTTTAGTTAATCTCCAAAGTCCATGAAAGCTTATATTATTTTTCTCTTGCAGCTTCTTGAAAAGTTAAATACTATCAGACTGAGTTGCTCTCAACACCTCATTGAAATTCCAGACATCTCAATTAGTGCGCCCAATCTGGAGAAACTAATTTTTGATGGTTGTTCAAGTTTGCTTGAGGTTCACCCATCTATTGGAAAGCTGAACAAGCTTATTTTATTGAATTTGAAAAACTGCAAAAAGCTTGTTTGTTTTCCTTGCATCATCAACATGAAAGCGCTTCAAATTCTTAATTTCTCTGGCTGCTCAGGGCTCAAGAAGTTTCCAAATATTCAAGGTAACATGGAAAATTTATTGGATCTTTATTTAGCTTCAATTGCTATTGAGGAACTTCCCTCCTCAATTGGGCATCTCACTGGACTTGTTTTATTGGATCTGAAATGGTGCAAAAATCTTAAGAGTCTTCCCACAAGTATTTGTAAGTTGAAATCCCTTGAATATCTCTTTCTTTCTGGCTGTTCAAAACTTGAAAGTTTTCCAGAAATGATGGAGAATATGGACAATTTGAAAGAGCTTCTTTTAGATGGGACACCTATCGAAGTGCTACCCTCGTCAATTGAACGTCTAAAAGTCCTCATTTTATTGAATCTGAGGAAATGCAAAAACCTTGTGAGTCTTTCAAAGAAACCTCCAAGTGTTGATATATCCAGGATGTAAAATATTAGCACCTACCTCATTGGGCTCGCTCTTTTCGTTCTGATTATTGCATAGAAACAGCTCAAATGGGATCAGTTTGCGCTTGCCTTCTGGTTTTTCTAGTTTCAGGTCCTTCACAAATTTAGACCTAAGTGACTGCAAACTAATAGAAGGAGCAATCCCCAAGGATATTTTCTCCTTAATCTCATTGAAGAAATTAGATCTAAGCAGAAACAATTTTCTAAGCATACCTGCTGGCATCATTGAACTTACAAACCTAAAAGACCTTCGGTTGGGGCAGTGCCAGAGTCTCATAGAAATTCTTGAGCTTCCACCAAGTGTCCGAGACATAGATGCACACAATTTCACAGCCCTTTTACCAGGCTCATCAAGGGTAAGCACATTGCAAGGGCTACAGTTCCTATTCTATAATTGCTCCAAACCAGTTGAGGACCAATCCAGTGATGATAAGAGGAATGCATTACAAAGATTTCCACATAATTTTGTCTTCCACTAATTCACCTATTGTGATGCAGAAATTGCTTGAAAATATTGCATTTAGTATTATTTTTCCTGGCAGTGGAATTCCTGAGTGGATCTGGCATCAGAATGCGGGATCTTCTATAAAAATAGAGCTACCTACAGACTGGTATAATGATGACTTCTTGGGATTTGCTTTCTTCTCTGTTCTTGAACATCTCCCTGAGAGAATTATATGTCGTTTAAATTCTGATGTTTTTTATTATGGAGACTTGAAAGACTTCGGTCATGATTTCCATTGGAAAGGCAACATTGTTGGGTCAGAACATGTCTGGCTGGGTTATCAACCATGTTCCCAGTTGAGGTTGTTTCAATTCAATGACCCCAATGACTGGAATCGCATTGAGATTTCTTTTGAAGCAGCCCAAAGATTCATCTCAAGTGCATCCAATGTGGTGAAGAAGTGTGGGATATGTTTTATATATGCAGAAGACCTTGAAGGAATCCATCTACAAAATAGAAAACAGCTGAAGAGAGGGGGATGTAATGTAGTCGAGAGAAGCAGTGACAGAGAAGGACTCAATGGAGGTGGAACCTGACCTTTGATTCTGCTGGAATTTGTTATTAAGCCTATGTAAGGTTCTGACAGTTTGTGTTTTATATAGCATTGGGTAGCACATATAAGGAGTTTGATTAAGAAAATCAAGCAAAGATGGTGTTGGGTGATGAATGCTAGTTGTCAATTGTTATTTATGAACCTAGTTAGTTTCTACAGAGCAAATCCTTTCCAAATTAATGTAGCAGTGCCACAAGTTCGCAATCTTGCATCCTTATTGTAACAACCCACACCCAATCATGTAGATATTGTCCGCTTTGGGCCCAAGGGGGCCCTCACGACTTTAAAACGCGTCTACTTGGTTAAGAGGAGCCTCTACATATATAGTGCCAGAAACTTTCTCCCCTATCCGATGTGGGACATCACAAACATCCCCCCATGCAGACACAACATCCTCATTGTGTCCCATGGGATTGCAGGGCCAAACAAACAAACACCCCTTACGAAGCCAAACAAACCCCCACACCGAGGTCGGGGATCGGCTCTGATACCATTTGTAACAACCCACACCCAATCATGTAGATATTGTCCGCTTTGGGCCCAAGGGGGCCCTCACGGCTTTAAAACGCGTCTACTTTGTTAAGAGGAGTCTCTACATATATAGCGCTAGGAACTTTCTCCCCTATCCGATGTGGGACATCATACTTATGAATTCATTTATACAATTGTTAGTTGTTATTTATGCACGTAGTTAGTTTCACTGTTGTGACAAAGGTGCTGGAATGGTTTACTTGATCCTATTAAGAAAATAACTTGTATTCAGTGTTAAGAGTGAAGACAGAGATTTGGAAATGGCAATGTTTCTATAAGCACTAAATTTTCATGTGGCTAGACGAGTGTTTGTACAATGATAATATCATGTTTACAAAGCTTAGTAGTTCTTATGACTTCCAGAGCATTGAAATAAAATACCATTTGATCCTTAATTGTCACATGCTTTACTTCTCATATAAAGATGGAATTTATTAAGCTTGTTGACTGTCGACTTAATTTGAGGAGTTAATTCTACTTTATTGGTTGTAGCCAAGCATATTTTACTGTTAAATAATTTGTAGAGGTTTGAATTTTGTCCTTTTTTTGTCTTTATATTTTTTTTTTATCATTGTTGATTGTTTCAATAACTAAATGCTACATAACATTCCAATTCTCCAAGTTTGATTACTTTTTTGTAGGTTTCTTTGCTTCAGTGGGCTCAATCACTTCAAAAGGTGTTTCAAATTTCTATTCCACTTCAACATTATCTTAGGCTAGGTTTGGTTCCTAGAAAATTTGAAGGAAAATGTGAGGAAAATAAAATAAAGAAAAAAAAGTAGAAGGAAAGAAAAAGTAAAAAAAAAAAAAAAAGGTTTAAACTTAATAAATTATTTTTATATGCTTCTTCAAACTCATTTTATTTATTTCCCTATATTATATAAAGATTAAATAATTTAAAAATGTACGCTGTTTTGGCAAATTTTAATTATATTTTATTTTCTTTTGTATTTCTCATGTGCTAAACATGAAAAAACCATTTTTCTTAACACTTTTTTTCTTTCCTTAGTACTTTCTAGGAACCAAACATAGCCTTAATATGTGATTAGCATATATATATATATAACCAAGTTACTTTTAGTTGAATTTTTCCTTTCTCTATCATTTTCTTACCATAGTGGAAGCATTCAACATTGTTCTATTTGAATTCTTTGTAGTGCATTTCATATTTCTCTTCTCAAACTCCATATGTCAACTTCTTCCTTACTACCTTTCTAGTTCGTTTTATTTTCTTTCTTTTTTCTCAAAGCAATTTGCTATCTTCATTTATTTATTTATTTATTTATTTTGCTTTTTCTGCAAAAGAGCACTTCCTCTTCAATCTTGGATGAACTTCGGCTGATTTTCTTTTGTTGAACATCTTGATTAGCTAATATTAGTCTTTCTAACTCCAATAAAGATGGTTAAGTTGGCAAACCATGAATTATCGTATTGGATTATTAATCATGTACTCTCTACTCATTAATTTTAGCTTTAGGATTTAATTATCAAATTTTATGAGCTACAAATTTTACCTTGAGCATAGACATTATCATTTCACCTTTAAATTTTCCACTTTTTCAATCCATCAACATGTTCCTTGGGTAATGTTGTGTCCTTGCTATTACTAAAAACTTTTCAAAAAGTCCTTCTATTAAGGTAAAGAAGCACTTCAATCAATCAATAAGAGATTCGACTAAACCAATTAATTTGATTCAAACTTAAAGATAAAAGTTGAATTCAATTTCACATTATTTGTTATGATTATGTTATAGAGCTAAAAAGCAATCACATAATTAAACACAAATAATTTATGTGGAAAACCTTGTCTCAAGGTGAAAAGCCGTCAGAGCATTCCCGACTACCAAACTCTACTAAATCAATTATCAATATACAAGTGAACCATCTTATGAAAAGTGAGTTCTAATTTCAATCTCTCATATCCTCCTTTCTTGTGATCTCTACATGACCCAAACTTGATTTTCCATAGCTTGATGTCCCATTGAATTGCTTTGGAATCACTTTGATATGAAGCTTCTTACTTGGAAGTTGATTCACATGTTAGGACCTCAAAAACGAAAATTGGGAGAAGAAAGACAATCACTTTGAGGGGATACCCAACGCACTAATAGTTTTGTATTAGATTATTCAAGCCATGGGAAAAATACTAATTCATTGATTTCAATGTTGCATTGATTTCCCTATTTAAATTTTACCTTGTAGAGATTAAAATATCATAAATTATAAAAATATCAATTGTTGAATTTTTAGAAGTATCAAATTTATTAGGCAAAAATTTAGTCAAAAAAATTAATGAGATAAAAAATGATCAAAACACAGAATGTTGGAAAAAAAAACATTAAGTAATGATAAAATGAGTAATAACGTATTTGTTGAAGTTATTTTATTGAATAAAATAATATATTTATGATAACATTTGTAATACATGACAATAATTTTCAAAACTTGAAGACGCCTTTAATATTAAAATGATAATCCATCTAATTTGGATATATTCAAAGATATAAAAATAGTAATATGTAATTATTTTTTATTTATAAATATTTATAAATGTATGTTTTTCTCATATTTAATTATAAATTATATTAAAAAATTATAAGTGATGATCATGTTTTCCTTATTTTATTTACAGCAAAAGATATAAAAATTATCTTGATGGTTTTATATTTTTTAAAATCACTTAAATCAAATTTGAAAATGAAAGTTTAATATCTCATACCGTGAAACTACCTATGGTGGGGATGGCTGATGGGTTGAATAGGTAGTTCTTAGATTTTAGCCTAAAAATTACCAAATTTTTTAATGAATTTTTTATTAGATTGATAATTATTAAATAATTTAATAACTCCACTCGCATAAGAAAATACGCAATATACATGGAAAACCTCTCACAAAGTCTCCCAAAGACTATGGAAGTAAAAAATCATGGGATTAGAGATTCCAAAGGCAAAATATCCCTTAATCATGAAGAATTAAGTACATAAATTTATTTGATAGTTACTACTCTTTGAGACTTACACTCTAGTACCTACTCCTAACTTCATGTTGATGATGTAAAACTTTTGTGCTCCTTAGTAGACTCCTCAATGCCTTAAGGAGGATGCAAGAGTCTACCACAAAGCCTTAAACATTAGCAAATCAATTTGAGAGTTTTGGGTTAAAAGCAAAAAATGACTGTAGGCTTAGGGTACATCATGATCAAATAAGAAATCACAATTTATATGTAAAAACACACACACACATGGGTGAAACCTCATGCACTTAGGACAAGATTACAAAATGATAATTTTCCAAAAAACACAAATTTGTAAAATAACTAAATTTGGAAACTTTGCTAATTGTCCAAACTGGGTAATTTAGGGCTTGAATGCTCAAGCACCTTTTAAGTAAAGCTTGAGCAACCCTTGTCAACACCTGTCCACTCTTAAGAAATACTTGAGTGATTGATTAGGGTGCTTAAATGCTCAACTTTAGAATTCTATTTTTCAATTAAACTAAACACTCAATTTTCAATTTCCTAATCTCAACTTTATGCCTTCCTAAAAGTCATTATCCTCTTCATAGCTCACAATACTTGTATTTTCCCAAGTTGATTCTGTTACAACTTTGAGTCTTCACAAGCAATGTAAGTCATAAGAAAGTATTTATAGTCTTCAACTAGGATAAGTAGAATAAAATAGTCAATTTAATCTAAATAGACTAATGTAGAATATAAAAAATAAATAAATAAAGATAATTAAAATTAATTTATTTACCAAAGTTTTATTTTAATATTTAATTGTGTGCATGGATATTTACTTAAATATAACAAATGCAAGTATAGATAATAAGTGCAACTTGACAACGTTTTTCCATGAAAGTCAAGCTATTTTAGAGGTTGTATAAGGGTATGATAAGGGACAAAAGTGATCTTATTGTATGAGACAATATAGAACAACCATTATAGTTTGTTTCCCTTTGAAAGGTGGTAGACCTTCAACAAAATCCATGGAGATATTAAAACATCTTGTGAAGGAATGAACAATGGTTTTAGCAAACCTTATTAAGTGCATAGAATTAGGAAGGCGTTGGAGTTTATGGTTATTAATACCTTTCAAATTAAAAAAGAAAAAAGAAAAAAGTTATAATCATAGAAGAAAGTGAGAAATCTCTTTTGGTTATTGCAATGCATGGTTGCTATATTATATAATGAGGTTTGACTTAGTCATAGGAGTGATTGAGCTCACAACTTGCATATTGACACATATTATGTTAGACATGGATCATTAATTAGATAACTTTACTAAATGACTTTTATAAAGTGTTAAACTTTCCTAGTCTCTTAATTTTGAAATGATTAATGGATTCAAGGTTCTTGCTTCTTTATTTCTTTAACATACAACACATTATGCCACAAACTTCTTTATTTCACTTAACATACCTTTCTAATAAAAAGTTGTTGATGCTTACCTATAAATTTGAGAGTATCCTAAATGACTAGTTGTTGAAGAAGCATGAAATTTATGGCTTCATTAATCACTCATAGTCGGAATTTTTCTTGACATGTTCCTTTGTTAGGCTTAAACATTCCTTATACAGTATCTTATAAGCTATGTGAAAATTCATGTCATTATCATCAAAGTCACTTAACTCACTTAAAGGTTTTTTTAAGGGAGGTTATCTATTGACATTTGTCACAAAGGCAATGAAGTTAATGCTCTCAAAATATTCATTTAATTTGTTTTCACTTGTTTAATTAGACTCGAATTCACTCCAAGTTGTTTGTATGACCTTTTTATCCTTCGAGGGACATTCAAATGCAAAATTACCCTTTTCACCACATTTAATACATTCAATTTCAAGCTCCTTTTTCAGGCCTTTCTCCATATTTTTCTCTTTTCCCATTGATTTTCTCTATTTTTTTAGCATCATTTAATTTTTTCTTGGATTTTTCTAATTTCATATACTTCTTGAATTTTTTTAGCAAACCTTGTAAATTTTCGCTCTCACATTTTCTCATCATCATCACTTTTAGAACTTAGAGACTATTCTTTAATGGCATTTAAAGCAACTCCTTTCCCTTTCCTAAGTGATTCAAGGTTCATATTTAATGATTCCACATCCTTAGACTCCTCAATGGCGGTCACATTTGCTCTAAATCTCTTTGAGAGAGATCTTATTTATTTATTTATTTTTATAACTTTAAAGTTAGAAATAGGTTCACCATGATTAAAACTAGAATTCATACTATCCATCAATTTTGTATGAAAATCTCTATAGGTCTCATAATCATCCATCCTAACGGTCTTAAACCTAAAAGTCAAAATTTGAAGTTTGGACACTTTAATAGCATTGTTTCCTTCATGAGTCACTTGGAGAATATCCCAAGCCCCCTTAGTCGAAGTGCATGTAGCAATCTTTCAATATTCATCCATGCTAATGACATTGAAAATAAATACATGACCTTTGCATTGTTCTTATTAGCATCATTTTCACTTCTATACCATTTCAAATTAAGCTTGACAACATATGTTAGTCTACCTTCTCTATCCAACACCTTATGTAGAGACCAACCAAATTTAATGGTATTTCAAACCTTTTTGCTTTGTATTTTGAACAAAAATAATGTATTCTTACTTTCCAATGAGAATGATTTTTGATGATTAAAAAAAGTGGTCTCCCAATAGAAGTACCCTCTTGATGAGGTTTCATATTTGAGACTTAATGACTAAAAATGATTTTTGTAGACTAATTGTGGAAGAATCTTAACTATGAATTACACCTATAGGGGAGCATGTGTGTAGTGAATAAGTGTTTTTTAACAATTTGAAAAGGTACCTTGATTCTATAAATTGTGCTTTATTGGCACATATAAAGAATGAGTTATTCAATATAAAGGTTCAAATCACACAACTTAACTTGAATTATTGCTAAGATCCTAGCCATAAGTCTAACGTATATCTTGAGTTAAATTCTAGGTTTAAGAGGTGAAAATGATGCAAGTTGCAAAAGCTACTTTTAGCTATGTAGTGAAGGGGCTAAATATACATAAAAGGAGCTCCAAGGATTGTGAAGCTTGATGAGAGCTTTGGAAAATAAAAATGGTGTAATGCATAGTATGTGAGATGATAAATGAATGTTTTGGAAAAGATGAAGGGCAAGAAAACGTGAGAAAGAAGGTTAGAGGCCAAAGGACGAAGTTAAATGTGGGAATTAGAGTTTAAGATCTAGCAATTGCACATACTCACTTTGAGGTAAATTTTAAAGCACTTTTCATGATCAATTTTAGGCAACCTATCTATCTTGTTGAAGCTTAAGAAGTCAGGAGTCCAAATCTTCAAACGGTGTACAAATTAGGGCTAAAACGATGAAGTTATGACTATTTGAAGATAATTAGGCATAACTAAAGGAGCATTTCAAATTTGAAATGGTGATTTTGAAATTCAAGTTATGATTTCGAAAATTAGGTAGAAATAAAGGACCATTTTGAATTCAAAATGGTGATTTTGAAATTCAACTTATGATTTTAAAATGACCCAAATTTCAAAATCACTCACTAACAATAGAATATCTCAACCTATGATTTCAAAATCCATTTTGAAATAGGCCCTAATTCGAAATCGTAAACTACCGAAGGAAGGATCACAACTTACCATTTTGAAATCCATTTCGAAATCATGCTAAATCAAAATGGACCACTACCACTTTGAGATTTTCACTTCTTCTACCTTGGAATTGCATATTGGGCACTATATTAGGCCTAAGTGGCCCTGCACAACTAGAAATCAAAATTTTATTATCTTTTTTAGTTATTTTTAGGTAATTTTAGAAAATAAGTATCTCACAACTTAGTTTTTGCTTTTGATATAAAAACCCTAATTTTAGGTTTTGGAAACTGACAGAAAATTCTTTGAAGATTTTTGGGAGAAAAAAAGACATTGAAGGATCTTAGTTGGTTTTTCTTCTCTTTAGATTAATAAAATTATGGTTTCTAGTTTCTTTAAATTCAAGAATGGTCTTTATCTTTCTTTAATGATTTGTTATGTGAAAACACACCCATGAAAGGCTAAAAAGCCATTTTGGGGATGTGAAACATGAAAACCTAAGATTAGTGTCAAAAAAAAATAATGGTGTATCAGACCTAATAATGGATTAAATGAAGTTTAAAACACTGGCATTGAAATCAAAATACCCTCTAATGTTAGTTAATATTAGGGGATGGTACAATCCATTCCTTGATACTAGATATTCTTGGTAGTTCTTGATCCCTAATTATTTGAGGTTTTTTCATTATTATTTACCCTAAGGCAAAAATCTACATAGATTGATAAAAGCTTAAAAATCCTAGACCTAAACCCAGATTTCATATCCATTCATCTGTTAAGTAATTCAAAATGGAATAAAAATTTAAAAGTAAAAACTATAATTAAACACAACTTTGAGGTATGGAAATCAGGTTGATCACGTTTGATAATACATTCTGAATACCATATGCTCAAAGTTGGATTGTGGAAACACCATCTTGAATCATTTGAGTTAGAAATCAATAATGCTCTTGAAATTTAATTAGATTTATTTTAGTGAATTCAAATTTATTCAAATCAATTTCATATATTCTCAATTTAAAGAATTAGATAAAAAAAAAAAAACCATTTTTTTTTCACATAGTTTTGACAACTTCCATTGGCTAGTTCATTGAGGACAATACTCGAAGACTACGAAAATTGTAGTAACTCTATTTTTGGTGTTTATTGGCTATAGTTGCTATATAATTGATGTTTAGTATTCAGGACAATAGAGATTAGAAATCATCCCCTAATAATGATTCTTCCTCCTCAGATTTTTTACTATTAATATTTTTCTCCTTGAATTCTTTACAATAAACAAGGCAAATCACATGTAAGAATGAATGCATTAAACACTCTCTAAACAAGTATATCAATGCAATTCATATACAAATCTAATGATACTCCCCAATAAGAGTTTTCATTAATTCCAACTATTTTAAACACAACTCCAAATACCCTTTACTTCAAACTAAAAAAAAGCTGAAAATTCTAAAACCATAATTTCAAGGATAGGACCATCAAATTTAAGCTCATATTGCCTACTAATCCACTCATTAAAATAGGATAAATTTCTCAACCAAGATAAGAACCAAGAAAATTAACTAATGAAGAAATAGAGAGAATAAGGCGATAACACCAAGATTTCACATGGGAAATCTTTGAAGAGTTCAAAAATCACAAGCTTACAAGCAATAAAAAAACATCCACTATGAAGAACAACAACTAAGTACAAGGTTTTACATAACTCAAGTCAACTAATCCTTCCTAAACCACTTGACTAGCACCCTTCAACTTCAACTACCCACCTTCTTCTTCTTAAGCACACTTGGAGTTCACACCAAGCTCGATCTCAACCTCTTCTTGAACTCACACAAATGAAAATGGGTTTTAACTCAAACCTAAACCAAATGAAAACAAAGGAAATGGATGGTAGAACCCTAATGAATTAACCTATAATTTTTTTTTATTTAGAAAATCCAATAGGAAAGCTTATTTGAAGATAAAAAATGGAAAGGATTTTCTTGTCAACCAAACATGCCCACCATGCATTGAAGAGAAAGCTCAAGGGAGTGAGAAAATGATTACTAGTGTTCTTCACAACCTAAAATGAAAATGTGGGTTTAAATAGGAAGGAGAACCCTTAATCCAATGGCTAAAAAGTGATCCAATAGTATATAAATCAATTTTATGTAAATCTTTTAATGTTTTTTAATGCCTTTTAAAATTAGATTTCAATGTAGTTTGTATCATATGTACCTATTGAATTAGGTTTTAAGGTAAGGCACAATTTGAATGTGTTTTCGTTCTTAAAGTTCTTATTTTATTAGTACATCCTAGTGAGCATTTTACATGTTTATTGACTTTCTTTGGTGATTTTCCAAGATTCATATGTCATGTCATTCAGAGAATGAATAAAGTTTTTTATTATAATCTATTTTGCTTTTACATATAGATAGTATCGAATAAATACCTCTTAGTAGAGGTTTGATGATTTGATTAGTAACTTGCACCAATGGTCACTTTTTTTATAGAATATAATCTGGTGTAAGATAAATACATGTTTGAATTTAAATCAACTAATAGATCTCTCTCTAATTATATGAATTCAAAAAGACATTTTGAATTCAATTAAAACAACCTTACCCAAACATGGGTAATGAATATAGATCAAATCCAAAATTGATTTAGAATCTATTCTCTCATTCACATTGGTTTCCATAAAATGAACTTCTCTAAATCTCATGTTTAGTCTTCTCACCATATAAAAAAAATGTGCAACATGATAAGAAGATGAATAATATGAGTGCTTATGTTAAATCCCCATCTAACATAACACATAACTAAAAAAATATCTCATCTAGACCCTAATGTCACGGACTTAGTCGTTCACTAAGCTCGTGCGGCACTTAGGCAAGTCAAGATGCTTGATCTTGCTAAGTCAGCCTTGCTCCCAATGCTTAGCTTGCTAGGCTAAGATGCTCATGACTCGAAAGCTGAAGAAGCTTAGTAGGCAACTCTTTAAAGAATGAAAGCTCTTATTAACTCAAGGAAGCTTTTACAAGTGCTTGGAAGCTCACTTGCTTGGTGTCTTGGTCAAATGAGGCCCTCACCTATTTATAGGCACCAATGGAACTCTCTGGAACCCTGGAGGGTTCCTTACAACTCAAGACTATTCTAGAATGTCCTACATCATTCTAGGTACAAGCCTATGTACAAGGATATACAAGAGACTTCTGGAGTTCTCTAGAAAGCCCCAGACTCCTCTCATGCCTTCCACCATAGTGTAGAATTGTGTGGATTCCTCCAGGCTTCTCTAGAACCTTCCACACTCTTCCCACTCTAGGAGTCTTTAGAAGCTTCCTGACTCTATATAAGCCCACGGGGAGGCTCATTTGAATCAGCTTGTGACACTAAGCTCACTAAAAACACTAATCAAATATTTTTAAAATCCTTAGTCACTCATGCAATCCATTAAAACTTAACAACTTTCTTAACATTTCTCATTGGATTGTATCTATCATGACCCTTGGATAACATGCTAAGTTAAAGACATCTAACCCTTATTTCATGGCATAGTTTTAAGTTCAAGGGTATAACATCTATTTAATAGTTCATTAGAGTTCACATCTTGTTGGAGTAGGGACATATCTAACCAATACCTTAAATAGACATAAATAACACATAATATATATATATATATATATATATATATATATATATATATATTATGTTAGACTCGTAGCCTGGATGACTTTATCACGTTCATAAGTTGTATGAATCTTAGTCTAGTTGCCTCAAAAGAGCTTAACTTGAGATTTTTAGCCTAATAACTTATGAAACTCATGTCTAAGATCTTGCATTCAACTTCATTCATGGTTTATGAAATTATTGAATAATTTCATATTTGATTGTTACAAGTGTTCATCTTAGCCCAACTAAGGCAAATAACATTCTAAATTTGATTGATTTTGCTAGGTTTTTGAGTGACAAAAGAATTATCATCTTGCTTATTGTTTGAACATAACCATTTAAGGAGCCAATGTAAGCTTGATGAAAAATAAAAAAGAAAACAATTTATGCAATATATGGTATTCATTATCCAAGGAATTCATATTCATAATGCACACATGCAAACAATACTCATAGATAAAAATGTTAGTAAAAAATGATATCCAAATATGCATCAAAATTTATGAAGTTCTAAACTTCTAATATGAGTCTACAAAACATCTCTCATAATCGTTTTAGTAAGAGGATCGACCATCACATTGCTAGTAGACATGTATCAAGACCATGATTTTATGGGACTAGTCGTATCTACATCACAATATTCTATCAATATTAGGTGTCCACCTTGATATTATAGAACAAGATCTATCATGCCTGGGAGACAATGAAAAATACTCTTGATGGCTTATTCTTGGACAAGTCTTTGCTTACTCTGATAACGATTGATCAATCTAATTGTCAAACGTATGTCAAGTTGAGTACATAATATAACATACATAAGACTTTTGAGTGTTGCATTGGAAACTCTTGTCTTTTTTTCACTTTACCTCACATAAGGCATTCATCAAGGCTCCAAGTATGACATTTTTTTTGTTAGAGCTTCTATGGGTTTGCAATCATGTGTCTCAAATCTTTTTAGAATCTTCTTAATGTATGTCTCTTGAGACATATTGAAAAGCCTTTGAGCAATCCCTTATGATCTTAGCTCTAAGCACAAATTTGCTTCTCTATATCCATACAAAGGCAAAGGAAAACCACTTAGTCATCATAAGAATGGGTGTTATTTTCAGCCAATAAAATGTCATCAACATATAAAGATTGTTGGGAATTGTCCCAAATTCCTAATTAGTAAAAATTATTTTTTGTAAAGAATATTGTATAGAATATTTCATGAGTTAATATATTATTGTAATATTAGATTTCCTTATAGAATAAAGAAAATTGTTGGAAATATCTCTATAAATATTCTAGGTCATGAGGGGAAAAGTTATGATATGGAGATGGGTCTGTAGAGACTATATGAGATGGATAGAGATGTGAGGAAGAATGGGAGGTACTTAGTGGAGCGATAGTGCTCATGGTAGGGAATGGATACTAAGAGTGGGAAACATGGGATGTTTCAGGAACCCAATAGTTGTATCTGGTTATGTCCTCTATAATGTTTTGGTTCTGTCCTCTGTAATGTTCTCTATGTATACACTACAAGAAATTTTGCTTTTCCCTACTAATATACATAGTAGGAATAAACATTTACCAATGGATAATCCCATCGCATGGTAGTTGGGGAAAGGTGTGTTGGCAAAAGTCTATTAATGAGAATTTTCCGTCACCAATAAAAAAATTTTAGCAACAAACTATCCAATGGATTTGGACCGTCGCTATTACCAATGGATTAAGTTGGTTGAGAAATGTAAATAGTAAAAGATTTTAAGTTCTCATGAAATTTCAATTTCATTACATTAACATGGAGCATCTTGTACACACCTCTCCTTGCTAGTTTTGGATATTAACTTGGTTGTTGGCTAGCCAACACACTCTTTGCTAGTTTAGGATATTGTCTTGGATGCTGTTTCTCGGGATTGAACCCTTGAGCTCAAGTTTGAAAGGAAGCAATTGTGTCACCAAGTCAACTTTGTTATTTGCAATATAAAGAATGTATATAAGATTCATAAATGTAAATATCCAATACTTATGCATTTATATTATAAATATTATCTATATATAAATACATATTATATATAAATTATATATGCATGAATTAATATCTATATATATATATATATATATATATATATATATATATATATATATATATATATATATATATATATATATATATATATTATAAATTGATTAAAATAAAATTATTAGAAATTAAATAAGTTTGATTCTTGTGTATTTTGTATAATAATTAAATATAAGATAAATATAAATTTATAAATAAAATTGTCAACATTTTAAAATAAAAATACTTTTACATGTATCACCATTTTTTTTATGTTATTGAATACATTTAAATTAGATAAATCTCTATAAAATGTATTTTTAAATTTTAAATATTATTATTTGATATCACAAATTATATCATATATATATATATATATATATATATATATATATATATATATATATATCAATAATTTTTAATTTATTTCTTTCTAAAATGGACAATAAAAAGTAGTTAAAAATTATTAAAATGTTAAAACTATTATGATTAAAAAAATGTAAATATTGTATGAAACTAAAAAAATAATCATAAAATTGTTTTATCACTAGCTAGATCGTATTTATCATACAAATATGGTGAAAAGATTTTATATTCATAAGACAACAATTATTTTTGGAACAAATTATTAGTGGTATTATCATCCACTATAATAAAATTGTTTTAGTGAGTAGTAATTTTCATAGAAAAGATTATTTATCAAAGTTCACTTCTTTTTTTTAACAAGTAAATTGTTTTTGTTACAAAGTATATTAGTTGACGATTTGCAATGGTTTAAATCCACTACAATAATATTTTTGTCGATGGGTATTTTTTGTTGCAATTGCCGTCGGTAAATAGTTACATATAAGCGACGGACAATTCAATTTGCGAAGGAATAGGTGTGTTAGAAATTTGCGACAACTTAAATCTATCGCAAAATAAAATATAAATGGGTCAGCCATAATTTTTTGGTAGTGATAGTGAAATGATTCTCTCTCATCCGTGGATGTAGACATGGTTGGCCAAACCATGTTAAAACCTCATATACTATTTGTGTTAATTATTTTATCTCTGTGTTCATGAATTAACCTTGTTTGCATGAAAGTTTTCACTATCACAACAAACTGGTGTCAGAGCTTTGGATTGAGGATTTCTGGAAGAGCAAAAGATTAAAGAGCACACGAGACGAAGACAAAAGGAATTTTAGTTGAAGGTGGAGTCGATTGCTCTCTCGTGTTGATATGATACAAAAAGCTTGTGTCATGGAGAGATTGAAGATTGGCTTCATGGAATTTGGTCTGAGGTGGAGATTGTTAAGAATTGTCTCAAATTCCTAATTAGTAAAGATTCCTTTCTATAAAGAATATTGTATAGAATATTTCCTAAGTTAATGCATTATTATAATATTAGATTTCCTTATAGAATAAGGAAAGTTGTTGGAAATATCTCTATAAATATTCTAGGTCATGAAAGGAAAAAGTTATGAGATGGAAATGGGTTTGTAAAGACTATACGAGGTGGATAGAGATGTGAGGAAGAATGGGAGGTACTCAGTGGAGTGAGAGGGCTTGTGTTAGGGTATGGATACAAAGAGTGGGGAAACATGGGATGTTTTGAGAACCCAATAGTTATATTTGGTTCTATCCTCTAAAATATTCTCTATTGTATATTGGAATGATTCTCTCTCATCTGTGGACATAGGCATGGTTGGCGGAACCACATTAAAACCTCGTGTACTGTATGTATGATTGTTTTATCTTTGTGTTTTTGAATTAACTTTGTTTGCATGAAAGCTTTTGCTATCACAACAAACTGGTATCAGAGCTTGGGTTGAAGATTTCTAAAATATCAAAATATTACAAAGCACACAAGATGAAGACAAAAGGAATTTTAGTTGAAGGTGGAGTCGATTGTTCTCTCATGGTGATATGATACAAAAAGCCAGTGTCATGTAGAGATTAAAGATGGACTTCATGGAATTTGGTCCAAGGTGGAGATTGTTGGGAATTGTCCCAAATTCCTAATTATTAAAGATTCTTTTTTATAAAAAAAAAAATATTGTATAGAATATTTCATAAGTTAATATATTATTGTAATATTATATTTCCTTATAAAATAAGGAAAGTTGTTGGAAATATCTCTATAAATATTCTAGGTCATAAGGGGAAAAGGTCATGAGAAGGAGATGGGCCTATAGAGACTATGTGAGGTGGATAGAGATGTGAGGAAGAATGGGAGGTACCCAAAGGAACGAGAGGGCTCATGGTAGGGTATGGATACAAGGAGTGGGGAAATATGGGATGTTTCGAGATCCTAGTAGTTGTATATGGTTCTCTTCTCTGTAATATTTTCTATTGTATGGTGGAATGATTCTCTCTCATCCGTGGACGTAGGCATGGTTGGCAAAACCACATTAAAACCTTGTGTATCGTATGTGTGATTGTTTTATATTTGTATTTTTTAATTAACCTTGTTTGCATCGAAGCTTCCATTGTCACAACAAAGACAAAGTAAACAAACATCTCACAAATCATTTAAAAGAAAAGGCAATTCTCTTAATCAATCATAACAAGTTTCAAATTACAAATGCCTTAATTTTCAAAAAAACTTTGAATGTTAGCATTGATATTTTTTTTTTTCCTTTGTCATTATGAAATAGAATATCCATTTATTCCATTATAAATGAATCATCACATAATCAAACCTTATTGGGTGAGTACACTTCTGGCTTAAAAGCATGAAATGATAAGAAAATGGCAATGAATGTGAACAACTCTTTCAAGATCACTTGAGTCAAAGTTGTTATTGTCATGGAATTGCTACATGCATCTTACTTGTTATCTAATGAAACATGGAGATCTCACACACAACCTCATTTAGACTAACACAACCTCATGCATTTGATAGTGATTTTAGGAAGTGGTTCCAGAATTTGTAATACTTGAGAGATAAAAATTTTTAAGTATTAAAAAAATTGGAAACATTTCCTAAAATAACGGCTAAACCTACTCTAAATGTTTATAGTCTTGGTATATTGTTTGTATTATCAATAGAAGAGTGGTATTGTCACTCGTTTTCCATGTGTCGTGTGGTGTCTTTGTGGTCCCATCATTGCTTAAACCTACTCTAAATGTTTATAGTCTTGATCCATTGTTAATATTATTAGTAGAATAGTGGTATTGTCACTTGGTTTTCCATGCACTGTGGTGTCTTCGTGGTCCCATCATTGCTTATTTGTAGTCTTGCCCACTATTTAGTTTCCTTGCACGCTCAGTAGTCAATGGCATTTAATTTAGGAGCAGTAGAATTTTCATGAAAGCATTCACACAAGTGAGTGGACTACATAGGTCAAGAACAAATACTGAGATAATAATTGAAGGTGGGGGAGGGGGGGGGGGGTTTAGACTTGGTATTTTTCTAACTTTTTGATTTAAGCATTCACTTAATTGAAGATTTTTAGTAAATATTTAATTGATAATAGAGTTAATAAATGATTAAAACATCATGGATATTTTTTCAACAATAAATTGCTTTTTATGTGTCAAATAAATTTTTATGGTTTTATTTTACTTCCCTAAGAATTTAGGGGAATGAGCTTGTAATCATTATGATAAAGGCTTATTTGGACTATGAATAAAAATAATTATCCAATTGCAAAAATAATCTCTCTTTCTAATTTTGCTAAGAGATAATGCTCATATGAATTATAGAGAAAGATGATTGAACATTTGCATACTCAAGGCTCTGAGCCCTTCATCGCGATGAGTAAAAATAACTATAAATGATATTTTTTTTGATGTTCTTGGTGGCAAGTTTGGTTATGTTCAAGGACTTGATCATAGTGAGGTGATTAACACCTTTACTCAACACAACTTATATAGAGGTCATTACAACTAAATAGAAGATAGGACAACTACAAAATCAAGTTGAATACTAATATAGGCAATTGGATGAGCAAGCTCACAAGGGGCACGCTTGATGGTTAGATGAGAATAGTAATGAAAATCAATGCACTGATACATCATTGAAATTTGAATTATCCAATCTTAACAAATTGATATTGCAATTTGTAACATCAAAGATGTAATAAGATACACTACAATATGAGCTAAACATTGGCCAATAGTATGTTTTGGTGTGATGCAACTGAAGCCATTTTGTTGGGTTTTCAACATTATATTTTGACTTTTCGGCTATGTTTGGTTTCCAAAAAAATTGAGGAAAAATGCAATGGAAAGAAAATATAAAGGAATGGTAGAAGGAAATAAAAAATAAAGAAAAATAAAAAATAGATTAAAACTCAATAAATTATTTTTATTACTTCAAACTCATTTTATATATTTTAACTTATTGATATAAAGATTAAATAATTTTAAAATGTATAATTTGCTAACTAGTTTTAATTATATTTGATTTTAAAAAAAAATCATGTAACAACCAAACATGAGAAAGTAATTTTTCTTATCGTTTTTTTTTCTTTCCTTAATATTTTTCGAAACCAAACATAATATTATAATTACTACTTTGATTCCCAATATAATCATTCCTTAATGAGATAGAGTGTGATCCTAAAACCTTTTCTTATGAATGAGAAAATGCGAAATGACTATTGAAAGGCAAAGCTCCACATTTGAGGTCACATCCAATCCAAGAATTATCATTACAAGATCTAATGAAGGGTCTAGAAAAAAGCTTTCTTCCCATCATAGGCCACAAATTGAATGGCCACAACTACCTCTAATGATCCCAATCTATGATGATGTTCATATGTGGGAAAAGCAAATATGATCATCTCACCAGAGCAATAACCATTCCAAAAAAAGAAGATCTAACTTTCAAAGTCTGGAAATTAGAAAATAATATGATAATGTCTTGGTTGATTAATTAAGTTACCAATGAGATAGAAGAAAATTTCCTACTCTATGGTACTGCAAAAGAGATTTGGGATGCAACTAAAAAAACCTATTCTAGTTATGCAAATACATCAAAACTATTTCTATTGAAAGTATCCTTCATGAACTTTGATAGAGAGATTCCTCTGTCACCTAGTACTTTAATTTCCTCAGGTGTTAGTGGCAACAACTTGACCTATTCAAAGTGCACGAGTGGAAGTGTCTCAAAGATGAAGCATTGTATAAACAGATCATTGAAAAGAAATATGTGTTTAAATTTCTTATGGGAGTAAACAAAGATCTTGATGAAGTCTATGGAAGAATTTTAGGAACAAAGTCATTGCCCACTATTCAAGAAGTTATTTTAAAGGTTCGTTTGGAGGAAAGTCACCAAAAGGTGATGATGGGATCATCAAATTCCTCATCCATTGGAAAAGGATCTGCTTTGACTGTTCGTGGTTCCCAACAACACCTAAATAATGATAATAGACCAAGGAAGGGACAACCTTAGTGCAATCACTACCGCAAACCTAGCTATACCAAGGACACCTATTGGAAGATCCATGGAAAACTAGCAAATTGGAAATCTACCCATCTTTCCAATGACTAAGAGAGCCATAGACATCTTGTTTCTACCAACAACAACACCACTTCTTCATAACCAATCTTGTTCAACAAAGAACAAATGGAACTACTCCAAAAAATGTTTGCTCAATCATAGAGTAATTGTCGTGTATTACCTTTTAATTGGAGGGATGACTGGTCTTGGCCATTAAGATGAGGTTCCCATGATGAGTGCACTAGTGTGTATGTTTATACATTGAACATGACCTATAGTGAGTCATGATATAAGGCTATCAAGTAGTCATAACTTCACCAAACAGTCATACTGTATTGTCTCTCAACCTTAAGAGAATACAAAGCTTATGTTAAAGTTAGTAAAGGCTTTGACCTATAGTGAGATTGTAAGTTAATCGTATATTTCCTATGGATTGAGTCATTATTGATAGCAATTGGCATTCTCATTAGAGGCACCATGATATCTCATGGACTTTAAAAGAGTGTCCCCTTGAGTGATCCTAAGGATGTGTGATCATGAAATCTATGGGCTCGTAGTAATTCCTTTAATGGAATTTGACGTATGCTCTTAGTGAGTTACAGTATGTCATTTGATCACATGTAACTCAAAGATTACAAAGGTATTCTTGAAAGGCTAATAGTTTTTACCTTATTAGACTATGGACAACTAGTTTATAGGAAGACTATTTATAATGGCTAATAGGTCACATATTAGAGCACTTGGTGTCTCATTGTATTATATATAGAATATTGGAGTGCAGTTAATTCTCTATAGTGGAATGTTGAGTTAACTTCAAAATTGGATTATGAAGGAGTCAGTACTATCCTATGGGTCTTAGTGGTCCCCAATCAAGTTCATATTCCTTGATGACATGGTTACAAAAAGGTATTTTTTGCATAAGAGTATTTTATTTTTTTTGTAATTATGTAAGATTACAAAAAGGTAAGTGAACAAAATCTCTGGATTGAGTTAATTGATTAATTATGTGACCCTATTAGGTTGATTAATCAATTAACCTAATAGGGTCATGTAATTAATCAATTAGGACCCATCTTGAGCTAAATTAAGTGACTTAAGCTCATGGTAGGCTTAAGTTGCTTAAGCCCAATTAGGAAACCTTATAAATACCTTCTTAGGGGTTAGGGTTTTTAAGACAGTTGTCTTTTATCATCTAATTTGTAGATAGCAATAGTCTTTCCCCTTCTAAAAACCCACCTTTGAGGTGTCAAGATTGAGTTTGAGTCATTGAGACCTCTGGATACTTCAGACTTCAATTTCACCGCATGGACTTGATTTGAGAATAACCAAATCAATGTAAAGTTTTTCTCTTTTGATTTTTAAATCTTGTTAAAGTTTTAAAATGTTTGCTTACGTTTTGCATAGGATTTAGAAAAGTCTAGGAAAGTTTTTGCATGCACTTAACTTGATTCTGGGATAGGGAATAGAGTGATTTTGGTTTTCTTACAATTTGTACCATGTCTCACATTCTTTGTTCCATGTCTCACATTTTTCGTACATTTTTCGTACATTTTCTCACATTTTTCGTACTATGTCTCACATTGTTTGTATCATTCTTCATATTCTTTGTGTCATTTCTCATATTGTTCGTACAATTCCTTACATTGTTTGTATCCTATTTCCCATTTTTTGTACCCTCTCTCTCACATTGTTTATATCATATGTCTTACATTGTTCCTACCATTACTTACATTGCTTGTACATTTTCTCACATTTTTCGTACTATGTCTCACATTGTTTGTATCATTCTTCATATTCTTTGTATCATTTCTCATATTGTTTGTACAATTCCTTTCATTGTTTGTATCCTATTTCACATTTTTTGTACCCTCTCTCTCACATTGTTTATATCATATGTCTTACATTGTTCCTACCATTACTCACATTGCTTGTACATTTTCCCACATTTTTCGTACCATTTCTCAATTCTTTGTACCCGTACTCACATTCTTCGTACTTTATTTCACATTATTCGTATCCTATCTCACATTGTTCGTATCATGTCTTACATTTTTTTGTACCATTTCTCATATTGCTCATACATTTTCTCTTATTATTTGTACTCTTTCTCATATTGTCTATACCCTCTCTCACTTTATTTGTATCCCCTCTCACATCATTGATACCATGTATCATATTATTCGTATCATTTTTCACATTGTTCGTACCATTTTCTCACATTGTTCATACCATTTTCTCACATTGTTCGTACCATTTTCTCACATTGTTCATACCATTTTCTCATATTATTCTTACTTTTTTTCACATTCTTTGTACCTTATCTCACATTATTTATACCTTTTCTCACTATTTCATATCTTTTTTTTTTCTTTTTGCATTCTTTCACGTCTTTTCTCACATTTTTGTTTATAGTAAAGGTATGATTTAAAATTTTAAAAAGTCATGAATAATACTTTATAATCCCTAAAGACAAAAATAAAACAAGATGATTGAAAATATTGAATTTTTTTTTTAAAAAAAAAAAAACAATTTGATAACAAATGACTAAATTATCACAATTTGATCAATAACATGCTCATAAAAAAATTCCAAAAATCTATATCTTATGAATTATTACATATTCAAACGTTATTTTAACATGACGATTCTACCTACAAAATTTATGTTTAAATTAAAAAAAAAAGTATCAAATATTACCTTTTAACACTTGTAATTGCTTGAAATCCTTCATATAATATCTTCTTCAAGAAATAAAAATTTTGTTTACCTTCTTCAAAACATATAAAATTTAATCTATGAACACAAAAAAATGATATAAAAATATTGAAAACAATTTGATAACAAATGATGACTAAATTAGCTCAATCTTATTAATAATAAACTCATAAAAAAATTTTAAAATCCAAATCTTATAAATCATTACATATTCAAATGCTATTTAACATGACATTTCTACTTACAAAATTTATACTTAAATAAAAAAGTATCAAATATTACCTTTAACATTTATAATCATTTGAAATCCTTCATACAATATCTTCTTCAAGAAATATATTTTATTTTATTTTATTTTTTGTTTTTTTGTTTTCCTTCATCAAGAAATTTCAAAATTTATCGCCAAATGTGATTTACCAAAACACATCATACATATTTTCACATATTTTCCAATATAGTAGTTGAATCTATTTAATTTTCATATTAAATTTTCTCTTTTTGTATATTTAAATAATGAGAATACAAGGGTAGTTGATAGGATCTTGTTATCTAAGATAACGGTTAGGTATTTCATCAAATAACAAATTATATTTGATATTTAATCTTAAATTATAAAAAGAAAATTGTAATATTTACATAGATATGATATGCATGTGATTATTTCTCATAAATGGGTTATGTTTACCTATTTGATAACTCTTTTTTTTTATCAATGGGTCATGTTTACCTATTTGACAAGTATTTTTAAAAATTTTTTTTTAATCTCATACACTTTATACATGTCATTTTATTAGTGGGGTCAAATGTGGGTAGGTACCCCAAAATAAATAATGGATATCAAAGAACCACCCGTTTTAAAGATATAAAGATTTATTGGACCAATGTGGTATTCGATATTGACTTAAACTTTTTTTTATTCGGTGCAACAAGAGGTATTTGATGTTCCAAGTCCATCCCTCATATTCATTAGATCATTGTAGACAATATCTACATAGAACAGTCTCATAGGTTCATTGGACTAGAACGAAGTGCCTTTGTTTATTCAGCCTCTCAAGAGGTATTTGACCTTGCGAACCTAACTCATTGGACTATTGTAAACAATATTTACATATCTCACAAGTTCATTAGATCAAAACATACAATATTTATATATAAAGGGTATTTGTTTTATATAGACCAAAATGAACAATGTTTATATGGAAGGAATCAGATTATTGCAACTTTGTCCTACAAAAGAATGTAGACCCTCCATTTTGTCCTTCTAGCACATGTCCTATTATGTGTTCGTTTGGTGCTTTACAATAATTCCTTGGTGACCCATTATTACTCATGTAGTTTATCATTTATGAGCCATCTTGGAAACTCTTATTGAGAAATTTATCTAACCCCGTTGTAACCCTTGGCAGCCCTAATTTAGACTTAGGCACTATCCTAAACACCCTAAGCCCACTTAGGTACACTTGGCTCATTAGGCACCACCTTAAGCTCACTTAGGCACTCTTGACTCATTAGGCACCACATTAAGCCCACTACCTTAGGTCAATCTAAGTTCACTTAGGCCCACTTAGGTTCATCTTGGCCCACTTAGGTACTATCCTAAACACCCTAGGCTCACTTAGGTACACTTGGCCCATTAGGCACCACCTGAGGCTCACTTAGGCACTTTTCTAAGTCCATTTAGGTTCAATTTAGCCCACCTAGGACCACTTTAGGCACCACTAGGCCCCAACCCATTTAGTTCATTCGTTGACTAACTTTCCTGCATGGTTGCATGGTTTGCATGGATTACCTTATTGCATGGCTAGCGTGACTTATTCAACTTGCATGTGATTGATCTTCCTTTTTTACTTCTTTTTTTGTGGTATGATTCCCCCTCTCAATTTATTTATTTTGATTTTGATCATGATTTAATACTTGATTTTATTTTCTTGTTATTTTTTTTGGGAGGAATGCACATTCTGAAGGGGAGGACACCAAGTTGCCATTCTGAAGATGGTAGAATACCAAGGTGAATAAGGAATGAAAGAAGAAAGAAAGATTATGGTATGGAAAAATAAATAGGGCATTTTGGTAAGTAAGGATCCAACAAGGTGAATTTTGGAAAACTGGAGATTCAGTCGACGTTTGGAAGAAGAAGATCTGAACATGCACAACAGAAAGGAAGGAGGGGAGATTATGTCTTCGCTTCCTGGGGAAATTTTGAATTTCAAAGGGTGGCTTTCCGGGTAACTTTCATGAGGAGTAACCGTTGTGATAAGCTTGAGGTCACGGGACCATGGGGAGAGCTAATCTCGAAGTAGCTTCAACGGAGGCGAGTGGTGACAGGATGGCGTAAAAATCAAAGCTTGAAAACTGTGGGATTATATGGGTATGTAAGCTCTAGGGTTCACGCAGTGACACTGTTGTTTGTCTTTTGTATGTGCTTTTTTTCATGGATTCGCCCACCGGTACCACTCTCTTTCCCACAAACTTTTTCTCTCTCTTCGTTTCTCATCGATTCTCTAAATATTTTCTCATGAGCCTTCTCTGAAATCCAAGTTTCCGTATTGTACAGCTTCTATTTTGACTCTTCTTCCCAAGAAAAAACTTATTCCCTGATTACATAACAAGACGGATTTTTAGCAGCAAGTTTGTCAAGAGATGGGCATCACAAACTCTAAAATAGAAAAAGATAAAGTTTCTTTTCATGGGAAGGAAGAATCTCAAGACACAGAAGATGAATTTGATGAGCCTTCCACAGATACTCTAGTACGAAGTTTTGAAAATCTTAATAAGGTACCAGATCATGTTGCAGCTAGTTCTTCACCTATTATGCCTTCCACATGAAGTGTAACTTCAGAATCTGGGTATTTGAATGGGGAGAAAAACAAATCTCTCGGTTTCTCACCATTGAGAAGCACATCCTCGGCAGTTGCACTTCATTCTGGTGTAAGGAGCACACCTATAAAAGAAAATGGTATTGAAAATAAGGTTGCCCCAAAGAACTTCTTTTCAAGCATAAGAGATGTAGAATATCTCTTTGTTAAAGCTTCTGAATCTGGAAAAGAAGTTCCAAGGATGCTTGAAGTGAATAAATTTCACTTTCGTCCAATATTCCCGTAGAAAGACAGTGGGTTCACAACATCTATACTATTCAAAGCTTATTTCTCATGTGGGGAAGACCCAACTATCATTCAAGAAGAGCTTGCTCAAGCTGCCATGAAGTACTTAACTTGGCATAGGACAACTTCATCTTGTTCCTCCTCATCCAAGAATCCTTTTGGCTCAAATTCAAAGGATGATATTGAGGGCCTTACCAGCAACCTCTTTAACAATTTCTGCATGATCTCAGGCAATCATGCTTCAACCTTGGATAGACTATTTGCATGGGAGAACATCACGCATCACCGAGGCTGCAGATTTCTTGGGACGGGTGCCACTCATGCAAAAGAAAAAATGCTTGATTCTTCAAGAGAGAGGAGGCACGATTAGTAAAAGAAAGTCACCACGTACTAACAGCCACAAGCCACTTCAGGAAGTCTCCACAGCCGCATGAAAGAGTCCACACAGTTTTGATTTTCCGAAAACACACGCACACGCACGGTTTTGTGGAGGAATATCACGCAGCTTTGGAGAAAAGAATAAAATCACCACACGACTCCATGGAGAGGAGCACGCACAGATTTTGGAGAGCAGGAAGGGACTCTATTCGGTCGCCAATGTAGGACCACATAGCCGCCATTCATCCTTAAGCCTTGCAGACGCTTCATCCGCACCATCCATTAAGGAGTCTTGCAGTCGCTTCATCCGCATCATCCATTGAGGAGTCTTGCAGCCGCGCCATCCATTAAGAATTCTTGCATCCGCACCATCCATTAAGAAGTCTTGCATCCGCACCATCCATTAAGAAGCCTTGTAGTCGCACCATACAACATAATCTTGAAAAAGGTAAGTTGAAATTCTTTAGTTTAGTTTTTGATTCTTTGTTTTAGTTTGAAAAGGTCGGAATTTTATTAGCTTAATTCTTTAGTTTAATTAATCATGTTAGATAAATTTCATGTTTTTAATTCAGATTTATTTTAATTATAATTCATTCTTTAGTTTGGAATAGTTGAATATTTTAATTTATAAGCTTAATTAATCTTATTAGATAAAGTTGATGTTTTTAATTCCAATTTAGTTTAGTTTTAATTTATTTTTTAGTTTAAATGTGTTTGTGTGTTTAATTGATCTTATGCTAGTTCTTGATTGTTATTCTTAATTGATGTGTTTCTTGAATCTTGGTCATTAATTCTTGATGGATATCTCGTTAGTTTATTTAATCTAAATTTTAATAGTTTATTGCTTTGATAGTCCCTTGTCAAATTTAATTTTCAGAAGCCATCGGAAAATAGTGAAGATTGGATTCATTCTCACCACTTTAGTTTGCTTGGTTGTAAAAAATTTTACTTTGTGATTTTGTTTTCTTTTGTTTTGCTTAGTATTTTGTTTCTTATGTTTTGTTGTTTTCAAATTAATCTTTTTTATTTTAAAATAAAATACTTTTCTCAAAAGATCCCTTTGAAAATTTATTTCAAAAACTCATTTGGAGTTCTTAGAATCAAAATCTCATTTTCTTAAATAATATGTAACCATGTTTTGATCGGTTCGCATCTTTCTCAATTTTCAATAAAAACTACGGTTTTGACTAAGACATAAATCCAAGTTTGTGGTCCCAAATAAATGGGATGATTCTATGCTAGATTTGTGTATATCAATTGGGGAATTGGTGAAACTCCTACAAAAAATCATTTTTTCAAAACTCATCTTTGCTGCCACCTTTGCTACTTGTTGTAATCATATCTATCTATTTTTTTTTCTAGGAATTATATACAAGATGTATGTGATAATTGATTATTTCGTATACTTTGATCATTTTTGCTATGCTAATTAGATAACAAGCATACTAGGATTTCTTTATTTTATTATTTATTATCCAACCCCTCGTGTCTTGTGGAAGCACGTTACAAGTTATCTATGCTATTTAGGTACACTTCTTACCTTCGTATCTTAATTCCATAAATTATGTATTACTTTGTACATGATCATTATGTATTGCTTCATAAACAATTGTCAACATGTTCAACATATCTTTTTGATTGTTTGTTTAGCTTGCCATGTTTGATTAAGAAACTAGGGCAAAATACATGTTGTGTGTTTTATTTTCCAAGCTTATAACCATTGATATCTTGTGATAGCGCTTAAGAAGCAATCTAGGTACACACCCTAAATCTTCTTTATGATTTGTGATTGGTTTTCTTGCTTGGCATGCTATTTTTCGAAATCACCTAGCCTACCTAGGTATCTATAATCAACTAATTAATTGTCTCATTTCCCTCAACTTAGTTAGTAGAAACCTTTGTAAGGCTTAGAGGGGTGCTACCTTTTGAGGTACCTTCCCAATAGGTAACCTGATTCCCAAACTTAGACTCGGGTTTTTCAAAGACACGCTTTTCCAAAAACTATGGAGTCACTTCTTTAGGGTATTCTTTCTTATTTTATTTTCCCTTTTAAAATAAAATAAAGTAAGTAGATTTTCCGACTTTTCCAAAACTAACTTTTTACCATATAAAAGTGAGTATCGTTGACGAGTGGGGATGCATGTGAAAAATGCGGGTCCACAAGGAGCCAATATGATGAGAAGTAAGGAGATAAGCAACTAAGAACACAAAACACCATGCAAGCTCATATGATAATTTAAAACTAGTTGCTAACATAAGCAAATGGATTTACAAGTATGGGTAGTTTGGTGAAGTCAATTAACATTGAGGACATTGAATTTTTGAAATTTTTTAATAGATGTAAAAATTTTCATTGGTATAGATGCATACCTAAAAATGACAATGAGGTTGATTTTTTTAGAAACCCGTCTTGTCCTCATACCAAGTTCAAGACAGGTTGGAATATGATTTTGTCTTGTCTCCCCCCATTTAATATAAATAAATGACACAAGATTGAAATGGAGGTGATCCTTCCCAAACTCATCCGTTGCCACCCCTAATGTGTTATCTAAAAGCTCCATTTCCAAGGGTCTTTTCTACCTTTCCTTTAAATGGGAATAATGCGTAATATATTCCCTATTGCTATGGTTCAGTGTGAACTAGTAAACTTGGAGCCTCTTCCTATGCTATCTTTATACTATAATAGCTACATACTTCAGTCAAAGTCCACGAGACATTCATGATAGACTATCAAAAGATATATGTCTATGCACTGATGGGTATGCACAACTATGCTATAATATATGACATGGAACAATGGATTGTACAATAATATAATATCACATAAAAACAATTGTTAACTTTGATATTTTTTTTTTTAAACAAGCAAACATAACTAGAAATCCTATTTATTATCAAATTATCAATTTTTTTTACTAATTACATAATTATCATTATAAAATTTTACTTTGACAATATATTATAATATTTTCGGATGTGTTAATTAAATTACTATTTTATTAAATTATAAGTTTTCAAATTAAAATAATAAGAAATATAATAATTACTTTTATAAATGTTTTAACCAAAAATAAATAAATTTAACACTTCACATATTCTGATATTAATAAAAATAAATAATTTAACGATTAATAATATTTAGACACTAATAAAAAAAAGTCTAAACACTTAATGATATGAAGTTATATTTAGATTTAAGTCAAATTCAAGTACATTTAAAATTTAGACATAAATAAATAAATATAACGTTAATTTTTAAATTTTAATTTAATTTATTTTTTTAAAAGTAGAATGAAGAAGTTATAGAAAAAAGTTATGTCATTTATTAATTAAGAGGGTGTATGATAAAACTTAATACTTATTACTTAATTATTGAAGTCAATTTTAAGATGAATTATTTTCATTTTTATTTTAGTAAACTTAACTTAAAATTTTAAAATTATCATATTGATATATTTAAACTCACTAATTTTTCTTTGTATTTATCTTCATAAACTTAAACTTGTTAAGCATCTATATTAAAAGTACTATTGTGAAGCTACAAAATAACTACAAAATATTTACTAAAAAAACAAAAAGAATTGTGAACATAAAGTCACTAAAATAAAAGTGATTATCATCAAATATAAACAAAGAGAATAAAAAAAACATTTAGAATTTAGAATAAGTTAATTATTTTGATTTAATATTTAAATTTTTTAAATTTTTAAAGATGATAAATAATTATTTTATCAAACACTAAGTTAATTTATCAGACACATACCCTAACTATGACTTATGGTTGTCATTGTCATTCCCATCAACAGGTCATATTAATTTATGCATCATTTGAATAATTTTCTTCCATATGTTAAGCAAGAACAAAAATATCAATTTTTACCCATATATCATTAGTTGGAGTTTATAGATATATTAGGAAACATTAATGAAAATTCCTAGAGATATATATATATAATGTTGGAAATAATTCAAAAAATAATAGAAAAAATAATAATGTATATAATGAAATTTTTTTAAGAAAAAAAAATGATATGTTTATAATAAATTTGTAATCTTAGACAATAATATACAAAATTTCGAAACATTAATGCTAAAATGATAAAGCATTAATTTTATATATATTGAAGGATATAAAATAAATGTTGATATATATTTATAACTTTTATTTAAAAATATTTATAATTTTATTTATAAATTTATATTTGTCTTATATTTAATCACTATTAAAAAATATAATAAGATAATTAAAATTAACTTATTTATAATAATTTCATTTTAATTAATTTATAATTATAAATATACAAAAGATATTGTGCAAGGCCCACGCTCAAATCTTGATGTTGTGTGTTTTTTTAATAGCTTTAAGAAAGGAAATCTACAAAAAAATAATAAATAATGTATTGCTATGTGACATCACTATTATAAAGTTGTTGTGCTTCACTTTGACAGATTATGCATGGGCTATCTTTTGGCTGATCAAAGGCCCACCACCATGATTAAAATTTTTGAAAAACATAGGTATTTTAAATTATTTAATTTTTATTAATGAAAAAATAATAATTTATTAATTTTATTTATTTTTTATTTATTGAACTGATTTAGAACTGTTTGAACCAACACCCTCTTTTTTATTTTGTAAAATGGGACACTGCCCATGGGCTTCACCACTGTTTGCTTTACAATGAATGAATGAGGCTTATAATGCTCTTTCTTAGTTCCTTTTATTTCCTGTATAGGACAATTGTAGTGTCTAATTTAAAGAAAAATAAGCTTGGACGATAGGTTCAAGGTAAAATGTTGATGTTAAAAATTATAAATAAAATAAAATAAATTACATATGTTATTTTAAAATAATAATATAAGTAAACATATATATAAGATTATATAGTACAATTTTTCTTTCATTTTCAATATATTTTTATATTTAAATATTATAGATGTTTTGTTTAATAAAATTTAAAATACTAATACATTTATATAAAATTGAAGAAATGAATGTTATTAATTTTTAATTTTATATATTTTTAAAATTTTAAATTATTTTTAATTTTAATAAAATATATATTATATATTTACAATATTTATTGATTATCGCAGTTCAATTATGACCATTAAAACCTGTTTTGAAAACATTATGTTAAAGTTCGAGTTAGATTAAGGTATCCAAGCTCAATTTTTATTACCAGGAAAACTTCCTTCCAATGTCCAATCGACAGGTGGCAAAATTGAAAAAAAAGGTAAAACTACATAAAAAGTTGGGTGTGAAGAACTTTCCTAACTATAAAGCTAAGGGGCCAAAAAAACTTATTTTGTAAATTATAAAAAGTTGGCCCTTCGATTCCAAAGAAGTCTGACCACTTTAGTGAAAGAGTAGATCGAAACTTCAATGGCAGCTCACAATTAAATCACAAGAAACTTCTGGGCACATAGTGATTTGCTATTTGCATGTCAAGCCATATATAATTTTCTTTTCAGCCAAACCAGTCCGAAAACTTTCAAATGCACAAATGTTTTCAAACTTCAAGATCTTCTCCTTTTCATAGTGTGGCGTTGAGAAGCAACAACTTCATATGCACCTTCAACCCTCATGGTTTGTCATGCACGTGAAGACCAATAACCAGACTACCAAGATTTTGCATGGATTAATTATTCCCAATCCATATGTATGTATACATGATAAAAACAAAAATATACTCAACCGGCTCCTCTGATTCTCCGATGCCTTACCCTTAAAACAAATACAGGCAATGCAAAGGAAATCATGAAACAAACAGAGTCACCCAAGTCCACAAGAGCAACAATTCAAAACAACATTTCGTATTTGTTTTTTTCTTTTTCAGAAAATGCCTACGTGGCTCATCCTCGTGTCCTTGTTTTTATTTTTGTGGAGAATTATGTTTTGAAGAGAGATGGGCCTCAAAATTGACCAAAGATCTCTATATCATGCAATTTAAGCCCAAGACCCAAATAAAGTGTAAAAATTAAATTGAAGGATATTTTCTTTCATTAATCCCTAAAATACCCTTAATCCCTGTTCCCTATTAAGCACATAGTGAGTGTGAATTTCAATTTTTTTTTTTTGTTTTTTTTCCTTTTCTATTCCCTATTACGTATTACCCATTTCTAACTTTTTGTTTTTTTTTTCTTTTTATTCCAATCTATATTTCTATTTTATATCAAATAAAAAGCAATAATGTTTTTTTTCATTTTTAAAGATACTAAATCCTTTTACTCTCATTATAAGCAAGGATAAAATTTTGGGATTTTTCATCCACATATTTTTTCTTTTTGTATTTATATTTTAGTTTAATTTTCATCCACCCTTTTATTTATATTTTTCTCTTATTTTTAATTATTTTTATATTTTCCACATTAAACATATTTTAAAAAAATTAAAAAATTGACTATCACTTCACTCTTATATATACATATATATCCTTTTAGCTTCTTAATTTTTAATTTTTTTTATTTTAATTTTTTTTAAAAGATAAATTTATTGAAAAAATAACTAAGATATGAAGTTCTAATATTATATTAATATTTTTTCTTATCTAGATAAACTAATGCAAAGTATTTTAACTCACAACAAGAAAATTGTTAATACAATTTTTTAGTGAAACTTTAGAAATTAAATTTCAAATAAAATACGTTATATAAAATTTTATCTAAAAATTATTGAAAGTGGTATTTAATTTTTTTATTAACTTTTAAATTTATTTAATTTTTTACTTAAAAGGTAATAGAACGTGTTTACAAAAAAAAAATAGTGTTTCATTTTTTTAAATAAATGAGTATAAACATATTAATAGAATTAAAGATAATCTCAGTAAAAAATTTGATACAAATGATTATAATTTTAAATATAGATTCATTTGGATAAAATTTTACAAAAAAAAAAAATGGTGGAAAGAAAGAACATTGCTAAAACTACAAAAACAAAATATGCAATTACAAAATTTTGATGATGAAATTTAAAAATAAAATTCAAAACAATTCTTGAGTGAGATAATTTGAGTGGGGAAAAATCCTTGAGTGGAAAAAAATGGGAAAGTTTTTCAAAATCACTTGAAATCCTTAACAAAAAGCAATCTTGCACACCCTTGTACAGTTAGTAAATTTGTCTTGTACAGCTAGTGTAATACCTATGTACAATAACCCAAATTCCATACATCGTCTCATGAATATCTCACAATAGGTCGTTAACCATGTTTGCATTGGTTTGGTTTAAAAGAAGATGAAAAATTGTTGTATAATTTTGTTGTACAATCATTATAAGTGAGGTACCTATTCAAATGACCATATACAAATTAAATAAAGTACATGAGATGAATGTATGTTTAACCAATGTGTGTGAGGAATGGCATCTATCCTTGGTTAAGGGAAACAAACAAACAAGTTTTTCATAATCACTTAAAATCCTTCACAAATGATAGTCTTATACACCCTTGTACAATAACCTAAATTCCATATATCCCCAACTCAATGTGTGCCCATAAATAAGTTAACCATATTTCCATTGGTTTGGTTCAAAATATAATGGAAGATGGAAAAACAAAATTTTCCCTTAAACATCATTGTGGGATAAGTATTTGAATTGTCATGTGTGAGTTAAATAAAGTGCATAAGATGAGTGTGTGATAGAAGAATGTGTGCCATGAGAGTGTGAGATCCTTAGATGACAAAAAGAAAAAAGAAAAAAAAAGTTGTCCAAAATTGATTGAAATCCTTTACAAAAAATAGTATTGTATACCCCTTGTACAGTTAGAGCATTTGTCTTGTCCAATTAGAACATTTACCTTACCCGGTTAAAACATTTACCTTGTACAATTAGTATAACACCCTTGTACAATAGTACAAATTTCATTCACATGCATACATTATATGTCCACATATGATGTGTGAACCATGTTTCCAATGGTTTGATTTAGAAAATGATATAAGACGCAAAAACAAAATTTTTCTGCAAACATCATTATCAAGGTAAGTATTTGAATTGTCATATGCAAGTTAAATAAAGTACATGAAATGAAAAAATTTGTGGTAGGAGAGTGTACAATCCTTAGATGACAAGAAAAAAGAAAATTTTCAAAATATACAATCTTGTACACCTCTTATACAATTAATTTATTTTCCTTGTATAATTAGTGTAACAGTCTTGTACAATAGTATAAATTTCATACATATGCATAAATTATGTCCACATGAGTGTATAAACTATGTTCCCAATGGTTGGACATTTAAAATAATTAAAACAAATAAAAACGTTATTTTATTTTATTTTCAATACAAAATGTAATTAAAAATAAGACAAAGAAATTACTTAAAAAATATTATTTAAGTCAAATTTATTTATTTATTTCCTTTTATTTTTGGAAATAAAGAAAAAAGAATAAAAAAATTATTTAACCATAAGAAATATAAATATAATATTGGTTAGAAAATACAAAATTTATTTATTTATTTCATTTTATTTTTGGAATTAAAGAAAAAAATAATAAAAAATTTATTTAACCGTAAAAAATATTAATATAAGATACGTTATAAAATAGAAATAACCCAAGTTTATTTACTTATTTCATTTTATTTATTTAAATTAGAAAGTAATTTATTTTAAAAGATCAAAATGTGCACAATTAATCTATTACTTTGTTAATTATGGATATATTAAAATTTTGTATTACACAAAAAAATAGAGAAAATAAAATTAAAAAGAATAATAAATATATATAATTTAGTTATTTAACTATTTTTCATGTACAGGATAGCCACACAAAAAAATACACAATTGACCAATTTCTTTGTTTAATTGTAAGCATACTATATATATATATATATATATATATATATTATTAATATAACTAATGGAAAAAATAAAAATAGATAATCAATGAATGAAATTCAATTCTTTTTATTATTTTCATATAAAAAAAAAGTATTAAACAAGGTTTTCAATTTTTATTTTTAAAAATAGTTTTCATTTTTTAATTAAACATTTTTTCAAAAAGAAAATATAAAAAATAAAAATCATATTATCATTTTTTTTTAAAGTATTTTTTAAAATAGTTTTTGAGCGTAATTTTTCTTTATTTATAATTTAAAATATAAAATAATACTGATTTTTAATTATTTATAAAAAAAAAAGTTTTGAAAAATAATAAAAAATCTAAATGGTTAAAATAGAATTATTCTAGTTATGTGAACAATGGTGCAATAAAGACTAAAATCACAAATCAAAAGTTATCTAGGCAGCTTTGGTCAATTTTGAGGTTCACCTCACCTCAAATCACAATTCTCCTGCAATCCTTTTTCCTTTACGCAATCCTTTTTCCTCTCAAGCAATCTATCTGGAGTAGTTGGATAATTGACCATTAATGTTTTCTCTTTTTGTGATATTAAAAGAATTTCCTCTCAAGCAATCTAATTGGAGTAGTTGGATAATTGACCATTAATATTTTCCCCTTTTTGTGTTATTAAAAGAAGACAAAAAAACTTCTGGAGGAGTCAAATACTTTTAAATGAACTATCAAAAATCATATCAATTTAATAATATGATTTGGACCTCTAAAATTGGTTTATAATAATCACAAATGATTGCCACGTAGACTTATTATATAATGCAGAGTTCAGAATTTAAAGCCATTAAGCAGAATAAAATAATTGTTAAATAATTTATTTTACTATATTGAACAAATATTAAATTCCAAGCTTCCTTTGTATAAACTGAGGTGGCCTGCCTAACCATGAATCACAAAAAGGGCGGCAAAACGTCAGGCCACGATGCAGTTTGGACGGCGGAGATTGGTTGAGACGGGAGACTGAAAGCGAGCCCACCAAGTTACACGTAGCCGCAACTACAAGCAGATTTTGACTTGTATTTTCCCTGGCCCTTAATTGGGTGGGCCCAACGCTCTGAAAAATAAGAATTAAAAAAGGAACAGGAAAGCAACGGGTGGGCCCAATCTTCCCCTCTATCGGCCGGGTTAAACAAGAAGTATTGTTATAAGAGGAGTGAGACTCCCCATCCCTTAAAAATCAGTTGGTTTGTTTTTGACTTGTTATTAGAAAACAAGTGAGACTAATAACAAGGATTTACGAAAATAATTCTTAAAAAATAACTCTTAAAAGTATAGTTGTCTAAGAAAAACAGTTTTCATGACCAATTTTGATAAGGGTAGTCTATAACTATATGCGAAGTCAATCATGGGCAACTAGAGGACTTCAACGAATAAAATGGTAAGAGATGGAAAAAATCTTCTCAGCTTGTGGGGGCTGCTCTGACTTGGTGGGTTCTCTAGTTGATTCTGGATGACCCAATATCATCCTTGATTATTACATCATTAGACGGTGATCATGGATGACCCGTTTTAAGGTTTTTGACATTAATCATATTTAATATACCAACCCGCCTGGACACCATAACTCATGCCTTAACAACCCATTGAGTTTTATTTTATGGGCCTAAATTAATTGCTTGCTGACAAATAGGCCACGTTTCTTGAGCTAATAGTTCAGAACCAAGCCTGAGGTCACTCAGCTCGTCGTCCACAGGTTTGTCCCCATCATTTTCCACGTTCAGAACAAAATTTTCATGTCTTAACTAATCTGTACGTAACCTGTAAGAAATTTATTCTAAAATAACGTGTACGTAACCTGCTCATTGAAGTGGTCAAAGAACATTAAAGGCCAATACACATTCAAATCACTTTCTCTTATATTGAAACGTGGAGAGGAAGAATGGTATCCCGACAGAATTATCATGACTATATAATGAATCATATATATGAAAGAAACACATCAAAAGGAGTAAGAAGATTGAAGGAGTTCTGTTGAGGACAAGAGAAGAGGCTTTTATTCCAAAGATGATGTGGCTGATCATGAAGGTTTTCCTCTTGCAAATTTTAGTGTTTCAACTTTTTGGTGGTGACATCCGTTGCCAAGCTTCAATCCGTCGGCATACTTTTGTGGTAAATACTTTATATGATTCTGACCTTAATGCCACCTTTTGATCATAATATTTAGGGAGCAATATGACTCTCATTTTCTACTATAGGACCCCTTACCCTAGTGTCGTTGAGTTGTTCATGCACGGTATCAATTTCTAATTGGTTATACACTTACATAAATGGATCAATGCAACTCTTCATGCATGTAATCTTTCTTTTGGGATGAGGTTGCATGGTTAACTTTTAATTGGTTGCAGGTGAGGGAAGCTTCATATACAAGGCTTTGTAGTACCAAGGACATCTTAACAGTAAATGGACAATTTCCGGGACCAACTATACATGCTATGAAAGGAGAGACGATCATTGTCGACGTTTATAATAGGGGAAAAGAAAATGTCACCATTCACTGGTAGGTCCTGAACATGTCTTAGAGAAAGAGCGGTGGCAGCATGCCTACATGGCATACATTCTTTTGTTTTTAAGATGGGGCTGCAATATATTGCTTTGCAAACAAAGTCAAATTTAAAACATTACTTTAGGGTTATTTGGTTCAATTCCATTGAAATACAGTTGATGTTGCGTGTTACTATGATAATGTGTTGTTGCATGCCATCTTTTGTTAGTTCGAAAATAAGTACTAGTTTTAACGTGTAGTTATTGTTTTGCAGGCATGGCGTGAACATGCCTAGATATCCATGGACAGATGGTCCCGAGTATATCACACAATGCCCAATTCAGCCCGGGTCAAAGTTTAGTCAGAAGATCATCCTTTCCTCTGAGGAAGGCACTTTATGGTGGCATGCTCACAGTGATTGGACCCGAGCCACCGTTCATGGAGCTATAATTGTCTATCCCAAGAATGGAACCAAGTATCCTTTTCACAAACCTAACGCAGAATTTCTCATCATATTAGGTATAAGTGTTGTTACTTTTAAATGTTAATTTACATATTATGAATTAACCCGTAAAACAAAATCTAAAATTATTGGAGTTGTTGAAATGCAGGACAATGGTGGAAGAGTGATGTGAATGTGGTTCGAGATGATGTGCTTGCAAGCGGAGCTGATGTCAATGCCTCTAATTCTTTATTGATAAATGGACAACCTGGTGATCTACTTCCATGCTCAAAATCAGGTACAAATTAAGTTTAACTTCTCATTTTAAAATTGTACATGATTTCATTTTCTTGTATATTGACCATATTACTTTTTCTTATTAACATCAACATATTTAAAGCTTAATACTAAGAAAGATGAATATAGCTATGAGGATGGTAGAGCCATGATTTAACACATGAGAAAAGGCTAGTCATAATATAATTTTGAACAATGGAGCCAAATTTACACCCTTAATCAATCAATCACTTCATAATTGGTGGATCCTCATGGAAACTTTTTCTTTTTCTTTTGGCTAGTCATAAGTATACAACTTTCCCTTTCTAATTGCAGGCACATTCAAGATAACGGTGGATCATGGAAATACCTATCTACTTCGCATAATCAATGCTGCCTTGCACGAGCCTCTTTTTTTCTCCATTGCCAAGCATAAAATGACAGTGGTTGGAACAGATGGTAGCTACACAAAACCATTGACACAAGATTATATCACAATATTTCCTGGCCAAACCTTCGATGTCTTACTAGAAGCTAACCAACGCCCGGATCACTATTACATGGCGGCTATAACTTATTCTGAAGCCCCGACAGGTCTTAATATTTATGATAACACAACCACCACAGCTATTGTACAATACAGGGGATACTACACTCCATCTTCACCTCCCTTCTTGCCTCACTTACCTGCATACAATGACACAAATGCAACGCTTCAGGTTATGGCCAACCTCCGAAGCTTAGTAGATGCGGAACATCCTTGCAATGTCCCATTGAGCACGAGCACTAACCTATTTTACACCGTTTCTTTAAACTCGTACCCATGCATTAATGATTCATGTTCAGGGGTCAATGGGACACGGTCCGCTTCAAGTATAAACAACATAAGCTTCCATACCCCTACAATTGACATACTGGAAGCTTACTATTATAACATCAGTGGTGTATATGGAGATAAATTTCCTAGCGTTCCACCACAGGTGTTTGATTTTACAGGTGATTATCTTCCATTACTCTATCAGTTGCCGAGCACCGGAACAGAAGTAAGGGTGCTCGAGTATAACTCCACAGTGGAGATTGTTTTTCAAGGGACAAACTTGGTTGGAGGGACAACCCACCCTATTCATCTCCATGGACACAGTTTCTATGTTGTTGGGTGGGGACTTGGGAATTTTGATGAAAATAAGGATCCTTTGCGCTACAATCTGGTGGATCCTCCCCATCAGAATACCATCTATGTTCCTAGGAATGGTTGGGCTACAATCAGATTCAAGGCATCCAACCCTGGTATGTTGCAAGCACTCATGTCCTCTATTAAAAAAATAAATGAATAAACCCTTGAAATTGCCAACCTACAAACCAAGGAAATAATTTTTCTTAGTATTACAATTAAGTTAGGTGTAATGTTGTGTGTTTTCCCTGTTACAGGAGTGTGGTTCATGCATTGCCATATAGAACGCCATCAAAGTTGGGGCATGGAAACTGCGTTCATAGTGAAAAATGGTAAACACCCAGAAGCTCAAATGTTGCCTCCTCCATCCGACATGCCGCCATGTTGAAGCTGCAAAGAAATAACATGCCAAAGATTTCATTGAATATTGTATTATTTAGCTTTCATGATTTATTTTATGCTCATAAGAAGAATAATGTAAAGTCGTAGAATATTGTGTCTAAGATTATTAATGTCAATTTCTTGGATTGTTAACCGTCTATAAAGATAAGGGAATTTGCCACAAAAGTCTTTGATTATGAAAAAGAGAATTTGATGTTGTGTTACTATTTCAACCTTAATTAATTTCAATATGAACAACTCATTAAATGGGATAGTTTAAAATTATCTTGATTTGACAATTTTTATTCCAATTCATATTAATAATTTTTAAAATTATAAATAATATAGTTTAGAGTAATTGACTTATTCTACTATTTTAAAATTAGACTATGATCTAAAGGGAAACTTGTGAAAAAGGTCATGAAACGGTTTGTTTAATTTGTACTTTTACATATAAAGATATTTTGCAAATAATATAATTTTTATAAAGTCCTATACAGTTGAGATAAAGTCAGTTTTTATTTATTTATTTATTTATTTATTTTAAATTAAAATAATTTTTTTTTTTCCTAAAGTTAAAATAATTTGTATATAATTTATATTTTTACCTTCTATTTTAATAACAATATCACAAAATCTACACCAAGATAAAGGAAAAGGAAAACAAAAAAAAAAAAAAAAATCACCGATCATAAATTGTGTTTAACCCCTCACCGAAAGAAACTCCAAATCTGTTTTTTAGCGATTTGATTACTTGTCAACTCCCACTTTTTATTTTTTATTTTTTTTATTTTACATTAAAGTAAACCCTTTCCTGCTTCCTTAAATTTAAAATAATAAAACAAATTACTGATTTTTGTAAATTGAAACACTTGAATTTATGGTTTAGAGAAAAGACTTACCAATTAACTAAGTTGCTGCAATTGACCGAACTCTCCAAGTCCAGTCTATAAATTAAGTTGGTAGGAAAGTTGTAAAGTCAAATAATTAAACTTTGGTTTTTTGGACTTGGAATATTCCAGCTGGCATTCCAATGCTATTGAATTAAGAAATAAATTAAATAAATTATTCATTGACCATTGTCTCATTTCTTCCATCATTAGTAGTTGTGGCTAGAGTTGCGGAAGCGAAGAAAGGTGGAGAGAGGCCAAAATTTCACACTACCTATACCTAATAGATAGAGTTAAAGGAATAAATTTGGGCATTACCTAAAGTTGATGAAGCAGTGCACGACAATGTCAGAAGCGAAGATAGGTGGAGAGAGGCCAAAATTTCACGCTATCTATTCCTAATAGATAGAGTTCAAGGAATAAATTTGGGCATGACCTAATAATACTTTATAAACACTCAAAAATAATTGGAAAGAATTAAATCCCACAAAATAAATAACAATAAAGCACTTTATTTTCCCTTTTACTTCCGATGTGGGATAAGGTAAAGGGATTTAAAAGCAAAAAACAACATTTTTCCTACAAGCTATAACGAGCATGACTACTCCACTATACTTCATCCTTGTTTGTGTTATTTTTTAACAAAAAAATATATAAATAGCCTATTTAAAAAAATAATATATATATATAAATCACATATGTTTTTTTTTTCATTTTCAATTTGTTTTCATATTAAAATACAACTTTTTTTTTATTTACCATTTTGAATATATTTTCATATTTAAATATTGTATATATTTTGTTTAATAAATTTAAACCATTAATACATTTATATAAAAATGAATAAATAATATTATAAATATTATTTATTTTTAATAAAATATAAAATATATATTTATGACGTCATCACTTCGACCGCAATTCAACCACCGGTCCGACCAATGAACTGGTAACTTTTTTAGTTCAATACCTGGTCTGGTTCTGAAAACATTGATTTTTATCCATAAAAAAATATTTTGACATTATAAATGATTTTAAAAAGAATCACTTAGTATTTAAAGTGAGAGCGGGTGCGTACCTTGGCAGCAAGCGAATAATGCGCTATCATGAAATGGGGTTAGTGCACAAGAATGAATGTAAAATATATCACATGCATCACCAAATAGAATATAAAATCACTTATGGCACACATGACATTTTACTCAAGTTCATTTTTATTTTAAGTAAAACTTCTTTGATGTTGGGTCTCCCAACAAAGCCCAATTTATCTTGCATGAATTAATTTGACAAATTTCATTATTTCGGAATTATGAAAAATTCATTCTTACTTATATAAAATCAAAAGAAACAGAAGGTTATTTGAAAACCATAGTGGAATTAAAACTGTTCGAGATAAAACTAGATTTTTGAAATTTATTTGAAAATTGGAGTCTTGGAAATTAAATTTAAGAATTGGAATTTTGGAAATTAAATTTGAAAGAAATTAAAATTTTTAAAATTATTTGAGAATTAGAGTTTTGAAAATTAAACTAAGGAATTAGAACTTTGAAAATTAAACTTGAGAGAAATTAGCAAATTATTTGAGAATTAGAGTTTTGGAAATTAAATTTATGAATTGGAATTTTGGATATTAAATTTGAAAGAAATTAGAACTTTGAAAATTATTTGAGAAGTAGAAACTATGAAAATTAAATTATAAAAATTGGAATCTTGGAAATTATTCGAAAATTGAAATTTCATAAATTGAGAACTAAATTTAGAAATCGAAATTTTGAAGAATTATCTAAAGATGAAATTTTAAAAATAAATAAATAAAAATAATAAAAATAATAATAATGATTAAATAAATAAGTGAAAATTAGAATTTTGGAAATTAGAAATTAAATTTGAAAATCAGAATTTTGAAAAATTGTTTAAAGATGGAATTTTAAAAATAAATAAATTAATAGAATAATAATAATAATAACAAAAATAATAATTAAATAAATGAACATGAATATTAGAATTTTTGAAATTGGAAATTAAATTTGGAATTCGAAATTTTGAAGAATTGTTGAAGGATGAAATTTTTTCATAACATGCCAAACCTAGTGTCCTAATGGCATAGGAGGTCAAATATCAGTGAGGGAGTTTTTGGGGTTGACGCCGCAGGTTCTGAATAGCTTCATTTACAGGGGTGTCTGTTTATTGGTTTGTTATGGGTTCCCATAAAAGAAATTCTAGAAGATTTTCCTGATTATATAAAATATTGTCTGGCAAAAGCATAAGTTTATTTTAGTTGGGTATGATATCATGCACGTATTTATGTAGAAGGATGAAATTTTTTAAAAATAAATAAATAAATGAAATAATAATAATGACGAAAATAATAATTAAAAAGAGAAAATCCTCTTTAGACAAGATATTTATAGGGCCAAGATCCTGGTGGATCAGATTTAGAATTTTCCCAAAATAAAGCTTTTAAAAGTTGGAAAATCAAAGCTTCGGAATTGTAGAGAATTCTATCACACTTGAGTGCTCTAGGGGGCGTTTAAGCGTTCTCTGTAGCACTAGAACTCTCTAGGAGTTTTTTAAAACTATTTTAAAAAACATTTAACTCAGTTTAAGAACTTGGCATTCGCACCAACCTTAATTAACTCTAATTTGTCTTTCTTAGACCTTTCTATGCTTACCTTTGTTATTCTAGTTGATCACACGACAACTTCGAGTTTTTAAAGGAGAGTGAGATATAATCTAAAAAATCCCTAAGTCAAAATGATTGAAACAAAATTATCAATCTTAAACTATACAAATTAATGTACTAACACTTGCAAATAAGAAACCTTGGGTTCATTTAGCAAGAGGGATTTCTATCAAGGACGTTGGGTTTGCTTCAAAAATGACTTATTATGAGATGAGAATCATACCAAAATGCTTCGAAGTATAACAAATACTATGGTGCCAATCACAAAATGGTGGAATAAGAAAATATATGACTAGTGAAGTGATTATTTATTTAAGAAAATTTTAAGGTTAGGTTGTTAGGATATCCTAGGATTATAAATTAATTATGCCCACCTTTTTATAGTTGAAATATTTCAAAATGTTTTTTTTTTAATTTTAATTTATTATAAAAAATATGAAAGAAAAATATAATTAAAATTAGTTAAAAAGTTATATATATTGAATTTTTATATAGAATAGGAAAAAAATGAAATGAATTAAACAAAACATAAATTTTTTTTCATTCTTTTCCCAACCTCAGATTCTTTTGCCATTCTTAGACATACATGCATCTTTGATGATGGAAGTACAAAAACAATTTATTTCATGCATGAACCACAAATGTAGAGATAGCTTCCCCAACTTTTTAGATGAGATTATAACTACAGAGGCCCTTGTTCATTTTACAACTCATAATTAAATCCATTGGATAAAGAAGAATAACATGAATAAAATGAAGATAATGAAATTAATGATCATCTTATATAATATTTGTTGAGATGTTTATTTGGTATAACTCATAAAAAATGTAGATTAAAGGCATTATTATACAAATATTATTTGATCTAGTTAAAATAAAAATGAACTTTAAAAACACAAAAAGAAAATGAATATATTAAGAATATTTTTTTAAATGGTAAATGATTTGTTCAATTAGAGGTTGGATTTTATATTAAAACAAAAAAGAGTAAATTTTTTTTTGTTTTGATCATTATACGTGTTCATAGTAATTTAATCATTTACTTTATTAAATACTTAAATATTATTGGAGTTGGGTGGGCACCCAAATTGGTGTGACCTAACCCGATCCAACCAAATAAGAGATCAACGGTAGAGCATTTTATGGGAGTTGAAACTACTAGAAATTACCCAAAAATCACCCCAATAAACTTTTCTTTGGAAAAGAAAGATTGAGAGAACTTTGGAAGAAAAGTTCTTTGAAAAAAGAAGGTAAAATACTTTGTGTTGTGGAATAGAGTGATTCTTGATTTTAGTGTGGTTCCATTCAGGGCTTGGGGTAAAGAATTAAATGGTGAAATAATTGTTTGTTTGGTTTTATTTTATTTTATTTATTTTATTTTTATTTTATTTTTTTCTTCTTTAGATCTTGGGTATTCTAAAAACTAATCCAAAATTTTCCTACAAATATTACTTTTGAAATTTGTGAACACTTCTCAACTGAGCAAATGTTCAACTACTTAATATTAACTTATTTTCTTTCAACCCTATCAAAAGTGATTTTTCTAATATTAGTTCATATGCATTTAGTAGTAATTTTCATATTTAAAAAATAGAAACACAATTTTGAAAATAAGGCAAAAATAATCTTCATTTTCAAGAAAAGTTTCTTGTTAAGGTAAAAATATACATTCAAAATAATTTAACCAAATATTGCATAAATATGTATCATATGGAGAAAAAAATTATATTAAAGCTCCACAAATAGTAGGGAATTTATTCCAAATTTTTAAAAGAAAATGTGAGAAAAAAGTGAAAAAATAAAAAAAGTTTAAATTAACTTGATCAAATTTTTACATGACTTAAAATTTATTCATTATTTTTTATATTTATAAATAATTTAAAAATATATAAATCTTTCCATAATTTATTTATATAATGATTTTTCTTTGTATATGATACAATAAACCAAACAAGGAAGTTTGAACTATTTCTTATTTTACTTTTTTTTGGATGATAGCTTTTGTAAGCCAACTAAAACCATTTTAATCAAGATATACATACCATAGGAACAAATAAATTATAGACTACATTTGTTTTGAAAAACATTTTTTAAAATCTATAATTATTATTTTATTATTATTATTATTATTATTATTATTAAATTTATTTTTATTGAGAAAAAAAAAAATACTATGACTCCCAATAGATGTTTTAAGTGATTCACAACATACAAGGGGTTGGTATTCTATTTTCAACTATTTACAAAATATATTTTTGTGTTTTTTTTATGGAAGGTTCTGAAATACCAAATTGGGAAACAACTTTGTCCCATCCAGACGAAAACAATAATCATGTTTGCCAAAATCATCGGTTCAACACTATTGATTATCTTAAAAAATAATTTTAAAATAATTCTTAAAAGGAGTTGTCTATGAAAAACAGTTTATATGCGAGGCCAAAATTTTCATGGCTTAATTAACATTTCTTGAAATAATCAATAAAAGACTTGTGAAAGAATATTTTAAATTTATTCTAAAATAACGTGTAAGTAACCTGTAAGGAATTTTCACAATTGTTAGCTTTCTTCACGCATTTGGTTTATTTTAATTTGGTAAGTGATCAAATATCATTATTATATTTAGTGGTCCTGCTCATTGAAGTGGTCAAAGAACCAATACACATTCAAATCACTTCCTCTTATATTGACACGTGGAGAGGAAGTATTGTATCCCGAGAGAATTATCATGACTATATAAATGAATCATATAAGAAAGACATACAGCAAAAGTAGTAAGAAAATTGAAGGAGTTGTGTTTAGGAAAAGAGAAGAGGCTTTTATTCCAAAGAAGATGTGGCTGATCATGAAGGTTTTCCTCTTAAAAATTTTAGTATTTCAACTTTTTGGTGGTGGCATCCATTGCCAATCTTCAACCCATCGGCATACTTTTGTGGTAAAGACTATATATGATTCTGGCCTTAACGTCACCTTCTGATCATAATATTTAGGGGGTAGTATGACTCTCATTTTCCATTGTAGGACCCCTTACCCTAGTGTCGTTGAGTCGTTCATGCATGCTATCAATTTTTAAGGGGTTATACACTTGCATGAATGGATCGATGCAACTATTCATGCATGTAATATATCTTTTGGGATGAGGTTGGTGGTTAACTTTTAATTGGTTGTAGGTGAGAGAAGCTTCATATACAAGGCTTTGTAGCACCAAGGACATCTTAACAGTAAATGGACAATTTCCGGGGCCAACTATATATGCTATGAAAGGAGAGACGATCATTGTCGACGTTTATAATAGGGGAAAAGAAAATGTCACCATTCACTGGTAGGTCTTGAGCATGTCTTAGAGAAAGAGCGATGACAGCATGCCTAGATGGCATACATTCTTTTATTTCTAAGAGGGGGCTACAATATATTGCTTTGCAAATAAAGTCAAATTTAAAACAATACTTTAGGGTTATTTGCTTTAGTTTTTATTGAAATATAGTTGATGCTACTTGTTACTATGATAATATGTTGATGCATGCCATCTTTTGTTAGTTCGAAAATAAGTACTAGTTTTAACGTGTAGTTATTGTTTTGCAGGCATGGGGTGAACATGCCTAGATATCCATGGACAGATGGTCCCGAGTATATCACACAATGCCCAATTCAGCCAGGGTCAAAGTTTAGTCAGAAGATCATCCTTTCCTTTGAGGAAGGCACTTTATGGTGGCATGCTCATAGTGACTGGACCCGAGCCACCGTTCATGGAGCTATAATCGTCTATCCCAAGAATGGAACCAAGTATCCTTTTCACAAACCTAACGCAGAATTTCTCATCATATTAGGTATAAGTGTTGTTACTTTTAAATGTTAATTTACATATTATGAATTAACCTGTAAAACAAAATCTAAAATTATTGGAGTTGTTGAAATACAGGACAATGGTGGAAGAGTGATGTGAATGCAGTTCGAGATGAAGGGCTTGCAACCGGAGCTGATGCCAACGCCTCTGATTCTTTATTGATAAATGGACAACCCGGTGATCTACTTCCATGCTCAAAATCAGGTACTAATAAAGTTTAACTTCCCGTTTTAAAATTGTACACAATTTCATTTACTTGTATGTTGACCATATTACTTTTTCTTATTAACATCAACATATTTAAAGCTTAATGCTAAGAAAGAGGAATATAGCTATGAGGATGGTAGAGCCATGATTTAACACATGAGAAAAGGCTAGTCCAGATATAATTTTGAACTATGGAGCCAAATTTACACCCCTAATCAATCAATCACTTCATAATTGGTGGATCCTCATGGAAACTTTTTCTTTCTCTTTTGGCTAGTCACAAGTATACAACTTTCCCTTTCTAATTGCAGGCACATTCAAGCTAACGGTGGACCATGGAAAGACCTATCTACTTCGCATAATCAATGCTGCCTTGCAGGAGCCTCTCTTCTTCTCCATTGCTAAGCATAAAATGACAGTGGTTGGAACAGATGGTAGCTACACGAAACCATTGCCACGAGATTATATCACAATATTTCCTGGCCAAACCTTCGATGTCTTATTAGAAGCTAACCAATGCCCGGATCACTATTACATGGCAGCTAGAACTTATTCCGTTGCCCCGACAGCTAGTAATTTTTTTGATAACACAACCACCACAGCTATTGTACAGTACAGGGGATACTACACTCCATCTTCACCTCCTTCCTTGCCTCATCTTCCTGCATACAATGACACAAATGCATCGGTTCAGGTCATGGCCAGCCTCCGAAGCTTAGCAGATGCGGAACATCCTTGCAATGTCCCATTGAGCATGAGCACTAAACTGTTTTACACTATTTCTATAAACTCGTACCCATGCATTAATAATTCATGTTCAGGGGCCAATGGGACGCGGTCTGCCGCAAGTATAAACAATATAAGCTTCCATACCCCTACAGTTGACATACTGGAAGCTTACTATTATAACATTAGTGGTGTATATGGAGATAAATTTCCTAGCGTTCCACCACTGGTGTTCGATTTTACAGCTAATTATCTTCCATTACTCTATCAGTTACCGAGCGCCGGAACAGAAGTAAGGGTGCTCGAATATAACTCCACAGTGGAGATTGTTTTTCAAGGGACAAACTTGATTGCAGGGGTAACCCACCCCATACATCTCCATGGACACAGTTTCTATGTTGTTGGATGGGGATTTGGGAATTTTGATGAAAATAGGGACCCTTTGCGCTATAATCTGGTGGATCCTCCCCTTCAGAATACCATCTCTGTTCCTAGGAAAGGTTGGGCTACAATCAGATTCAAGGCATCCAACCCTGGTATGTTGCAAGCACTTGTGTCCTTTATTAAAAAAAAATAAAGCACCTTGAAACTGCCAACCTACATACCAAGGAAATAATTTTTCTTAATATTACAATTAAGTTAGGTGTAATGTTATATATTTTCTCTATTGCAGGAGTGTGGTTCATGCACTGCCATGTAGAACAACATTTGACTTGGGGCATGGAAACTGCATTCCTAGTGAAAAATGGTAAACATCCAGAAGCTCAAATGCTACCTCCTCCATCCGACATGCCGCCATGTTGAAGTTGCAAAGAAATAACATGCCAAAGATTTCATTGAATATTCGTATTATTCAGCTTTCATGATTTATTTTCTACTCATAAGAAGAATAATGTAAATTCGTAGAATATTGTTTGGGATTATTAACGTCAATTTCTTGGATTGTTAAAAGTCTATAAAGATAATAGAATTTAAATAATCTTTGAGATATGCTACGGTGGAATTTGCCACCGAAGTCTTTGATTATGAAAAAGAGAATTTGATGTTGTGTTCCTGTTTTGATTTGACAACATTGTAAAGTCTTTGATTTACCATGGAAGTCGTAGAATTTGATGTTATCTTTGATTATGAAAAAGAGAATTGGAATTTGATGTTGTGTTCCTGTTTCAACTTTAATTAATTTCAATATGAACAGCTCATTAAATAGACGAGTACAATGCTAAGAAGCTCCCCAACGCCGTGTCCACAATAGATATATCTTGATTTGACAACTTTTGGCCATTCCAATTTCTTTGCACATGATAAAATATCATGTTGTATTAGAAAAGTTTGAAATGGCATAGTTTAAAATTATCTTGATTTGACAATTTTTATTCTCATTCTAGAAGGTTAGGAATCATATTAATAATTTTTGAAATTATAAATGATATAGTTTAGAGTAATTGACTTATTCTAATATTTTAAAATTAGATTATGATCTAAATGGATACTTGTGAAAAAGTTCATGAAATGGTTTGTTCAATTTTTACTTTTACATCTGAAAATATTTTGCAAATAATATAATTTTTATTAATTCTTATACAGTTGAGACATAAAATCAATTATTTATTTATTTATTTTAAATTAAAATAAATGCTTTTTCCTAAAGTTAAAATAATTTGTAAATAATTTATGTTTTTACTTTCTATTTTAGTAACAATATCACAAAATCTACACCAAGATAAATGAAAAGGAAAAAAAAAAAAAAAAATCACCGATACAAATTGAGTTTAACCCCACACCAAAAAACTCCAAATCTGTTTTTTAGTGATTTGATTACTTTTCAACTCCCATTTTTTATTTTTTATTTTACATTAAAGTAAACCCTTTCCTGCTTCCTTAAATTAAAATAATAAAACAAATCACTGATTTTTGTAAATTAAAACGTAGGAGTTGATCATTTGAATTTATGGTTTAGAGAAAAGACACTTACCAATTAACTAAGTTGCTGCAATTGACCGAACTCTCCAAGTCCAAGTCAATATATTAAGTTGGCAGGAAAGTTCTAGAGTCCTGAATAATCATTTACCATTGTCTCATTTTCTTCGATCATTAGTAGTTGTGGCATGACAATGTCAGAAGCGCAGGTGCAGAGAGGCCAAAATTTCACGCTACCTATACATAATAGATAGAGTTAAAGGAATAAATTTGGGCATGACCTAATTATACTTTATAAACACTCAAAAATAATTGTAAAGAATTAAATCCCAAATAAATAAATAACAATAAATAAAATTTCATGAATTAAAAAATAAATTAATTGTGATTAATTTTTTTTTATTTGTAATATTATATCCATAAAAGAATATTTTGATATTATAAGTGATTTTAAAAAGAATCACTTAGTATTTAAACGTAAATTAAAAGAAATGTTCAGAAATTATTTTTAAGTGAATTTTTGGATTTTTAAAAGTGATTTTCAATTATATTTAAATTTTATTTGGAATTGACTTTTGAGAGTTAAAAAAAAAAATTATGTTGAATAAAAGTTTTTATACCTATTTAATCATTTTTTTTTAAAACTTATAACTTTTAAAAAAGGTTTCATATTGAAGTCATAAAAATGTTATTTCTTATAAGAATTTTATGATTCTATTTTTGTTTACATAAGAAGTTTTTTCATGTTTAATATAACTTTTACAACATCAACATTGCCCCTTAAAAATTATTACTTTAATTTTGATTTTGATTTTCAGTTAAAGCAAAAAATATGAAGCTATCCCAAATTTGACCCTACCATCCACCTAATTAATTTTTATAAGAAAATGTTTTTTTTTAATATTTAAAAGGGCTTTTATTTATTTGACCACTAAAGTTCTTTGGATTTTACTAATCCAAATCTAACATGTGTACTTAATTTTATCTTTTTGACTTTTTAACCACTATTTTATTAGGAAATTTTTGAACTCCTAATTTCCATGTGACAAAAAATACCTGATTATTACAATTTCTTATTGAGACTTAAAAAAAAAAAAAAACTAGTCTTTGATTTTTTTATTTTTTTATTTAGTTTTTATGATACAAATATCATCTTATGATAGATGTGATGAATGTGTGTTAAGTTTCAAATAAAGGCTAATATCATCTAAGAAGGGAGGTGATTGCTCTTCTTGTGTGGGATGGTGGTCAGAAATGATGATTAAAGGACAACAGTTTCCATCGTTAATGTATATGTTGGCATAATGAAAACTCTTGAATATGTGAACCAAGTGGTTCGACCTTATCCCTTCAACACATTTTATTTGCCCATAATTCTAGTTTTCTAAATAAAGCTAAAAGCATAATAAAATGTTCTTCATGTTTGATAGCATTTGAAATTGTTGACTCACAGCACATGTCTCATGCTTTACCACTTACAGGCCTGAGGCACATGTTATTGAGGAGATTACTTTTGTTATTTGGAAGAGTCTAAATCAAGAACTCTTACATGTTGAGAAGAACCTCGTTGGGATGGATCGTCAAAGGGTGTCTTTTTCTTTTTCTTCTTCTTCTATTGGTCCATCGGATATGAAGATTTCTTAAGCTTTTGGGATGAAGATGAAGATGCCAGCCACAATTTCATAGATCATCTCTATGCAGCTTGGAATCGAAATTGGATTCGTACCTTTAGAATCAATGATCTAAGGGGAGGAGATATTGCATTGGGTCTTTTGCACGCTATTGAGAAGTCAAGGTTTGTTTATGCGAACCTCAATCGACACGCTTTGAGACCCAACAAACAGTATTGGAATAATTGCCTAAGAAAGCTAAAATACATATTTTTTATAAAACCCTGACCCAACGTTTATAAGTGAAACGCGAACCAAAAGTATAAGTAACAGACCTTGACCCAATGATTACAATGGAATCAAGAACCGAAGGTATAAAGTTTGAACACCACAAAGAAGAATCCCTGATAAGTTTTCTTGAAGAACCAAAAGAAGAGCAAAACCTCACATTTTCTGATTTTTTATTCAATCAAAATTCTGCCCTATTACAAGGAGAGCATGCTATTTATATGTCATGACAAAAAAACTTACTAAATATTAAAACCCTAAATAAAAGTTGATTTGGTCTGAAATTAGCAGATCCAAAATAGGAAAATAGCTAAAAAAACATTCTAAATAATGAAAGCCTAAAATTAAGGTAGATTTGGCCTGAAATTAGAAACTCTAGAATAGGAAAAATGTCTATTAACTGATATGGAGTTGGAAAGTCAATCAGTCATTAATCCACGCCATAAATCACCCCCAATCAAGCTAGATTAGCCCTCAATAGCTTGGATTAAATTTATTACACCTTCATCTTCCTTTGGGCCAAGCTTGGAATGTCATGCGTTAGAATCAGTCCAAATCTCTTGAATTAGCCCATTAAGTGCTTCTTTGATCTTCTTGGATCTTGCTTTAGTAATAGGCCCAACTAGAACATGCAATGGATCCTTGAATGCTTGTTGATTCTCATCATTCCCTCTCTCTTCAAAAGGATTCGTCCTCGAATCGTCACCTACATCAAAAGGAGAAAGATCAGAAACATTAATTGTAGCACTAATGTTATACTCACCTGGAAGATCCAACTTGTATGCATTATCATTGATTCTCTCAAGGACTTGAAATGGACCATCCCCTCTAGGATGTAGCTTGGACCGCCTACGGGTTGGAAATCTTTCTTTTCTCATATGCACCCAAACCCAATCACCCGGTTCAAAGAGGACTTGTCGGCGGCCCTTGTTGGCTTTGGTTGCATATTGCTCATTTTTCTTTTCTATATGTTTTCGTACACTTTCAAGGAGTTTCTTCACCATCTCGGCCTTCTTTTCACCATCCAAACTAGTCATTTCATTAACTGGTAAAGGCAGCAAATCCAAAGAAGTTAGTGGATTAAAACC